>NC_090899.1:4557195-4870281 GCF_040956055.1 Brachionichthys hirsutus
ACGTTTCTCAAAAATGTTCATAAAAAAGACCCTCCCATTTAAAACACAAAAATATATATAGAAATTTATTTGTACACATATATGTATATAAATGTATATAATATATATACAATACATTTAGAGATATATATTATATACATTTATATATAATATAAGTTGGTTGTTGTCTATTTAATAAAGGCCTTAAATGTTTTTCCATTCTCCTCCTTGAAAGTCACAGTTCCCTTCAGTGGATATTTAGCCTTAGTTGGACCTGGGAGAAAACAGATACTTTAATATTTAAAACATTTATTCACAGAGAGAGAGAGAGAGAGAGAGAGAGAACACACACAGAAAAAAACATGCTTACCATATTAAGTCTTTTCAGTCCTCCTTTTTCTGGCCTCGTTCTTTCTTGGGCACCAGCACCTTACGGAGTTGCGGCATGATTAAAAAGGCTACCAGGAAGAAGACATGCCCGCAGACATAGATGGATGAATACACCTGAAAAACAGAGGTGTCAGAGCAGTAGAGTTAAAAATCCACTTTCACGATGACAGCTGCCCCGTCTCCATCCCCGCCTGTCCACCGGCTACCGTCGACAGTTCCCTGACCCTGCTACTCTGCGTCATGCCAGCTCATGCATGTCCCTCGGCAGCCGCGTATAAACACCAGCCACTTCCTCGCTCATTGTTCCAGCTGTTCCTGTTCCAGACCCTGAAAGCTTGCCTGTCCGTGTTTAAGGCTGCCCCTCTTGTTGCTGTTGCTGGGTAAACTGCCTTTAAGGCGATCTTTAGGGAGCCAGTCTCTTCATTATTTTTTACTTCACTGCAACAGACACAAAGTACTGTGTTGTCAAGTATACTATATAAGCGTATATTCCTGGTGTATTACTGGAACAGGGAGCCTGGTCTTCTGTTGAAATCACAGTGGCATAATGGGTCGTGCTGTTGAAGTGCATTCCTGCATCCTGCTGCAAACGTGCAGCGTACTGTAGCTGAATTAGAGTCGACGGTTGTTTGTCCATGCTTCAGCCATCATATTGACTAACAGGTTATTTTTGTTGTTTTTATTCTGAGCTTTCCTGCAGTTCTACCCCTCTGATTATTCCTTCAAATCATATGTAAATCAAGGACAGCTGATACCCTGTGTTGCAATGTTTATACATTCCTGAAGCAAATGATTCTGGCTTATATAAAAAGATTTAAATGCCCCCGCCCAGAAACATAATCCTTAACGCAGTGCCGTTTCATCACCCTGGCTGCCTTTGGCTCATCTTTCCTTGTTGTTACTTGGGAATACGATACCCAGAGCTTACAGATGTGATGAACAGTATTTGTCCTGCGACCCAGTGTCCTTTCAAGGTTGCGAGTTACCTTGAACCATTTGTCATAGGCAAAGAGGCA
This sequence comes from Brachionichthys hirsutus, assembly GCF_040956055.1. Taxonomy (NCBI): domain Eukaryota; kingdom Metazoa; phylum Chordata; class Actinopteri; order Lophiiformes; family Brachionichthyidae; genus Brachionichthys; species Brachionichthys hirsutus. The sequence goes on from NC_090899.1 coordinate 4,558,581, forward strand.
GAATGGCACCAGGGCGTAGCCCATGAAGAGCCAGTGGATAAACTGCTGGACTACGTAGAAGAGAGGGTACAGCACGCCGTTGGCCAGCTTCGTCAGCAAGGGGCTGTCCCTTACCAGTGCCTGGGCCTGTCACACACACACACACACACACGTTATTACAATCTGTTAAAGAGTAGCCTTTGAAGTGATGGCAAACTGTACTATTTAATTTCATTAAGTACATCTTGCAGCGAGGCGATCAATGTCCTTCTATTTGATAAGAGACCATTTAAAAAAGCAAAACAATAGGTTTGTTATGCATACACATAAAATTCTGTCGTTTTTCTGAGAAAATAACGAGATCACAACAAGTGAAAGCTCAGACGTTTTGACCTTCGTCTGTCTTTGCATGAAGCTTTTTCGTCCTGCTCTGCGTCTGCAGCCTACCTGTCTCTCTACAGTCATGATGAAGAACTCCATGGAGAAGCACATGATGTATCCAGAGTGAAGGCCATGCCAGATGGTCAGGAAGAGGAGTGTCAACACCTGAGACAAGGCTTTGTTCCCCATGAACCTCAACCGCTTGAAGACTTGTCTTTAGAATAAAACAGAAAAACAGAAAAGCAAAGCAGGCCCAGTCACCGTTATAATAACTTTGGGGAGTTTAAACACAAACACTGGCAACAAGCTGCATTATTAACCCTGAGAACAGGCTCAGACAAAGTACATGAAGTACTCGCTGTTAAAAAGCCTCGCTGTGCCCCTGCCCCCCCCCCCCCCCCACCCGATAAGCATCCGCTTCACCAGGTGAAAGGTGCTCAGGAGACCAAGAATCCAGAATATGAAATTCTCCCAAACTCCTTTTATTCACGCCTGTTTCTGTTTCTGCCCATTTTTATGTGAGCAGCACGGATGCATGTCTGTCATTGCAAGTCTCCTTTGAAACCCGAACTGCAATTAACTGTAATTCAGCGTTTGAAGCACGCCGACCTCTGGAGGAGCATCTGCATATGAAACACAGTCCTGGTAATACAAAGACTCTCTCTCGAGCCCACTGGGTTCTTCTTTGTTGTAAGAATGGAAACATTTGTAAGGCTTAGGAAAATAGAAGTTAAATATCAAACTTAGCTAATTTAATTCTAAACAATGTAAATGTGTGCAGGAAGAATTATAATGCTTTTATCCATCGGCCTGTTCCTAAAAGCTCCTTTCCGCTCTGTGCATCACGCGGTTTTGGATGTTCGAATGTAACACACTACACGGGTTAGCTAAATGCTAATTCAACTGAAATGGACCACATAATGAACTGTGTGTTCAATAGACTGGTCCCTTTCAAATGACGTTCCAACCTGTTGTTCAATCAACCCTTTTGTTTGTGATCCTCCTGTGGGGTTAAAACAAAGTATGAAAGCGGTGTGAGACCAGGCCGGATTAAACTGTCATTGCGCCGGTTATACTTCATGCAAATATTTAACCTTTACAGCACAGCTCTGAAGCCAAGAACAACACAGATTGTTGACTCCGCACTGACCTGGCAGCCCAGGAATTTGTATTGATGTTGAAGGAAGCGATGGTTCCTCCAAAAAGCGGCGTGGTTTCATAGAGCCACACCTTCATATTGGCACAGGCATCCCATTTGTGCTTCCCATCCACTGCGCCGTTGTAGCCGAGACCGCTTAATATACAAACACCCTCCTGCAACACGCAAAACATCATGCGTTCAACGTCAGGCCTCAAAGCGAAGCACGAGAAACTGATCAGGGAGAACTGCACCGATTACATGCAGCCTTTAATCGTGGATGTTTAAGTGCATGCAAATATATGTTAATTACGGTTTAATAAATGCGCATTCTTTCTCACGTCAAGTGTTAAACTAAGTATAGAATGTAAATGCAGCTTATAAAAAGAGGAGCTTCATTATAAGAACCGAATCAGTGGGCTGTGAACCGTTTCTCAAGGCACAATGCCACTATTTCACACTCGTGCACATATTTGCAGGTTGGAGGGTGACTTACCGCTATGAGCCAACAGCAGACATATTTATACAAAACTATCTTTGCCCACAGCAGAATAAATACACAGCGATACCAGAAGGGCTGAGCCTGTGGAGGACACAGTTTGACATTTTAATGTTTGCCCACGAGACAGATATTCTATACTTGGAATATAAATACATGCAAAGAGATTCATTTTTGTCATTCTCACGTCATATTCATCTGTTAAGAAGTAGCCGTCTTGGTAATAGGGACTGAATGTTGCATATATCGCCAGGCTGAGAAGCCCGAGAGAAAACCTCTGCAAAGCGGGTACAACACTGAAAAAAGAAAAGAAGAGACAAGGATGGAAGAAGCAAACACAAGTACACAAGTAAATATTAGCTTCAGCGTGTCATCAGCGCATTTTTTTGTTGCCTCTTTTACCTGTTGGGAGGGTGTCCAGGGCAGTCGGTGAGCTCCCCTGCCACCAGCCTCTGGTAGTTCCGCAGCGTGAACTGAGGTCCCACCAGGAAGCCGCCGTAGAAGTACGAATAGCCGAGCACCTCGATCAGCGAGGGCACAGACGGCAGGGCCGCTTTCTTCTGTTCGTCACTCAGCTGAGACTGGAGAGAGAGAGAAATACTTAATAGAGCAAAGCAAGTAACAGAATGGAAAATCAGCCGCCGTCACAGACGAACAAGCTGAACTAAAAAACAGTCTGAAGATGACCTGAGGAACAAGTGAAATGAGTTTTTCCAGTTACGTTTTTATTTCAAGTAACTTGGCGGTAATAATTAATGTTTTGTTTTTTGAGTCGAATCAGGAAAACCGCTTCTAAAACAGACTTTATTTGCATAATTATTTTTCAATTTACGACTTTAACATTTGTTTTTAGTATTTACTCTAGTATTAAGTAAATTGCAACCCGGACACAGCGATCATTTACTTGTTGGTGGAGAAAACGGTTTGAATGTTCCTTCAAAATAAAAAACCCTCTTCTGCCCGTCTTTGACTCCGAACACAATGACAGAAGTGACTGAACAACGACATATTTATATTGAAATAATCAGGCAGGCAAAAGCAAGAGAGATCAACCAACTCACTGGTTCCTTTCCACCGTCATAGAAATCAAATGACAAACCTGCAATCAGAAAATGCAACTGCTGTCAGAAACTATGTTAGGATGACTAACGCCGTCATGATCACATTAATGAACGTCCTAATCCATGCAAAGGCAGACGTCAGCATTCATCAGTGTGTTAATCGTTCACTAGAGGGCGATTGCGGACTACAGCAACAGGTTGATCGGACACAAAATGAGAACATCTGCATGAACAACGGCGGAGGGCAAGGACAGTCAACTCGCCGATGAGTTTGAGCGTGAGGACGCAGTGAGGCATAGTCCATTTGATGTCGTACTCATCCGTAGCCGTGTAGTAATACCCTGCCAGCAGGTATACCTGTAGGAGGACAGAGTGTAAGGGTTGAAGGACAATCAAAGCAAGCAGGAGTCTGCATCACGCGACATGAGAAAATAGAGAAACAGGAAGTGTGCTGGTTCAAAAGAAAACCATAATGGCAATTGTTTTTTTTTTCTTTTGTTTCCACATTTGTATGACTGTGGGCAATAATTGCACGGGCATGCAAAAAAAAAAAAGGAAAGACTATAGGGCAGTGGAATATGACTGCAAAACAAAATGATTGACCTTTGTTAAGTGTAGCCCAGTGAATGGATGGGACAAACAGTTGGTGGGCGTTGACAAGTCAATTAAATTAAGTAGCAGAGTGTAACGCAGAGATCAGGTATTAAAGTGTGCAGAAAAAACGAGTTGCTGCATCGCGGCTGGAACAGTTTGACGTCAGACAAACGGGAGCCGATGTAAGACTGGAAGTAAGGGGAGAGGAAAGACCGGGACATCTCATCTCACCATTTGAAAGATGAAGCTGGTCAGGATGGTCGTTACCGTCCTTCCCATGAGCCTCAGCATCACGAACTGGACGAGGATGCATACTGCAGAGTGACAGATCTGAGAGCCTGGGAAAGACACGGACGGGGGGGGGGGGGCAGTCATGTCTGACCTTTAATACTGGACATGTCAACAGCATTTTTCCTGCACAGTTCAATATCCAGTAAGATGGAGAGAAGACAACAATGCAGATCCATTATACTCATGCAACATGAAATGAGCATTCCAAGAGCGTTGAAATAAAAAAAAAAGGAAATATTTAATTTGAGTGAGAGATGAAGCAACAGACCTGCTGTAAATTCCAAGAGCAGCCGCAGAAGAATAAATGAAAGATCAACATTAGCTTGTGTTGATTCAGGAATTCATCCTCATTACGGAGGAAGCTCCACTAATGCATTCCATCTATGGGATTATCATGCTACAAAGTGTTCTATACTGCTAAGATTTAAACTCGTACATGTGGAAAGATTAGAAGAAGTAGTATTAGGCCATATTCTCCTCATGTACACCATTTTTTTTCTCCAAACCTTTAAGGCTATAAATTCGCTACCTCTGAGCCAAAAGGACGGGATGAAGAAAGAGCTTCAACTTCTTTGTCTGTGATTTTGGACAGCTGATAAAATAAACACTTTTAAAACATCGCATTAGGTTAATGAAACTTTGCATTCTTCAAATATTGAATTGACAGATCATTTATAAAAAATGGCATTTTAGTTAACCGAGTTAACTGCTCAGGGATACTTCGCAGAAATTCTTGGCTGTCAACACATTTAGCGATGCAGTGTGCGAGGAAGGTTACCACTGAAATATCCTGCAGTTAATCATCATATGAAAGTTGCACCCAACAGTGTATTAAAATAATCTGAAGTCAGATGAGATATGAACCTGATCCTGATCATGTCACACAAGACCGAGAATGACTGTTAGTTCACTTCCTGTCCAGTATGAAAGAGGTATCAGTGACTTAAACCTGCCCATAGATTATGAAAAAAACACAGATGTGGAAATAGAATACAATTATACAGAATTAATCTTTTATTTCTTTGTTTAAAAAAAATGAAAGTAAATTCTTTGTCTCACCAAAGTTGAATGTAGCTAGAGCCAATCCAGAGAATAAATGGAACACGTGTAGAACGTTGGCAGACTGGTAGAACAGGAAGTGACGGTAAACCAGAGCAAAGGGATACCCTGCAAGACAGACAGACAGACAAATGTCAACAGACCTACAACGTGTGCCTTCTCTCTCTCACACACACGCGTGCACACACGTGCACACACGCGCACACACACACGTACCCGGATCATCCTGGATACCGCCGGAATGTAAAATCAATGAAAGACAGAAAGAGCTTAGGTTTGTAGTTAGTCCCCAAAAAATCTCTTTAGCAGGTTTCAGAATTAATTAGAGCTCTATTATCAGTTAAACTTTTACAACTATTTGGTGAACATATCTGTACTATTTGTAATATATAGATTTGCTTTCAACGAAACATTATAACGGGGCGACACATGAAGGACATACTGGCAGTTCTTCATTCATCTTCTGAACCGCTTTTACCGTTACCGGGTCACGGGTCGTGCTGGAGCCTATAATTATATAGGCATCTATTTTTATGTGGAGGATAATAAATCATTTCCATTGCGGTCCCTTACCCTTTAAACACAGGGCAGTTGCAGGGCTAATCTCAGAGTCAATGTGATTGATTCAGAGTCCTACAAGCTTTCTTCTTTTTTTTTTTTTTGACTAATTCGGAGCCGTTTCGAAGCTAAATGCTCTGCTTACATAGCGCAGTGTTTGTGGAATCAAATGCCAAGATCCACACGGTGCATTGGGCAACGCCATACTCTTGAAAATCAGTGGCAAAACACAGACTAGATTGCATAAGTCTGAAAGGCTGCTTGGACCACATGACTTGCACAATCTTATGAAAGACACGTGAAACTACAAAAGGCCAAGATGATGCCTGCAAAGAGGGTTTTCCGGCGCGAACCAATCAAAGTCTAAAAAATTTATTGCGGCAATCGGCCTATTGCATTATTCCTGTGACAGACGTGTCCATGTGTCGGAGCAAAGTACAGAAATGGCCTATCGGATGACTTCCCCCCCCCCAGAGAAAGAACACACAGCACCCCCCTCCCTGATGATCTGCATGTTACAGCCTGCAAGAAAAGAGAAACAGCCTGCAAGAAAAGAGAAACAGCCTGCGTGCAAGTTTGAATCAAGTTAAAGAAACGCGGCCCGGAGTCCTTCCCTCTGCTCACCTGAGAAACAGGAGGGGTTAGAGGACGTGATTTCACAGCTTCAACTCTTATAATGACAGCATCTGCCTTCCCCCAACGACAATGGTGCTATTATTATTACCACCACGAACATGAACACCGGTAATAGTACCAAACAAATCTGCCAGCTCTCTTCCTGCCTGCAAAATTTGCAAACGCAAACATTTTGTCATTGCAAAGCTCACTTAACAAATCGATAAGTTTATAATGTCGTCCGAACGACAGCTGTCAGAGCCATGTCACGACATTACACGAGACAAACTGGTCGCATTCTTGTGTCACAACAAAACCGCCCCCCCCCCACCCACGTCTCTGCAAACCGGTTTAACTAAGCTTGACAATAATGTTTCGCAGTTTTGCCAGAAATCAATATATCGTGAAATCCCGTCATTGATTATGCAGCCCGGTTAACAACAGTAGGGCCAAACATTTGTGCGTACATTTATCTGCCACAGTGAACCTACAGAGTGACTGACCGTGATGTTAGCAGTGAGTTTAACACAGTGAGTGGACTTAAACACGCGAACACGCCACGCAGACGCGCGTTGTTTCCTCCAAGCTTTAAAGGTATCGAGTAACTGATCCGTGAAGCAAAACTCACCGATTAATATCGATAAAATGAGTCGAACCGCTGGCTCTGGGGAACCCAATGACTCCGACAGACTCTCCAGCAAGGGAGCCGCCATCTTTCTTGTGGGCGGAAATGTCTCGCGACGGTTCGGTAAACTCGATTATTTCCCGAGATCAATGCCCTTTAAAGTTTGGCTGTTCCGTCTGACCCCGCCCCTCTTCCCTCAGCCCCGTCCCTCTCTGTCAGCCATTTGATGACATTATTTTTAAGGTTGGACTTGTGAGGCGGCTGTAACGTCATACGAAGACTAACGAGACGCGTAAACAAGTTAACGCGGGCGCCATGATGTTTTAGCGGAAGCCTCATTTCGCAGCGATAGAAGGTTTTAGTAGCGTAAGAGCGCCCCCGCGTGGCAACAGATAGAAACAACCATAACTGGAAATGTAAAAAGAAAATCTGTGTCCTGAGTAAAGCGCCATGTCAGTCATGCATTTCCTAGATTCCATTTCTACTTCACAATACAAGATATTTATTCTTCTTTCGGCTCGTCCCATCAGGGGTCGCCACAGCAAATCAACTTAATCCCCACTTCACCCTGTCTTTCGCATCGCCCAACACCAGGTGTTCGGGGATCAAACGATTTGGAACTTGAAACAGGTTACTTGTATGATCATGACAGAAACTCCCCAAAATGTATGCCGCCTTTGACTTGAGTCAGCACGCGGTAAACGTAAATTAATTCTTTACATGAAAGTGAGGGCTTCCCTTTATAGGAAACCTGCTGGAGAAATACTAAAAGAGCGTAATTCCTTACCGGTGAAGCGTCCTACGGTACGGGTAGTACCCTGACACCGTTCCCTTCTGTTAGGGTGTGACTTTATATCGAATTTTCCTCCTATGGACAATCGTGACAGTAATCGTGATTCCTTTTCTACTTCACATTACAAGAGAGACTATGTTCATTAATCTTTGCATGCATGGAGCTATTTAATTACATCGGGGTAATTCGATGATTAATATTTATCAGATCTTAAAAACATAGTATTTTAATTACTTTAAAGTTCCCCTGTGATATATTGTAAAAAAAAAAAAAAAATAATCTCGGTCTTGCGTGGAAACTCAGTAAGCAGTTGAAGAAAGTACACGGAACTAAATGTGGGTCGTTGCAGCGTGGGAATCACTGTGGAATTGAGCCAGCATGCAGTCAAGGTAACTTGATTTTTTACATTGAAGTGAGGGCTTCCCTTTATAGGAAACCTGCTGGAGAAATACTAAAAGAGCGTAATTCCTTAAGCGTCGGCGCGTCCTACAGTACGAGTAGTACCCGAGCAGAGTACCCTTCTGTTAGGGTGTGACGTCGTGATGAATTTCGGACATTGTTGAAGTACACAATTACAATAAAACCCGAGTGTAGGTTTTTACAAAATCACTTAAAACGCTCTTAAACACGAGTTAAAGTGGCTTTCATAAAGCTAAATTAAATATGTAAAACAAAACTAAATATTACCCAATCAGAACTCGTGATGATCCACGGGAAAGCGGAAATGGGTGGATATTTTATCTGTTCAACCAATCAGGTGTTAGATGAAAGTTTCTGACGCACGCATGAAGAACAGCAAATCCAATGAAACATATGTAGGTTTTATTTGTTGCAAATTTAAACCACTGATTTATTACCTCCACCAAAGAGATAAGGGTATCACATGTGTCTGTTTTTATTATTATTATTTATTTTTCATTAGTAGACAGTAGACAGAGAGAGATGTGGGAAGGGCGGCTCTAAACGTTTAGGGAGGTTTATTGAGCAGGTTAAAAAATAAATACAGCAATGGGGTGTGGAAGTCAGTATCAGTGGTGTGTGAGGGCGCATGAACGCGTTGGATAATGTGCAATGCGTGTTGTCGTGAGAAATAAACAGCAGGCAGCATGGCTTTGGGAGTGGAGAGGACAACAGCAGCACCCACACCTGCAACCACTGCTGCTGTGATCGCTGATTGCTGATTGCAGACACCTGCTGACTGAGCAGGTGGAGGTAAGTCGTCTTGGAACACTGGCCAGGTGTTGCCCGTTACTTGATGCCACCTCAGGCCCGCCCATCCGAGGGAGCGGTAAGGCAAGGCAGAACAAACACAGTACCCAAGAACGACCGAGGCCCTTGCTTGGGCTGTCACGACATGTTTGGCGTCATTCACAATCATTGACAGCACCTGCCATCTGAAACTCTTGTATGGCATTCGTGGTTTTACAATATGTTGTTGTTCATTTTGATAATTGAACATGCTATTACATTAATTTATCTATAATCACAACTCAATGAAATGAAATTAAGTACATGATTCTAAAACGATTGCATTTAACTTTATGCAATTCCATCAGTAATGGCCCGTATCGAGCTAGTTCCCTTGGTCTCCAGTTTAACGGATAATCTTGAACACATCATGACATTTTCCACTTCCCCTTTAGAAGTCATACTATGGCAACGCCACAACCCGTTCTGATCTTCCTCTGATTGGCTGACTATGATATTCCTGACCTATTTATTTTCATCTATCCAATAAACGCCGCTTGCACTAGCCAATTAGAAAGCGGAGTAGAGTGGGCGTCACCTCTACCATAGTATGATTCAGAATTTAGTAGGCGGGCGTGCCGCCATGCACCAATGGCGGTCCGGCAGAGGAGGAGTTAAATATTCCCTGTTCATAAATACTCTGACTTGCACCAGCACGTCCGCTCTCTTACCCCAGACGAGGCGCCGTATTATTCTGCAGCTCACACTCACAAAAAGCCGCAAACATGAGCAGGAAATTCTTCGTTGGTGGGAACTGGAAGATGAATGGCGACAAGGAAAGCCTCGGGGCGCTCATTAAGACCCTGAACGCAGCCGCTGTGGACTCCAATGTCGGTACGTGGACATGGATGACCTCTTCAAATATTCCCTTGGACGTTTAATGCTTTAATACGCGATTTCTAAATAACACGGCCACTATATCGGTCATGAGAGTTGATGCGTGTTCTCAGTCAAAGTCACTGCCGGGATGGCCGAGTCAATCAAAATGGCTGGGTCATTGAATCATTCGGGGGGTCATCAATAAATAGCATCACAGCGTTGCGTCGCATTCTTTTTCCTCCCTATTAAAGTTGCATTCACGTCAGTGGGTTTTTTTGAAAATGTAACCGAACCAATGCATGATCCTCGACGGACGGATGTGTGGATCACACGTACAGAATGATTTTCAGTCATGTCTGCTACTGGTGGGCGTGCGCTGGTAGCTGCACGTCCGCTTTGCCTTTGCTGTGTGACCGCAGGGTGTCATCGATAACTCAACCTAACCTATTCTCCGATTAATATGTTTATTATTGTTATAATTGTGCTGAGCCGCGGCTATTTATAAGTTAGGTACCGATATGTATTCATCCAGGAAGGTCGCTCGTGTGAATTTAATTTTCTCCGGGTCTCACAGTGTCACCTGAACGCAGCACTCCATTTGCCAGCCTCGACCCGTTTCCTACGGCCGAGGGATCCCACTCAGAAATCTCTCATAGTTAACACTGCACTTCCTCTGAAACTACACGCAATGGCGATCTAGTGCGAAGGAATGATTGATTAAATGAGACTGTGTCTCGTGAAGTTTCTCTGACCCCTGCGCTTTGTAGGCCACCGAACTCTGACCTTTAATTCATGAAGACTTGAGTGTGGTAGGGAGCGATGACCTTTACCAGACCAGTAATGACTGGAGGCCTCTAATATAGACTCCAGTGACCCGTAGATACAGTTACACGCTGAATGTCAGTGTTTGGACTGTACTCTATCTGAGCCACGCTGGCTACGCTGCTGTTTAACATTTCGATTGGACTTGAGGCACAAGACTGTCTCTGCAAAACATACAACATGTCGGTTTAATCGTGTGTAATGAGTTGTTGTCGTTTGACTGGCTAGCTAAATATAAATATAGGCATCGTCTGAGCTCCACAAAAATGCTACGCGTTGTTTCTTCTGCTTCTGTCAATAGAGGTGGTGTGTGGTGCGCCATCGATCTACCTGGACTTTGCCAGGTCCAAGCTGGATGCGAAGTTTGGTGTCGCTGCTCAGAACTGCTACAAAGTTCCCAAAGGTGCCTTCACTGGGGAGATCAGGTAGGTGACGCGTCTCCTGGGGTTTGATCCTGGGCAGTTAAAGATGGATGGATGGAATGTCTTCTCCATATAGAGAGGAAAGTAGTGCCACAGTGACAAATATGAAATCGTACTTAAAACCGCGTTGTTGTTGTTTTACATTGTGTGTCTGCAGCCCTGCAATGATCAAAGACTGTGGCGTGTCCTGGGTGATCCTGGGGCACTCTGAGAGGCGCCATGTCTTCGGAGAGAACGATGAGGTAATTCTGGAGGATTTTATTATCATCATCGCATCTTGATTACCGTCTGCAGTGATTGTTAACGGTATCAAACATTTTACATAGTAGTAGTAGTAAACACAAAAAAAAGTCCTCATTTTTTTTTTGTTGGATATTTGTGTGTTAGCTCATTGGTCAGAAGACGGCCCACGCTCTGGAAAACGGCCTTGGTGTCATCGCCTGCATCGGCGAGAAGCTGGATGAGAGGGAGGGAGGCATCACCGAGAAGGTTGTCTTTGCTCAGACCAAGGTCATTGCAGGTACTCCGGTCCGGATAACCCCTGACAAAAACTTTAAATACACACATGTGATAATGTGTATTTAACACAGAATTCAGAATACAGTCTTATCACACACCTCTTTGACAGATAATGTAAAGGACTGGAGCAAGGTTGTGCTTGCTTATGAACCTGTGTGGGCCATTGGCACTGGCAAGACTGCTTCCCCACAGCAGGTAAACATAAGAAACCACTAGAAGTGTGTGTTTGTTTGTTTGTTTTTAGTGTTTCTTCTCATGTGCCACAATGATGTGTGTCGTCTGTGATCTCAGGCTCAGGAAGTTCATGAGAAACTGAGAAACTGGCTGAAGACCAACGTGTCCGAGGCTGTCGCCAACTCTGTGAGGATCATCTATGGAGGTAAGTGAGCGAGTCGTTTGTTTATTCTCATTTTATTGTTCACACCAATCTCCGCTCATGGACCTGTTCCCTTCAGGTTCTGTGACCGGTCCTACCTGCAAAGAGCTTGCCTCCCAGAAGGACGTCGATGGTTTCCTTGTGGGTGGAGCCTCCCTCAAAGGAGAGTTTATTGATATCATCAACGCCAAGGCAAAATAAGAACTGCAGCAGCTGCAGCGAGATGTTGTCCGGATGACCCAGTTCCATCTTCCCTCACTAAGCACTTAGTCCTCTTGCTATTCAAAAGCATTTGTGTAATGATGTCATTCCCTAATTTTCCTTCATTTTAAGTGACAGGTTGACGTGTAGTCTGTGCTGCACTGAAAAGAGTCAAGTCCACTGCTAATGGCCGACAAACATACTAACATTCATAGCAGGTTCTGCAAAATTAAACCTCGAGTTGTTTTGGCAATCCTCACCTTTTACGTGAAAGGTTTTACACACTTTTTTAATGTAACTGTCGCAGCTTTTGTCAATCGGATGCATTTGTTTAGTATTTGTGTCTCTCTTTCGTGTGGTTATGTTATGATCAGTTCTCTCATTGGCTGTTCTGCCAAGATGGAGCTGTCCATTGCATGTTAACCATATTGGCTGATGGGTCGAAGGGTGAGAAGGCTGTTGTGAAACATAATAAATGGTGTAGACACAGTTTAAGTATCTTTGTTTTGTGCCGTTGTATTGATGTGTATTTCATTGGATTACAGATCAAACTTTCAATATCTTTTCTTGGCACCGACTGCTGTATTGGTAGTTGTCGTAACCCATTCCAGATTAGCCAAATGATGGGAGCGGTGTTTAGGGGGTTCTGTTTTTGGGTAAAACAAAATTGAGATGAAAACTTCTTTAATCCTGTAAAGGAAAACATTTGTAATGCTTTGTGAATCACAAAAGTTGTAAGACTTAAAACTACTCAGAAAGGTCTGACTAAACTTGATATGCTGCGAATGATCACAAAATCATCCCTAAATATAGATCTACAATATACAATGAACAACATAACCTGGGTTATAGGGGCCTTGTCTTTAAACTCCGGTCCACTAGGTGGCAGTAGTGCGTTCTATTAAACGCTTTGTTTAAACGGCGCAGCCTCATTTCCGTGTTTACCGGTGAAGCGTGACGCTGAAGGATACGCCAGAAAACGTCGGCTAGCGCTACTAGAAAATATTAGCTTCCCGTATAAACATCCAAAATGTATTCGCTGAAAGATTTTTTAACCGAGAGACTGTCAGCAGCGGCGGAAGAGATATTTGAAGCTGTCGAAAAGACAGTGGCCGAATACAAAGAGGAGATTTGTCGTGCTAAAGATTTAGAAATCAGTCGTCTGAGAATTCAGCTGCGGCTTCTCAAGTCAGGTTGGTTTGAACAGCAAATACCTGGAGCCGAATCATACTGTCATTATCCACTTCCGGTAAATTGATTGTTTTTGTCTAGATACCAGATTCGATACATGCTTCGGAGGACCTCCACAGCAGCAGATCCACCATCACCGCCTTCCTCCTCCTGAGCAGGAGATCCACCATCCGCCATTCCCTTCAGCGGAGGCTCCGGACAACGAGCTCTGCAAAGAAGATGGGTGCAGCAGCATGGAGCAGGAGCGTCCGGAGCCCTCGGATGTGAAGAAGGAGCAGCAAAAGAGGCCCTTCTGGATGGATGCTGACGAAGACCAGCTCGACAACCTGGAGCCAGACATCAAAGATTTCATTTCACCTCCCTCCACTCGGAGGGGGAATCTGCAGGACCCCATCATGGTCTTCCACCAGAGCAGCATTGGCGAGGAGAATAAAGATAAACCTTACTGCTGCTCCGTGTGTGAAAAACATTTCAGCAACTGCTCCCACCTCGCAGCTCATATCCGGACGCACACGGGGGAAAGACCTTACAGATGTGAGATATGCAAAAAGACTTTTATTACAACGAGTGCGCTGAACAGGCACCAGACGATCCACACTGAAGGGAAACAATATGTCTGTAATCTTTGTGGTAAATCCTTCAAGTGGATGGACTCTCTTGGGAGACATGTCAAAAGTGTGCACAAGGGTCCAAATACATCTGTATGACTCGCATGGAAATCTCAAAGTACTTTTAATGTTATTCTATGTTAATCATACAACTCCTGATGGGTGAGCAAATAGCATTACGTCGGCTTACTGTTTAGTTGTTAGTAGATGTCTGAAGGTCATTGGTAGAACTGAAGGAGCCTCTTGGATGAGGGGTGAAATGTCTTCAACTGAGTCCAGTTGATTTAAATTACTTCTTTTTTTTTTTTTTTTTTTGCTCTTCTTGATTCATGGTAGACATAAATAACTTCCAGGAAGTTGATTTCATGTCCATTAGTTCCAACAGCTGGGATGAGAACCTTTTTAGTCCTGTAGAGTAAAACATTTGTAGTGCTTTGTGAGTCACAAAAGTTATAAGACTTAAAACTACTCAAAAAGGTCTGATATGCTGAGAATTATGACAAAATTCTCCCTAAATATAGATCTACAATATACTATGAACAACATTTACAATAAAGAGAATGAATTTTAAACCCTGTGCCATGCAGCCTGGATTATAGTGGCCTTGTCTTTAAACTCCGGTCCACTAGGTGGCAGTAGTGCGTTCTATTAAACGCTTTGTTTAAACGGCGCAGCCTCATTTCCGTGTTTACCGGTGAGGCGTGACGTTGAAGGATACGCCAGAAAACGTCGGCTAGCGCTACTAGAAAATATTAGCTTCCCGTATAAACATCCAAAATGTATTCACTGAAAGATTTTTTAACCGAGAGACTGTCAGCAGCGGCGGAAGAGATATTTGAAGCTGTCGAAAAGACAGTGGCCGAATACAAAGAGGAGATTTGTCGTGCTAAAGATTTAGAAATCAGTCGTCTGAGAATTCAGCTGCGGCTTCTCAAGTCAGGTTGGTTTGGACAGCAAATACCTGGAGCCGAATCATACTGTGTCATGATCCACTTCCGGTAAATTGATTGTTTGCGATCGTTTGTTTTTGTCTAGAGATCAGGTTCGATACATCTATTGGAGGACCCTCACAGCAGGAGATCCACCATCCGCCATTCCCTGCAGCTGAGGCTCCGGACAACGAGCTCTGTAAAGAAGATGGGTGCAGCAGCATGGAGCAGGAGCATCCGGAGCCCTCGGAGGTGAAGAAGGAGCAGCAAAAGAGGCCCTTCTGGATGGATCCTGACGAAGACCAGCTCGACAACCTGGAACCAGACATCAAAGATTTCATTTCACCTCCCTCCACTCGGAGGGGGAATCTGCAGGACCCCATCATGGTCTTCCACCAGAGCAGCATTGGCGAGGAGAATAAAGATAAACCTTATTGCTGCTTCGTGTGTGAGAAGAGTTTCAGCAACTGCTCCCACCTCGCAGTTCATATCCGGACGCACACGGGGGAAAGACCTTACAGATGTGAGATATGCAAAAAGACTTTTATTACAACGAGTGCGCTGAACAGGCACCAAACGATCCACACTGAAGGGAAACAATATGTCTGTAATCTTTGTGGTAAATCCTTCAAGTGGATGGAGTCTCTCGGAAGACATGTCAAAAGTGTGCACAAGGGTCCAAATACATCTGTATGACTCGCATGGAAATCTCAAAGTACTTTTAATGTTATTCTACGTTAATCATAAAACTCCTTATGTGTGTGAGCAGATAACATTACATGTTTTCTTTCGAATCATCTTAGTAGACATTGTCGAGCTTTATGTAACTAGTTAAAGTCAGTATTGTGCAACTGAATTGTAGAAAACATTTGACAAAAGTATCTAAAAAAAAAAGTATTCTGACAATAAAATAATGACAGTCTGTACGTTATTTATCCATTTCTTCGGGAAAACAGAAGATCCACAGTTGTCCACAAGGTGGCAGTCACTCACAGATTCAAAGTAACGCTCCAAGCTGATTCCCTGTTGGGACTTCTTCTTCAGGTGGGGGTCAGAAAAGGTTGATTGCACAGGTGAAAAAGGAAGCAGACGAGTGGCTGTGAATCCGGCAGATAAATGAGATGTTGGAGGATTTTGCTCACCAGCTTAGGGTCTCCCCATGAAACTTTATCCGTCCAGCCACGGATCACAAATTCTGCAGCGTGGAAACCACAGTCAGCGCAGACAGGTGAAATACAGGCTCAATGGCCTCTTTAGCAAGAGAACAAAGGCAAAGGTGGAGCAAAAATGGCATGAAGAATTCACAGCAATCTGTGTTGAAAGAGAGGAAGGGCTTTTTGGGTTTGCCGCACAAGCATCAAAGGGAAACACATGATGTATAGCAGTCCCTCCAACTAGCCTGTGGTAACACTTTGAGGTTCCTGGCTGTGTATGTATAATGGAATAAAGGGGTGGTGGATCATGTATAGAGCCAGCTCCATGTTCAACAGAATACTACATCTGTGAGATCTCATTTTTATTTTCCTTAGACGCAGTTAATTACAAGTGTCAGCAGCTTCGAGGAGCCCACAAATGATAATACACATAATGCATCAATATGCTAAGCAATAGGCCGTGTTTGCTTGGGCATTCAGTGTTTGAGGCTTGTATGAATTTAACATTATGTCTTGATTTATGCCGTTTAAACGTAGATGGAAAAACTGTTCCTCTTTGACGAGAGTGTGACTTAAAATCATCACAGAATAGAGTTCCGATCTGTTTCTTCCATTGCAAATCGGTGTCACATTCCTTTTCTATTATTATATCCTATTCATATCTGGCACTACAAGTAGGTCAGAATGAAAGAACGGCAATTATTTCCCAAAGATTTGAAAACAGCAGCTGCTAATAATAAACTTTGATTTTACACACGAAGTTGCCAAAGGAACCAATAATAGTAAGTTCAGCGCTCAAAACGCCTTTCATCTTTCATCCATACCTTTCACGACACACTGAGAAACGACTGATGAAGTGCTAAGAATATCCTCCAGATGTGATGTCACCAGGGGGGGGGTCAGATTTGTCAGGCTGGAGGATACTTTACAATCATGTTGACACACTTATTCAAGGTGACTTTAAATGACACACCGATACCAACTCAAAGACATGCCTCCGTGCGGAATACGATTCACATCCAGCATCTCTGTCCTTTCTGAAATCACGCTGGAGTTCTTAATGTAGACAGAATGAAAGAAAGAAAGGCGATTGTGTTAGTACATTTATTTAGCCAGATCTATCTGTCCGCCACATCTGCAAGCCAGCAGCAATTTTGCTTTTGAAATACGAAGACCGTATTCACTGATCCATGTATGCTTGAAGGAGACCCCCCCCCCCCACACACACACACACTGCCTTGAGCCTTCAGCAGTGTCCGTAAATCACACACTCACAGCTCCTCCTTTCTTTCTCCTTTCCATTTCTCTCCCTCGCTCCATTTTTTTTTTTTTACTTTTCATTTTTACAGTGCAGTAAGGAATGCTCGCTCTACAGGGTGGCTGGTGTTCATTGGAGCGGCTCAACTCTCATGTCTCACACTCATCCCATGTGTCTTCTATTAGCTACACTCACCGAGAGAGGGACGGCAGGGAGACAGAGAGGGGTGGGGGGGGGGGGGGGGGGGGGGGGTTAGAAGGAGAAAAGAGGGGGGATGGGGAGGGGAGCCAGGAATCTGATATGCTTTTTGCATGAGTGACTTTTATAAAACAAAGAGCGCACAAATAGTATGAATGCATATGATCAGGGAAATAAATACAGTGCAGGAATACGCAGGGAGACTATCAAAAAAGATTATAATTTATTTCCAGATGTTTTTCCCTTCATTTGCATCGTTTCACAAGGTAAATAAAAAATAAACATAAAAATGAAAAAACCAACTGCCGTACCATGAAAAATGTAAAAAAATAATACAAATAATATGTACTGTATATATAATTATATCATTATCAACAAACAGACAACACTAATCATAGTAACAATGGCATTGATCAGAAACATAACACTAACTCGCTGGTTTCATGCATATAGAACACCCCCTCAGGTACAAAAGAGGGGGGGGGGGGATTACTAAAAATAGAACCAAAAGTTCCACCAGTTTAGAATAAGTGCCTAGCTACATGCAGTGACATAAAAGACTCATATACACATTCCGCCTGGCGTCAAGTATTTTTACATGTACTGTACTTCACTATCGCCAGCCCCATCTAATATGCTGTACAGAGAACGGTCCAAAGCCATCTGCAGTTTAAGAACATTACGTGTGGAAGTCAACACGGTTGCAGTTTGCAGGGACAGTGTGCAACATTTTCACGCCCCTCCTCCCTACCGCTTTGTGTTCTCAAAATGTCCTCGCTTCCTTCAGTGAAATCCCAGTCCTTTACTCCAACCTTTGTTTTCAAGTCCTCAAAGGTTTCAACGGGAGCAGTCTTTTAGTCCTTCATTGTTTTCAGTGCTTTCAATTTGCTTAATTCCTATCTTGCACACATCCTCCACGCTGCTCTTTGTTGTGCCCCTCCCTCACAGGGTCTTGTCACTCTCCTTCTTCAGGTGACTAGAACGTTCAAAGGATTAATGATGTTAGAGTGCAATTTCACTCTAACGAGTGTTCATATTAATCTACGTAACTCTTTGTACCTGTAATATTCATCCTGGGTGAGGGTGTGGTGGTGATGGTGATGGATCCACTGTTGTTCCAGGGCCAGTCTCTGGATCTGCAGCTCTGCACTCTGGGCCTGCTGCATTGCCTGGAGCTGATGAGCGGCTGACATGGGACCGGTGAGGGAGGACGGCTGGGGCAGTTCACGGAAAGGAGCGCCTGCAAATGAAGCACAGAAGAAAGAGGAGGAGTAGGTGCGAATACAATAGGAAAACAGAGAAAGAAAGGAGAAGAAACAGCATGGAGGTCAATAATCGCTATCATTTCAATAAAGAAGTATGTCCATAAAGTTTCTGCTACTGTGGAGGTTTTAGAGAGAGAGAAAAAACGGAACAAGTACATGGACGAGGAGCCTTCTCCTCACCGAACAGCTGTTGGCGGAGCACCTCGCTGTCAGTGAGGGGGTGAGCCAGGATGGGCGTGCCTAGTGTGGCTCCTGGGTAAGGTAGGCGTGCCAAAGGAGCCCCCGACGCCAACGGGTCCATCAGGGGGTGAACCCCGCCCGTCGTCGCTAGATGCCAGTAATGTAATAGGAAATACAGGACTTATTTAATAAGAGTCAAAGCTGGGAATTCAAAACAAAAATACATACAGCCTCAAAAAACTTTGTTTGTTTGTAAAGGCAAAATCTTAAATGACCAAAACAAGTTATATTTAAGCACCTTGTAAGTCATTAAACATATTTTTTTTGTGTCAGACTGTACTTATGCTCACTATTATGAAATGGTATGAAGCGCAAATATATTCACATCCAACTACGTGGTATTAGTATTCAGTGGTGTATAGAGTATCACCAGCCTGATCCCTTGACTAGCTATGACAGAGGACACGGCTGATGATGCTGACAGCATTGTTAGTAGCAGTGGGTACCTGTGTCTTGCTGGTGCAGATGCAGATGTGAGTGGATGTGTGAGTGCTGGTGGTGATGAGGCGTCACGTTTAACATCTGAAGACGCCCCAGATTCTCTCCTCCGCCTCCTCCGGCTGTTCCGCCTCCACTTCCTCCTCCTCCTCCTCCTCCTCCTCCTCCACTTGCGCTTCCTCCTCCTCCTCCTCCTCCACCACCACCACCTCCACTTCCGCCTCCTCCTCCTGCACTACCACTTCCTCCCCTTTCTCGCTCTCGCTCTCTTTCTCGCTCTCTGTCCCCAAAGGCCGGCAAAGTTACTCTTTCTCTCTCCCGCTCCCTTTCTCCACTCCTATCTCGCTCGTAAGAGTGAGGGGAGCGAGTTGGAGTGGGATAGGTCTCGGGGGGAGCAGCCGGGGCAGGGGCTGGTGGCGGAAGAGAGGACAGGGAGCTGGGAAAGGAAGAATGGGGAACTGGGTGATGAAGTGGGGCCGCACTGGAGGTTGGAGGGCCAGGTGGAGGAGGAGCTGGCGGAGGAGCAGCTGGGCCTGCTGGGGCTTGAGCAGCGGTCGGGGTTGCTGATGATGGGTGAGAAGGGAGAGAGGGCGGGAGGATAGACGAAGGGGGTGGATTGGACAGGGACTGGGGGGCAGGAGGGTTGGGAGGTCGAGTTATAGGTGCCAGATTTGGGTTCTGGTGGTGTGGGGGGCCAGCAGGAGCTGGTGGAGGAGGAGTGCCGTAAAGCGACACCTCATTTGCTCCTGCTGCACCTCCTCCAAGGAGCAGGGAATGTGCATGCACTTGGGCATTGGCATGGGCGTGATGAGAATGAGAGTGAGCGAGAGCGAAAGCTGCGTGATCAGGTATGGATCCCGGCGCATAAACTCGCTCATCGCTCTTAAATTCAAAGCCCGGCTTTATCCGATCGCGATGCGCAGCCATCGCATGAGGAAAGCTGACTCCTCCGAACCCCCCACCCCCAATCCCTCCATGCATCGGCCCTCCTGCCATCCCCGCATGGCCCGCGACACCCGGACCCCCTTCGAGGCCGCCACCGTACAAAAAGCCCAAGATCGCTGCAGCTGTAGCCGCATCGGTAGGCAGGTGGTGTGGGTGGGCTAAAGCATGATTCTGGAACTGAGGAAGGAAGAACGAGGGGTGCACATGGGGGTGACCATGGTGAACTTGTGCGTGGTGTGCCTGGGCGCGGCTAACTGCCCCCAACGGAGACATGGCATGAGGGCGAGCGTACTCGCTCAGCGTTCTCAGTGCAGGGGTGTCAGGGCCAAGATATGGACCTCCTAGACCTATTCCCAGGGCGCCCTGGGGGCCAACCATTGCCGTTGCCCCACCCATGGACGGCAGGAGGAGGGAATGGGGAATGGAGTGAGTGAGGGATGGGTGGAGATGGTGTGCTGGGTGAAGGTGTGCGTGAGGGTTTGAAGGGTGATGTTGGGGATGGGGGTGATGGTGGGGGACAGAGTTGCCCGAAGAAGACGAGGCAGAAGAAGACGGGTCAAGGATGATGGAAGACGAGGAGGGGAAAAAGAGGGAGGAGCCCTGGCGACACCCTCCAGCGGCGTTGATATCTTTCTGCTGCTGTAGAGAAAACGACAAAAAGGCCGTAAGTCGCGTCTGCCCTGCTCTGAGGTGCGTAAACGTCAGGCTCAAATGTGCACACCTGTAGATGTCGATCCAGTTCCCTCTCGCGCTCCCGCTCTCTCTCCCGCTCCCTCTCCTTTTCCCGTAGGTCTCTGGCCCGCTGTTCAACCTCCCTACGTGCCCTTTCAATCACCTCGTTCCTCTTCTTCCACAGTTTGGAGCCATCCAATGGGACAAAGAGAACGTCGCTGCGGGCGCAGGAGTTTCCACTGCCACGGTCGAGAACCTTGTGAAACCTGCAAGCGAGTTAAACACAGCTCACGCTTAAGATCACCAGGACCAGAAACATTTATAATTAATAATTTGATCACGTCGGAAAGGATTGAACTACCGTGCTGATTGGCTGGCGTGGATGGGAATGTCTACAGGCTTTGGTTCAGGAGAGGGGCTCCGTAATACAAGTGGTGGGCTCTCGGTTTCCTCCCTCTCTTCTATTGGCTCCTCTTTGATAACAGGAGTCGGAGGTGGGCCTGGATCTGAATGTCCGTCTCCACCAGGCACTGAAGAACTAGAGGCAGGGGTGGAAACACTGTTGCTTGTGGACGAGCTGCTAAGAGGCGGAGGTCCTTTCGAGATATTCTGAGGTGAGAGCGACTGTGAATTGTTATGGCTGCTACTGGGTGCGCTGCTGCTGCTATTGCTGTTGGCCGTGTTACTCCCGCTGTTCCCATTGGAGTGGTACGTTCCGCTAAATGGAGGGTGGTTGTTCAAAGTGCCATGAAAAGGGGTTGGCCGACATCCGGGCGAACAGCTGGATGACATGCCTGGTCCAGGAAGTGGCATGTTGGGCCCAGAGGAGGAACCAGGCGGAAAAGATGAGAAGCCTCCCATCTGATTGGTGGATGGGCTTGGTAAAGGTGAAAGGGGTATAGGGGGAGTCTGGGCGGATTGGTAGTGTGAAGGACGCGCATTTGGTGCCATAGCTGATGGGGGTGGCTGGGCGTGTGGGGTTTGAGGTGGGGGCAGAGGAGGCTGGGGTGGTGGCGGGGGATAAGGAGCATTTGGAGGATGTCCGTGATGAATGGAAGAGGAGGATGGAGAGAGTGCAGGGGGTTGATTTGGGCCCCCGCGGTTTTGGTACAGAGCAGACTCTCGTAGGGTCGAGTCTCTGTCTCTGGGCCCAGACTGGTAGTGGGGGTGAGCTTGGTGAGGGTGATGGGTTCCCCCAGGCCCTGTGTACTCTCGACCTAGGTTTTGGGTCATTCCAGGGGGGCTGAGGTACTCTCGATTCGTGCCAGTCGAAGGAGGCGGCCCAGCAGGAAAATCTTTCCCCCCTGTGGATGGATATTCTCTGTGAAAGTGGTCTGATGAGGGAATTTGTGCCTGGTCCATGGGAGCAGGGAAGTCTCGGCTGGATGCGTTTTGAGGGTGCGGGTGAGGTTGAGGGGGCAGGGAGGAATGGGAAGGGTAACTGGGATTGTTTTGGGGTGATGCAGGTTGGTCTCGGTTCAGCATGGGAGCGAGAGGTAGTGGAGTTGAACTTGAGGGGTTACTCTGTTGGGCAGAGTTATTGTTTGGGATACTGTTGCCTACAGCCTCTCTTGTCTGGTTCCCAAACTCACCCCATCGACCTCCATCTTTGTCTCTGGGATGCCCCCCTCCGGTTCCATTGGCACCATAGTCTCTACTCTGGCTTTGGTTTGGCAGAGGAAATTCCCTCCCTGCGTCACGTTCCCTTTCCCGTTCTCTATCTCTGTCTCTGAAAGATGCACCAAAGTCTCTTCTTTCAGGGCCCAAGTTCGGTCCGTCTCGCCCCGAAGCTTGGAAGTCCCGGTTCTGACTCACTGAAAGACCCACAAACTCCCTGCCTTGAATGCTGTTGGACCCAACCATCGCACCACAACTACTATTGCTGTTACCGCCACTACTGCTGTTACCAATGGGAGCAGGGAACTCCCGGTTGACTTCTCTCCCCCCACATTCCCCCCTCACTCCCCTCTCCCTCTCTCCTGCAGCCCCCCTCTCTCTGTCCCCTCCCCCCCCAGCATACCTAGGAAGGTACTCTCTGTGGGGGTGGGGGTGAGGATGGGGGAGGTAAGAGGGATGGGAGGAGGAGTGGCGAGAGGATGGAGGGTTGTAAACTGAGGGAAGTTGCTGCTGCTGCACTGGGGGCTGGTGATGTGGTTGGTGCGGGTGGTGGTTTCCAGGGTAACGGGAGTAGCCCCAGCTCCCCTGACATCCTGCTGCTGAGCCACCCTGCCAGCTGGTGGAGCTGTAGTGGTGAGGGTGGTTGGAAGGTTGGCCTTGGGACTGCGGGCTGGTCTGTGGCAACAGAGAAGGAGGCGTGGACTGAACCTTGTCCAGGAGTTTGTCTGGCTTTTCTAGTCTGTCTCTTTCTGTCTTGACCTCGGTGGGCAGGTTTTGTCCCCCGAGCTCCAAGGGCTTGAGGGCAGGTGGAGGAGGCAAAGAATGGGGGATGTTGGGGCTGTTGTGGGAGAAGTCTCCTCCTGACATAGTTGTCTTTGACACACACTGAGTGCTGGCTTTGGAATTCATTCTATTGCCACCGAGCGCACCATCCACACCTGTCGGTCCACCATAGTCAACTTTACACATTAATTTAGAGTCCAGGGAGAAATAGGACTTCCTCCCGCTATTGCTGTCGACTGACGAATCACCTGCTCCGCGTGCAGGTGGAGTCAGGCCAGAGGAGATGCAAGGAGTGGAGGAGGGCTTAAGAGATGGACAGTCTTCAATTCTTGATTCCAGATCCTGCTTTTCTCCATCCCCACAGGTCTCCTCCCCTCTCACATCTCTTAGCACTCTCCTGTCCTCTCCTCCCACCTTCCCTGCTCCTCCATCCTTGGCTTTCTCTCGCTCCCCTTGCTTTGGCGAGTCAGGCCCATCAGAATCAGAGTCCAGGCTGCCCAGAGGGGAAGCTGAGAGACTTGGGGATGAGGAACGATTGTCCTGGTCTATATCACGCCCACTGCTCAAACTACTGCTACTATTGGCCAGGCTTCCTACAACTGAACTCCTACTGCCCTGGGATTGGCCATCTTCATTGTCGCTCTCACGGGATTGGTTCGTAATGGAGGTTGGAGGCGGGATGGTGGAAGGAACCGAGCTGTCAGTGGAGTGTGTTGACGCAGGAGGGTTTGGCGTAGAGGCCGAATCCTGACAAGAAAAGATCATTTGTGGTTGGAGTAAACATTTGAATTCGGTGACTGTGCTATCTTTGGCTGGCTCTAAGTTTGTGTAAACAAAGAATATGATTCATAATAGCATAGGCAGCGTTTGTTTGAATGTCTCAGCTGAATCTAATTTATCGTCGGTCTTTACGGAACAGTTTGAAATGAAACACAAACCTGAACTTTTTGCCTCTTTGGAGGAGACACGAGTTCCTCCCCCTCACTCTCTGATGAATCATGGCCATGCGACCTGCGATTGAAGCGATTTCCAGCCAATTCCTCTCCAGCAGCTCTTTGCTAAAAGGACACAATACTTTTAATTCTGTAGTGATGCCTTTGAATCCTTAAAAGACCAGTGGCTGCTTATAAATCCGGCACACACACACACACACACACACGTATACAAGTACACACAAAGAGAGCAGAAATGTCAGTGGTTTCCAAATGGAAAGCTGCTCAACACAATACTACAAGACGCCTCAAGAGTACGCCTGTGGTAGTTACACCGATGACTCATAGACAAAGGCAAACACACACACACATATGCAAAACACGTGATCGAATACAAGACAGTTCCTCAACGTTCGTGACTGTTGCACTTGCATACACAACATACACTTGTGTTCAAAACATTGACAAGAAGGAAAAAGAGGTAAAAGAGCTCGGCTCTAACCGTCTGTCTGTCGCTGCGGTCAGGGCGGGTGGGGCTGGGGTGCGGGCGTCTACCCCTTCTTTCCTCACTTGCCCCCCGCCGTCGGCCACTGCGCATGGGCATCTGCGAAACCCCAAGTCCAGGAAAAGAGGAAAGGCATGGAAGTCAGGGAAAATACATAACAGGGTAAAGTAGGATGGATATGGAAAAATGCAAAGAGAAATAAGGAGTGTATTTGGTTTCAGTAAAACCTAATTAATACAAGCAAAAATAAAAAATAGCAGATCTCTCCCAATCCAGGGTGAGATACACCGATGGTATTAATACTTCCGATTATGAAGCAGCCATGCTCCAAAATGAGTGTGAGATGGGGCAGAAATGTACTGTCCCTGGTGTCATTGTGGGAAAAAGGCGTAGACCTTGTTCGTACCGATTCTTTGTGTGTCCGTGTTTTCATTCTTTCTTCTTTAAAATGGCCACTTTACAACACAAGCCCATCGCAGGGCCCGAACCTGTTGTTCTATACTCACTGGGCTATTTTTTTTTACACCATGAGTGCTACCAAGACCTGCAAAGAAGCAAAAACAAAGAAGCCATTATTTGATTTATCTGCATGGAAGTCCCACTAAGATTTCATTATTCTGCTAAGGAGTGCCAATTTAAGAATGCAGCAGGAAACTAGAAAAGCACGATATTTGTTTACATTCCTTAACCATGAAAACAGACCTTTAGCAACTGTATTCACGTTGATATCATAATAAGCTGAGAAGTTATTCACAAAAAGCATCACTTTCAGTAATGGTGGATTCTTCTTGATCTCGATCCAGAGCTTTTGAAGATACAACAAATCCGTTTGTCCCCTACTAATTCCAAAGTGTCTTGGTAAAGGCCAGCAAAAAACAGAACCTCCTTTGTGGAGGCAATAAGAGAGACATTATTGAAAGTGTCCAACAACAAAATCATTTTGCAGTGAAAATTTACCCTGATTTCAACTGGATCTGTTTCCTCAGGTATTAAAGATAGAACAAATCCGTTGACCTGCTCCGATGTGGAATTGACTCGGCTTTAAGATGGCGCTTGTTAGAAATTTCTATCTCTAACATTAAATGTACAGTAGGACATTTGTTGTCCCCAGCCTTCATGCTTGTATCCAATTCCATAAACATCGGTCAATAATAAACCAAGATATTGATGAACACATTTTGAAGCTCTATTGACTGGAATGTTAGAAGGTCACAGGTTCGAATCCGACTTGCGGCCTTTCTGTGAGGCCATTGCATGTTCTCCCCGTGTCTGCGTGCGTTCTCTCCGGGTTCTCCGGCTTCCTCCCACCACCAAAAACATGCAGCTTAGGTGGATTGGTGACATTAAAATTGCCCATAGGTGTGAGTGTTTGTGTGAACGATTGTCTGTCCCATGTGTAACCCCGCCTCTCGCCCGTTGACTGCTGCAGCACAAACCTCGACCCGGTAACGGACAAAGCGGTTCAGAAGAGAAATGAATTTTTTGAAGCTCTATTTACTGACAACTTCAACAAAAATTACTAAGTGATCCAGAATCCAGAATTTGGATCATCACCAAAAAAATGTATCATCTGTTCCTGGTAACATTCCGTCCGTAACATTTTGAGTTATCCTGCTAACAGACGGGGAAAAAACCAAGCAGACAGCAAGATGAACGCTTGCAAAAACACAATCTTCTTGGTGGAGGTAATAATGTTTATCTCAAGAAACTGTAACAATATGAAAACATTTGTGGAAATATTTGAATTTATAAAATTACTCCTCACTGTATTGGCAGAACTGCCTCGCACAGCACACAACAAAGTTTCCCCCCCAGCAGTCTTCACCACAGCAACAAATAACCAACATGGACAATAAGAGAATGCACTGGAACGGATGCGGAATAACTGCCTGCTATGCCACGAAAAAAGACACAAAGAGCATCCTGGATGGCAATCCGCTTAAAGATTCTAGCAAAGATTTCAGGAATATGCCCCCCCCCCTTCTCCTCCTCCTCCTCCTCCTCCTCATTCTACTTTCATCACAACAGCCAAAAACCCACAGTCACTCCCGGTTACCCTCCCGAAGCCAGTAGGAAACAAATTCAAATCCGTTTGGGTGTGCCTAACGACCATAGGTGGACGAGTTTGGCAAGGCCTCCTCTCATCCATTCATGCATTCATTCATTCATCTACCGCTGTGGTGAGAAAAAAAATAGTCTAATCTATATTGAATGAGGACAGAAATAGTGCACGGTGGAAACACGACTGGATGAATGTTATGCTGAGCTGCAGCACGCTGCTATGCAACCAATAAGCAATAAATACAGGAGCTACACAGAGGTGTGTGTGTGTGTGTGCGTGTGCGTGTGCGTGTTCGTGTGTGTGTAAGCAGACAAGCTCCACTACGCACGGGCTGTGCATTAATTATTAGTGCATGCTGCAGTGACTGATTCAATCAGTTATGAGTAAAAACCTTTATTGTCACAAACACGCTTTTATAAAAGATGGAGCCTGCATCTACAGGACGAAGTTCCTCACGCTGGGGGAGTCTAACCCCCCCCCCCCCACGGAGGGCTGTGGGGGGGGGTGACTGTACACAATCACGCATCCAGTTACAGGTGGCAGCTCCCCGCCTTGCCTGTGGTCCGCTGACAGGTCCCACGGTCACGGTCAGTAAACAAACAGGACGCATCCGGATGACTCCACGCGCACACACACACACACACACACAGACACACACCAGTTCACATGCATTATCAACCAAACTGACCGCCGCCAGAGATCCGACGCGAGCAGCGTGCGCGTTGCAGCGAGGCCGCAGCAGCGGCTCTTTCTCCTTTCTTCCCGTGGATGTTATTGATACCCACGCAGAAGGAGCCCCACGGCCGGAGCCGCTGCGCAAGCCCGCCTCCGACGGACCGAGAGCCGCGTGATTACGCGTTCACAATCCCAACGGGTGGCTGCGCGGTGCCGTTTCTAGACGCATCGTAAAAAAAAAAAAAAGGTAAAAAAAAGAAAGCGCATATGGGAATGGAGAATCGGAGTATCTCGCACCGGTTCCAGATTACGCGCTGGAATGTGGGTCCATTAGCATTAAATTAAACCGGGCCGTCATTTACCCCACAACGCAGGAGTATGTTAAAACGCACAAAGAGGGGTAAAAAAAAAAAAAAGAAAAAATGGAAGGAGCGCACCGACGTGGCTAACAGGAGCAGCTCCCGTGTAGACGCATCCATTTTCCCTTCTCCTTACCTATAATATCCAGCGATGCGTGCTCGCACTCTCCCTTTCCTTTCTCTCCCTGTTCTGCCGTGTTATGTTGCACGCTGACGCGCGCACCCCGGAGCCCAGGCGCGTGTCAGCGGAGGGTTGCGCGTCCTCATATTGCAACGGGCTCCGCTCATAACAATAATGCAGAAGAATCCGCTTTCTATTCGGCGCAGGGGAAAAACAGGGGTGCCAACTGAAGACTACAAATTGATGCGTCCCCTCGGCTCTTCCCCACCCCCTTTCGGCCCCTTTTTCTTTTTTGCCCCCCCCCCTCCCTCCCACTCCCACCCTATGTACTCCCCCCTCTTCCCCTCTAACACGACATGCACTTTTTTTTTTTTTATACCCCTCTCCGGTCTTACAGTCACAATTTTTTAGCCGAGGGGTGAGGGATGCAGGTCGGGTGAGAGAAAGGCAGATGAGAGGGCGTGAGTTGCATGAGGAGAGAGGAGGAGGAGGAGGAGGAGAATGAGGGAGGAAGAGAGGCGCAAAGAGAGGGCTAAAACTCTGAAGAGGGAGGGTCTCTCTGTCTCTGTTGCACGGTCCCTCCGGAGTCACCTTTACTGTATGAGGAGGTTCCGGTCCAGACAGAATAAAGTCTTTACGCGTGAGACATCTCTTTGTTCTGAGGATCATTTTTGAAATTTACAACGCCGGAGAAGCAGAACGGTGGACAAAAGAAAGAAAGAAAGAAAGAAAGAAATATTATTATGTGAGCTTTTTTTAAATCATGGAGTCTGTTTCTGTCCAGCAGCTCCCAGCCTGCCTGTCTGCCTGTCTGCCTGCCTGTCTGCCTGTCTGTCTGGTAAAAGCTTGCAGTGGTGTGTCCATTCAAGCGGCTCTGCAGACCTCCTCCTTCCTTCTCCTCCCCTCCCTCTCCTCCGCTCCGCTGCTGTCGTTCCTCTCCCTCTCTCCCCCCACCTTCACGCAGCCCCCCTGTCCCGTCTCCTATTGTGTAGTAACCATGGAAACCGGTCCGGAGACTGTACCCGATGCGCCTGCGCGGCTCGGGTTTTCCTTCATCACTCGCAGCCCGACACGACAGGAACGGCGTCATCACCGCGGCTGATCTCGAGCGCCCTCTGCTGCTCATCTCGAGCGCTGCCTCTTTTTTTTTTTCTTTTTTTTTTAATAATTCAGGATTCCAGTGGGACTTTCGTGGAAGTAAAATTTTCAGCATTGACAGAACACGTACAAATGTTGAAAGTTTTTTTTAAAGGCAATTTTATATTAATTTATTATGTAACTTTAATTCAACAGAGAAATGACACGAGTCACACAGTAGTTGCCCTTTAAGCAAACACACGGAGAGTCGTGTGGTAGGAGTTAATGTGAAGTTGTTTGTTTATTAAGATTAATAACTGACAGACACATTAACAGATACAGTTAGCAGTTATGTAAGCGTGCTGCTGAGTATTCACGTCACAAACAGAATGAGGAGCTGGAGGGAGCGGAAGCGATATGGCACAAACGCCTCAAAGCTCTTCTGCCAGGTGAGAAGGAGACAGGTAAAGTAACAAAGAAGTGGAATCAGTCAAGTCTGTGCTGAAGCAATGCAAAGTAGATATTTAAAGTTCATTCATTTTAATAGTTAATATTAGTAGAGCTGCGCTAAAACAGATGTCATTATTCAAATACATTTGTATTAGGGAAATACAACATGTTTCGTGTGTATGTGTGCGTTCTTGTGTGCCGTTGCTAAAGGTACTGGGTGTTCAAAGGGTAGTGGGATTACGAAAGTTGTGTCCAGCAAAGCGGGCCTGGTCTCCCAGTTCTTCCTCAATCCTGTGACAAAGAGGAAGTGAAAGAGGAATGTAAAGCAGCAGAAGTAACGTGAACGTGAACAAAAGCAGACGGAATAAAGTGGGGAAGAAGGAGAGAAAATGACATAAGGGTTTGAGTCGATGTAAAAGATTCCCTATACCAATACGCGCTCATAACAAATGAAGTTATGAATACACACCTCATGAGCTGATTGTACTTGGCTAGACGTTCTGATCGGCAGGGAGCTCCAGTCTTAATCTGAAGGAAAAGCAAAAAATAAAGACTCACCAATACTTGCTAGATAGATGTTAACATGATCTTTAAATTTAAATTTTGTTATAATAGCATTTATAATTTAATCAGACATGTTTTTTTTAATTTGCAGGTGTGTGTGTGTGTGTGCTACCTGTCCAGTGCAGAGACCAACCACCAGGTCAGCTATAAAGGTGTCCTCTGTTTCTCCCGAGCGGTGGCTCACCATCACACCCCAGCCATTCTCCTGCGCCAGCTTACACCTGAGCGGCAGGGGCGAGTAGAAATATGATGCACATTCTCTCGTGCACACTCACACACCTATGCGCTCATGCAAATTCCAAACAAAGTCAACTCACGCGTTGATGGCCTCGGTCACAGAGCCAATCTGGTTGACTTTTAGCAGGAGGCAGTTGCAGGACTTTTCCTCCACTGCTCGTTGTATCCTACGCGGGTTGGTGACAGTCAGATCGTCTCCAACCACCTGTGTAATGTTTAAAACAAAGTTACAGACGGGTTTGTCCTCCGCCAAGGGGGTTGTGGAGTTGTTTTGAGTTGTTTGTCTGTTAGCAGGATTACAGAAAAACCTTTGGATGGATCTTAAGCTACAGCTTAGACCCCTTTACATTTTGAGAGCGATCCGGATACCCGTCTGAATACAAAAAAATCTGGATTTTCCCATTTACTTATAAAGGAGGGGCTTTAAAAAAAAATAAAAAACATATATTGTAAAATATGCATTACATTTACTCACCAAAAATTACAGTCATTTGCACTCTCATGCAAAATGTCTGACACAGAATGAAGTCAGGAAAATATATAAAATTCTAACATTGAAAATCTGAAAAAAGAAAATCTGTTAAAAATACTACTCCGATTCACTTTTACTTTTCATAGTTGGTGCATAAAGATACCAAGAAAAATGTATAACCTTCCTTTTGATGATGATCCAGATCACCATGTGGATGATGTAAGTCTAATTAT
This sequence comes from Brachionichthys hirsutus, assembly GCF_040956055.1. Classification (NCBI taxonomy): domain Eukaryota; kingdom Metazoa; phylum Chordata; class Actinopteri; order Lophiiformes; family Brachionichthyidae; genus Brachionichthys; species Brachionichthys hirsutus. Next base: position 4,589,566 of record NC_090899.1, read on the forward strand.
GAGGGGAATGAGCTGCTTGGCGGAGGTTTGTGCTCTGCGAGTTCTTTTCTAGTTGTCACATATATATTTTTTACATATAATAAAAAAAAAAGTGAAATGAGGTGGCAACAATCCTGTAAACTGAACAAATAGCAAAAAGCAACCTTTAAAATCACAAATGGAATTTGGTAATGTGGGAAAAGAGAGTTAATGAAATGCAGTGCTGATTTACAGCCAACAACGTTTTGAATTTCATCTTGTTCATAACGACACATGTGATGGCCGTACCTGGATGCCCGCTGAGGCTGTAAACTGTGACCAAGCAGGCCAGTCATCCTGGTCGAAAGGATCTTCAATCGACACCACTGGAGGACAGACCAGGAGGGCGATTTATATTCATTTAATATCCAACCGGCTTTGAGAAGCCCTCATCTTTTCCATTACTCACTCTCCAGTTGGAGCGCCAGTGAGTGCCAAGTAAACGTTCTAATAGGACTACACACAGCTGCACACAATCACTTGCCCACAAAAGCAGGAAAGCACAGCATTGACAGGGTAAAGAGCCACATTGGAGTAAGTGCGTGCTCGCCAAATGTTCACTGTAGCACATAATTAAAGCCTCCTGAACAGGCCTGGGTGTAAAGGAAAGAGGCCATTCTGTGCAGACATCAAGCACTCTTCTCTTAGAAGAGGTTGTGAAAGAACATGGCAATCGTGGAGACGTGACGAAAAGCCTGGCGAGTCCGATTACCAATAATTTGGCACTTTGTTGGCTTTGTGTTCTCTCAATAAAACTAATTATTCCTGATGTGCATTTGATCTTGATCTACAACCTCAAAGGCATCGAACATACACACCTGGGTAGTTGTTGATGAAGCCCTGGTAGATGCTGGCCAGCTCGTCTGCGCTGATGTTGCGAGCAGCCTTAGGTGGAGACTTGAAGTCCAGGTCATACTTGCCCTCTATGAAGAACTCTGAAGCAGCGACGTCCATCCCGATCACCACTTTGTCTGTGAAGCCAGCTTTCTCTATGGCCGTCTTCAGCAGCTCCAAAGCTGACGAAGACAAATGGCAATATCACACCTGCGCAATAGAGGGGGGGGGGGGGGGGGGGGGGGGGCTACTTTAAGCTGTGCCTACCTTCGCCGTTCTCTTGTATATTCGGGGCAAACCCTCCTTCATCTCCCACATTTGTAGCATCCTGACCATATTTCTCCTTGATGACACACCTGAGTGTCTGGTAGAGCTCCGCCCCCACACGCAGAGCATCACGGAACGACTCAGCCCCCACAGGGAGGACCATGAACTCCTGCATCGCCAGTTTGTTTCCAGCATGGGACCCCCCATTGATCACATTAAAAGCCTAAGCACAGGGGGGGCAATTAAAGGGAGCTGAGATTGTATTTAGGCTTTTGTGTGTGTGTGTGTGTGTGTGATACAGTTTTTGCACAAGGACTCACAGGAACTGGGAGGACCAACTCTCCGTTTCCTGCCAGATCAGCGATGTGACGGTACAGGGGGACGCCTTTCTCTGCTGCGCCAGCCTTGCATATGGCCAGCGATACTCCAAGAATAGAATTGGCCCCAAACTTAGCTGGGAGAGACACGGTAGCAGTCACACAACACACGGATGCAGCGGCCGCTGGAGCAGAAAGATGTCATTGCACAAACGTCACTGATGGGAGTGAGGCTTACATTTGTTCTCGGTGCCGTCCATTTCAATCATCACGTTGTCCAGTTTTTCTTGCTCCAACACGCTGATTCCCTGACAGAAATACAAAATATTCTCGCTATAGATAGCCATTCTTTGCCATTTCCACTTCAAATGGATCACATTTTGTACTACTACTTACAGACTGCATGAGAGCTGGTCCAAGGGTGTCATTTATGTGATTAACGGCTTTCGTTACACCTTAGGGAGCAGGACCGAGAGAGACATTTGGATCCATGGAAAATTAAGACAGACAAGCCCATGCTTTAATAAAAGCAGATACACAGCCAAAGACAAGCGTTGACCTTTGCCCTTGTAGCGAGTCTTGTCTCCATCCCGGAGTTCCAGAGCCTCATAGATGCCAGTGGACGCACCGCTGGGGACAGCAGCCCTGAAGAGACCTGACATGGAAACAAGAGGATGAAGGGGAGAGGGAGGTACGGGGTTTGAGCTCCAAGAAGCAAGGTGAAGAGTCGTAAAGGTCATTTCGAAAAAATCTAGATTATACAAGGTACACCATCAAGCACATTATCTTAAAAAAAAAAAAAAAAAATCCATTTGTATTTTGAACCTTTGCCAGTATGAAGATCTACTTCCACAGTAGGGTTCCCCCTGGAGTCCAGGATCTCCCTGGCAACAATATTCACTATGGACATCCTGGAAGAGAACAAGACATGTCTTGTATTAATTTTTACTACTACCACTGCACATTACAAAAGCAGCACTCGTGCAGCTTCATATAAATATTACAGCAGATTTTGCTTGAAAATGGAGGATGATGACAAAGAGAATCAGGGTAGAGTGTCAGCATGTCTCGTCACCAGGACTTTACGCAAATGTTCCTTTTCCTCACATGCATGCACGCCGTGATGGAACCGACGCTGCTGTGAGGATGGATAGCTGCGGAAAAGATGCTGCCTCGGAAGATGGTGGCACGCACATACGCACAGAGAAGGAAACATAAATCAAAGGCTAATAACGTGCACCTATTTATGGATCTACTGTCAAGCTGTTCCAGACCAGGAGCCATTTCAATTTTCTGTGCTGTTTCAGTCAGTGAATATAAATAAATATGGAGTCGGTGAGAAAACCCAGAGCAGGAGCAGAAGAGCAGGAGGGGGGGGGGCGGATAATGAAGGCAGCAGAGAGGAATGGAAGGAATGGAAAAAAATAGATCAATCTTTTTACATTACCTGCAGCTTGTTTGAAGCCTGGCGGAGAAAGTCAGGGAATATGAGCAAATGCGAAGGCAGAGGGAGTGATAACATAAGACACACAGGGGGGGGGGGGGGGGGGGGGGCATGTGAATCATTGGAAGATGCAGGGAGAGGGAGGGAGCAAAAGTGGGAAAGGGAAGAGATGCAAGTAAAAATAAGTCAATCAATCAGATTTAATGTATTTCATGTAATTGAAGTGGCAATAAAATGTAATGATTGGTGGAAATCAAGATGTGTTTTAATTCAGTTATTTTTCTCGCTGTGTTCCAATTGAATCCCTAAAATCATGTTCTTGTCCGCCTGCTGTGTGCATTCATGACAACTGTGTGTATAGTATATATATTGTCCAAACATCACATTAACATGAAAAAGCTGCTTTGCTGCAAAATCCAGGTAGTTCTATCATCCTGCAATAAATATCACAGAAATAAGGGTTTGCTGCAGAAGTGGAAATACGCATCTGTATATTTAGATGTGGATGACAGGCTGAAAAACATCTAAGCAAAGAGGGTAGTACATCCAAGAACAAAACAAGGCAGTCTTTTGAGAACTTAGGAGATCTAACATGGGGATTAAAGGAGACAAGAAGACAGGCAGGCAGGGGACAGGCGCAATTCCTATTGGGGGGGGGTTGTGTTAAAAATAGTCATGGATGTAATTAAAGATACAGCAAGCACAGACGCCGGATGCTGTAGGGTGATTTGTGAAAAAGAGAGATGTTTTCATTGGCTGCACCACTTGCGGTACTCCCATCTGGATGTCACATGACCTGCAGACATGGCGGCTCCGGGACGTGGGAGGATCCAGTACGGATGCAAGTAAAGGCAGAACGACTCGTTCGTTTAGAGCAGCAGCACAAAACACATCTTTGACAGAAGTTTCATTCTTGTAGTGTGGTGTGTGTGCAATAAAGTTTTATTTAAAAAATTGAACACATGCAATCTCAAACACATTTCGTAATTATCTAACAATGTTTAATGAAGTTTTATTCAGTTAATTAGTTAACAGCATACAATTCAATCACTGACACATTGGTGTCTTCACAAACATAAAATGGACTGTACAGCAGATGCACTGTATATATGGTTGCACAAGTGTGTGTGTGTGTGTGTGTGTGTCGAGTGGAACACCAGAGAGGGGAAAACAAAAATGTCCATGTAATTATCACGTGTGAGGGGCTTTGCTGCATGTCAGTATATTGTTTATGGAGAGACAGTCCAGTCATATCAAACATTTACGACAGGCAGTTGTGACAATCATCAACTTCCATCTTAAGTGTTGTTCACAGCATCGGGGGAAGTCTTCCCTCTACTCCTTCTAACAGGTCGATCGAGTGTGGCACCTGCAGGGTCAATCAAACAGGGACACGATGTTAAACGCGACAGGACAACCGGCGGACTCTTCCCAGCTTTTACTGTTTTCACTCAACAGGAACCACGAGTTGTCGTTTGAAACAGACAAGAGAAGAAAAAAGCTTGCATTATTTATTTTTTTAAACACCAGACTGGTATAGATGGATGAAGAGCAGATGATGTGTATTTCTTACTCCAATATCATTTACATTTCAGTGGACAGGATATACATTTTGATCATTGTAAACAAGTCTTATATCAATATGTAAAGCGTTGACTACCGTTACTTAGATAAGAACATAAAGCTTTATTTTCCATCCACCAGCAAGATGCAGGAGCGGTAAATACTAATAAATACTCGGTGTTCTCTCTTACCTCTCACCAGTCGTAACGTGGACGGCTTTGGGGCTGACGGTGTCTGGGGGACTCGTGGCGATGGCCTGGTGGGGACGATGAGCTGGGCGGCGCAGTGAGGGCCAGCTGCTGGCCACCCCCACGTCGATCTCGGGCGTAGTCCAGCATCCGGGCATTAGGGGGAACATATCGTCCGGCCTCCCTCCTCCATTCTTCATCAAACGCCGAGGCATCAGCTATAACAGAAGGCAGGTTGTAACGTAACAATGTAGGGGGCAATAAACCTGAAGGTTTATTGTTATTTCATTATCTGCAGGTTGAACGATTAATAAAAAATTCAAACTCTGCCATGTTCAAGCCCTTGTCGTAAAGGCTAACGCGAGGCTTGTGAAGCCTATCGTCCACATAATAAATCTCTCTGCATTGAGCAGCATTTTTGGTTTATTAAATATTAATGTCCTTTGTGAATATGTGGAGCCACTGCCTTTAATGTTAAAATATTGATTTCACAAAAGAGGAAGGAGGGAGAAATTGTAGGAAGGGAGGAGGCCAGAGCAATTAGGTATGTCCTCCTGAGACCCAGCCCGCTGACACGCGTCCTCTGTAATGGACAAATGTCCACTACAGAGGACATGCTAGCTGGCTGGGTCTCAGGAGGATATGGCAGCTCCCATAGGCGCGCAAAAACAGCATAAACGCAAATATCCCGACTGCCAGAAGGGGGAGACAAACATCAGACGTGTCAAATTTAAATAACATTATTTCAGTTTCATATTCATTCAAATCAGGCTAGAAATATATTCCGATGTTCCTTCCTCGCCGTCTTTGTGACCCAGTGACTTACTCTCATCAAGGTTAATGAAGTCTTGTCGTTCTTCACGATCGCCAGTGCGGCGATTTCGTGACCGCTCCATTACGTGCCCACGTTCCCCAATGTGGTGGCCGATGGCGAGACGCTCGAGGCCACTCTCACTGTCCCTCATGGACTGACGCGTCTCACGGACCTGCGGTAAGCAAGTAAATGACGCTCTGCAATCTGGATGGACTCAGACTACTACGGCAGCTATGACATTTATTATTACCACAGTTAGCACACTGGTGATGCTAGCAGAAAGCCACAATCCTGCCCGGACTAATAAAACGTGAAGGCCGAACGGCGAGTCAAGTTTACTTTTGGAGGTTGAGGAATGCAATCGTGTATTGTAATGATTTCAATCGGCGTTACAGCTTCTCACCCCTCCAGGGCCTCTTCTCGTTTCGCTGGTCTGCTGATAAACCTCAGGAGGGCCTGAGTCCGAAGAGGAGTAGGAGATCACTGTTGAAGAGGAAAACGTCTGACAGTTTGGCGAACTGGTCATTCTGTCCTGAATGAAAGACAATAAAATGAAATAGTTAGATAGATGGCGTACTCTCCAGGCGTGCGTTTCATTCATTCATTGTTACAAACCGCTTCACAGATCTGCTCACCATGTTCCCCATCATCTCTCCCATCATGCCAAACATATCCATGAACCCTCCGCCCTGCAGAAATGAATTAATTCAAGTTTATTTGATGAAACTTGAAGTACAACCAGAATGAGTCACCTCTATAACAACATTGATTGTTACTTTAGTGCCCCTGGGGTATTCCTAAAAGCCCAAATACCTGAGTTTTATGGCAAAAAATATAAATTAGCATATTTTAAAGCAGAGAAGTCTACCTAAATGATCTCTTTTTTGATATTAGATGACTTTTCCCAGAATGACACCAACATTCAAGAAAGAGAAACATCTCTCATGTTCATATTTACGCTATTTTGGTGGTGCGCAGCTTTCTTGGAAATGACCAAAGAGTGTCTTCGAGTCATCCTTGACACAGCAATTGAAAATCACAGTCACACTCAGTCAGTTACACGACACATCAACCACAAAGACACAAACACGCAAGAAATTAAGATTACTGCCGATTGATCTCAGTCAAGACTAGAATGTTCTCCTGCAGATGCAGCATCACTCCCCCACAACGCCAAACATGACTCGAGTGTCTTTCTGCCCCGCTTCATTTATTACTACCACAACACCAATCGGCACGACACTACACCTTCCACCTGAATCTCTTTGACTATTAACATATTGACAGTGACAGCGGATATGTAATCTGTAATATCTAAAGATGCTCACCATTCCCATCATGCCAAAGGGAGCTAGCGTACCAGCCTGGAAGATAACGGCATGAAAGTCAGAAACCACAAAATACCATATGTTGGAAATAAACACTTGAAATACAAAAATAAATAAATGCATGAATACGGTCATTAACAGCCAACAGTTACCTGTCTGTGCGGTGCACGGTGTGGTTGTATTTGGGGGGTTAGGGCAAAGGGGTCCATGGGAAACGGTCCAAACAGAGCCCTCATCTGCTGCCTGTGAGCTGCAAAAGGATCCCTAGAAGAAATCACAGAAAACGATCAATGTTTTATGAGTATTTTGAATTAACTGGGTGCAGTCAAACCTCAGAATATTGCGGAATGGAAGCTTGTTGCATGTGAGGATGCAGGTATGAAAAGAATCAACTGTGAAATGTGTCTATGGCACAAAGTATTGTAAACTGTAGCATGCTACAAAATTTCTCTTTTCAGAATTGTAATGTTCTTTATTTTATCAAATGTTTACAGATTTCAACCTTGCCATTTATATATTAGATTTTTCAAGAAGACTGCTTTGAGAACAAAAACCTGAAAATGTCCAGAACAAGTTCTCACGCCCAAAATATGTCCACAATTCAATTAATGTTAACAGACAAAAACAGCAAATTGTTACATTTAAGAAGCAAGCTATTTTTTTTTTATTTTTTTTTACAATTCCTTAAAAATGAATACAAATATAATGGGGACAAAAGAATGTTCAGAGAACCAGCAAACTGTCAGTAGCATTGTATGAATAAAAAACACAATTAAAAGCTTGCGTGAGATCATATAGAAAGTCAACAAGGGTTCATGATTGTCTACATCCTTTTATATCAGTCTCTTGTGCGCAACAATAAATGGACATTAAAGGTATGCAAATATTCAGCAACATGTATTCGACATATGTAGGAAATAGTTCCCTAGATTAGAAAATAATCTGGGAATTGGTGTTATTTAGCTAAATCTCAATGTTAACGCTATTTGAGAAACAATGTGAAATTTGGTGTGCTGATATTTGAACATTTTAGATGATAATAGGACACTCCAAGCAGCGTCGAGCTATGACAGCTTTTTTTGTTATTGTCAATCCAATATGGAGGAACACTGGAGGCCCCCACAGCTGGCTAAAAGTAGCGTTGGGCAGCCTTACCTGCTCAAAGCACAGTAAAAATAGAACTTGTCAGTCTCTACATTTCCCATATCTTGCAAATCACAGAGCGCAAACATTGTCTGAAAAATTAAATTGGACACTCACATCATATAGGGGTCGTCATCGACGTCATTCAAGAAACGAAACATGCTAGGTTATTTGACTCAGCTGGCTGCTGCTAGCCAGCTAGCTAGGTGAAAACAGTCGTGGATAAAATGAGAAACGGAGTCAAACTTTTGCCAGGCTAAAATGGAGGTCCTTTAACTGGCTCCGTTACTAAAGTAATAAATCCTCGGTATTGTTTACCAAAATGACAGATTATACAATCTCACAAGAGAGCAGATTCCAGAAACTGCAGGAAGACTACACATGCAAACGGAAGTCAGCCCTCTGACAAAGAGAAGCGACTGTCAATATACCGTAATAGCCAACCATGAGTTCCGGTATATTTATTTTTCAAAATAAAGTTATGGTATGATTCGCGAAAAACATGACTTCTTGGCTTCTTTTTTCTTTTTCTAAATAATGAATTTCGCCGTAGACTTGCTAAGCAATCCTTCCGTGTACAGTCAAATAATTAAAACATGTCTTGTTTTTTTACCCGGCTTGGAAAATCCTAAAATCTTAAATATTTTAAAATGTATTTACTTATAACTATATCTATTTTGATTTTTTATTTATGTTTTATTTATATAGTCGGTTTGTAGATAGATAGATAGATAGATAGATAGATAGATAGATAGATAGATGAGATAGATAGATTCTATGTGCGCTTTTGTCCAGCAGGCGGCGGTATTTCTATTTTGCGAGTATTGCGCCTGCGTTGAAGGTAATCCGATCCTCAATCCCGGATGTAACCAACGCCTAACCTGTCTGAAGGAAAACGGTGAGTAGTGGAGTTAGAAAAGTCTGAAATAACTATTTGTGTGTTTTTGCACAGCGGGAAAGATGTAGCAGACTTCCCTTGACAATATAAACCACCGAGAGGAAACGCTTGTTTGCTGTTTTGATTCATTCGCGGTGCGTCAAAGTTTCGTGGCACTCGGGCTTTGCTCGCTCACAAACACTTTATGCTAATCGAATTTACAGTTTCACAGATGGCTGATTATGCCCTTCCCAAAGTTTTAATTTACTTTATTGTTCAACAACGAGCTGTTCTAGGTTTCGTGAGTTAAGTGAACTCGGTTAACCGATACAGCAACAACATGACAGGTGACAACTTTAACTGAGTTAGTCAATCAGAGCTCCGGTAACGCAGAGTTAGTTTAAACGAAGTTTATTATGTTCCGGATCGGCTCCTTTTCGTCAGGATAATTACTATAAGTTCTTTTTCCAGTCCCCAGCTTGTCCTATAATATTTTTGGGAAAGTGCTGGCCAGCACGAGTTACCAGATTGTCTAGTTTAGGCTAAAGGCCGTGTTTTTTTTTTTTTTGTTTCGTTCTGGTATTTAGCCAATGCGGAAGTGATTCGCTGTCATCAATAATCCTTGGAATGAACATGTAATAACAAGCACAGCGCGACTAATGTGAAGGATTTTCTTACTTTTTTTCAATCCTCTATCCGCAGTCATTGTGATTTTTAAATTTACTTCCCAAAATACTAAAAAGATCTGAAATGTATACCCAAAATTCTCCCAAAATTACGATACTACGCTTATTTTATTCAACTCTAAACTTGCTATAAACGCCCTCGAATGATTCATTCAGTTATTTCTAAGAGACAATATTTTACAAGTGAAACTAGCTCTGTGTGTTGTAAGAAACAACAATGCCGGTCATTCAGGCCTCACCCTGGAGTAGTATTTATTTCACCCTATCCGCATCTGTAATGGTACACCAAATAAAACAAGTACAGATGAAATAACACGGAAAGTGCGTCCTCCAAAATCAACATCGCTACACTTTCAACAATAACACCTCCGACTCTATTTTGTTGCCTCCTGTTTTCCTTTTATCGCTGTAGATGCAGACTATTAAATGCGTAGTGGTGGGGGACGGTGCAGTGGGAAAGACCTGCTTATTGATCTCCTACACAACCAACAAGTTCCCCTCAGAATATGTGCCCACGGTAAGATAGAATAAAAACTCTATGTATGTTGTAAGCACATTGACTTAAAAATACTTTTGGAACATTCCTCATTGACAAATTATTTATTGTTTTTTTTTTTTTTCAAGGTGTTTGACAATTATGCGGTCACTGTGATGATCGGGGGAGAGCCTTATACGCTCGGCCTGTTTGACACCGCAGGTAACGTGAATGTCTCTTATATCCCTTCTGTGTGTCACTAAAACCAGTGGGAAAAACATCCGTGCTTCTCTTGTGATTGTTGCGTCCAGGTCAGGAGGATTACGACAGACTGCGTCCCCTCAGCTACCCGCAAACAGACGTGTTCCTTGTTTGTTTCTCTGTTGTCTCTCCCTCATCATTTGAAAATGTCAAAGAGAAGGCAAGTGGTAAAAATATATATGTTTTTCCCCCTTGGAGGAGGGAAAAACATGGTCTTAGCCGTTGTTAAGACCATGCAATGTTGGATTTGTTTCATTAATGGCCAATAATAAATGTTCTGTACAATTAACACACTTATAATTGTATAAATGAAATAAAAGAGGATAGTGAAGGAGGAGCAGGAAGTGACAACGCGATCTTCTGTTTCTCAGTGGGTTCCTGAGATCTCTCACCACTGCACACGGACACCCTTTCTGTTAGTGGGGACACAAATGGACCTGCGGGACGACTCGAACACAATCGAGAAGCTGGCAAAGAACAAACAGCGCCCCCTATTTCCTGAAAGTGGAGAGAAGCTGGCTCGCGAACTCAAGGCTGTCAAATACGTGGAGTGCTCTGCTCTGACACAGGTACAGGCCACCGTCAAACCGTTCCGCTCACCGTTACTCTGAAACCAACGGACAGGTTTCTCATTTACGTTCTCTGTCTGTTTTCTGTTCTGTTCAACCAGCGAGGGCTTAAGAATGTGTTCGACGAGGCCATCCTGGCAGCCTTGGAGCCTCCGGAGACCAAGATTAAGAGAAAGTGCATTCTACTATAGATGACAAATGACAGTCATAGATGTGATGATGTAAGTAAAATGCGGCTTGAATCAAAAGTCTATGAAAGATCAATGGCCATAACGGAAACGGACAAAGGGAAAGGGAGGCACGGTGCCACTGAGACGTATTCTAATACTTGTAACACTGATTGTGCCTTCAAAATAAACTTTGAAAGAGGCTGAAGGAGCAAAACTTCAGGCTGCAGTTAATGCAACACGTGTCACCCATCTTCTTTCCTGAGAGGTCTCAAAGTCGCAGCGTTTTTTTTTCTTCTACAAATTATCAGGTGGGGCAGGACCCCCCCCCCTTACCTGTGAAGATCTCTTCATTAAAGAAAGAGAGAGATGTTATGTTATCTAGTTGCCACTTGTTCCTTTTGTGTTTCACTTATCATGGCCGTTCTGGGGCTTCTGGACACAATGTAGGTTGTAAGAAACCCCTTTTTAATGAAAGGGGCAAGTTAATGTAAGGTGGTACTCTACCTTGCTTTCTTTTGAATTGAATAATAAAAGCAAAGTGGATTTCTGTAGTCGATTCTTCAAATCCCCAAAGCTTTCTTGAGAGGCCAAATTCCTTCTTCTTGACTGGTAAATGTCTGTTTTATTCTTCTTTTTGTGCATTGTATTAAATCTGTGACTCTGTAATGGGAATTCTTTTTTTTTTTTTTTTTTTTAAGCAGTTATTCATATTGAAATTTAGTTTATAAAATATTGCCAACTTTGAGTGACTGATAGTCTAAGAAATGAAGTTGTAATATTTTTCAATTAATCTTAATCTTGGTACAGATTGAGATGGGGGCCATTTCTAGTCAAATTCTGGGTGTTTGTAATCGCAGGAAAGTTTTAATAAAATTGTTTAATATGGAATGTAGCCATTGTTTTTTTATGTTATGAGGGAGAATGAGTGTGACATATTTCCCACCTCTGGCCAATAAACTCAAGAAGCATGGATTTTTGGATAAAGTTAAAGTATTTATTAGATTTTTCAAAACCTAAATGCACTGTTAGTGCAGGAACACAGGAGTTTAAACATGAAGATGAGCGAGAGAAAAAAAAGAAGACAGACACTGATTTAGGTAGGAGTTGTTCTTGCTACTCAAGATGTGTGTTTGGAGGCAGAGGTGAAGAAAAGACTTGGATGTATAAATAAATAAACCGGAACAGAGAGGAAGACATGAATACAGTCATTGTCCAAAGAACTACTAGTCTGAGACTAAAAGATGAAATAAAAATAAGACTGCAGCGTTTCCCTGTTAGCTCTGATTAAGTTCAGCTTTTAAAGCTTTGTTAGTTTAATGCAAGATTAACTGTTGATATGTTTGTGTGTTTTATGCATGCATGTTTGTACCTGCCCATCTGCCTGTCTGTAACAGTGAATTATTTTTTTCGATACCTTATATTCTGACGATGCGTTGCCATTGTTCTTTATTTTTATTTTTTTTACATGTGTGCTGACTTTGTAGCCTTCTCTAATTTCGCAGTTCTCCAAGCTCTGACCGCTGACCCCACTGCAGGTCAGAGGAGTTTAATTAGGGCACCATTAAAGATCATTTGGTGCGAAGTTATCGGAAACACGTTCCTGTCTTGTGTTTCTCGGGTGAGGCGGGCTGTTCTGTGGGTCCTCTTAGACTCTGCAGGTATGAATGGTGACTGTGTTCTTGCATTGCTGACAGCGGACTGAGCAGCACCAGGAAAACTTGCAAGAGCAGCGCTGCACCACCTCAGCCCGACCCGCTCTGTATCCGGACCCACAACACACCAGCTCGCAGCCATCCGGCGCCAGTCGAGAGGTTCCTAGGTGTGTTGGAACGGAGAGAGCGACATCAATGTCCGCCAATCATCAGATTAATTACCTCGATTATTTTCCTGTAAGATGAATACGCTATCAGTCTTACCGTTACATCTCCTGCCAGCAGTCCCAGGGATACCATTGTCGGGGTCAAGATGGCAGAAATCCGGGGAAGGCGCAAGGTACAGAAGGTCTCTGGCCGCGGGGGGTTTGACCTGGGGGTCACGGGAAAGTAGAGCTGTCCTTGATCCGACGCGAGTCAGGCGAACCTAAAAGGAGGAGGAGACGGCTAGACAGGCTAAAAATCATTCGTAGGTTTTGTAGGAGGTCTCGGCGTGTTGATACCTCGGTGGCTCCATCAAAGCGTTCCTTTAGCACAGCACTGACGCGTCTGAACGGAGGCATGACCTTCCAGCAGGTCCTCAACTCGCAGGAGCCGGAGACGCCGTGACACTTGCATTCTACATGCATGTTGTGAAGGATGGCCTGCGAATGTGAGAAGGTGAGCGAGATCACGATGGAGCCGGCGAATTCCCTGACGCAGAGGCAGAGTGCTGTCGCTCACCTTTCGACCAGCCTCGTTGTTATGGAGATTCATGAGCGGTCGCCCTGCCGACAGCACCTTGGCTCGTTCGGGGTCGTCTACAAACGTTTGGGAGAAAGCCACGCCGTAGGACAGGTTGTCGCTGCAGCCCGACCACTGGAAACCTTAGATTTGGAGAGAGAGTACGGAGGATCATTGCACCCGGGAAACGACTGGACTCATGATTAACGCTGAATTGTAAATCCAACGATGGATCACACAAGATGGAAACGGCTGCTACACTGCTGTCTGTCAATGTTTCATACGTGCTTTGCCACAATCGGCAAAGGCTGATGGGAAGCTGCCTATTGGGCCGTTTTGCAATAAATTGCTGGTTGGTAGTTCAACTACGTTCAAATTTAATGAATGTTCAATTACGTTTTTCCTGCTTTTGTGCAAATAACTTTTGAAGCTACAGCTTTTTCCGTTTCTATGTACCTTTGCTTCTCTGCTGTAATCAAACTTTGGGGAACAAGTTCACCCCGACCGGATCAGCGCACACTGACCTTCGTACCGTGGCCGTTGGTCGCTGCTCGAGGTGTAATCATGGATGAATTTCAGCTTCAGTAAAAAAATCAGAATGATCCTCCTAATGCAACTACGCAGCACTAAACAACAGTTTGATGCTTGAGGTTGTCTGTTTGGGCAATCCTTGTGGTAAACTCAACCTGTGCACTTCCCCCCCAAACTGGTGTGCGTGTGACTCGGTGTGGATTTACCGTGTACATTTTCATGCAATGGAATCCAAGCTCACCCTCCGGACTGACCCCCCTGACTTTCCTATCGCAGCCACACCTCTCCAGCTCCCCGCGGGTGCAGGCCCGGGTCACAGCCACCGCCAGAGCTGCTGACGACAGCGCGTACACGAAGGCCGCCTCACGGGTCCCTGCATCCAAAACAGAGATGTAGGAGTTCATATTTTGAGAGTTGTTGAATATACTGCATGTGTTTATCAGGATGTAATTCTACACAATAATTACAACGATACCTTGGTTCATGACTCTCCCAAACACGTTGATCCCACGCGGCGTGGTGGAACAGTTCCAGCGGCGATTCCTGAACTGATGCTGGCACTATTTGGACAGTGAGTCAGACACAACGATGACGTGAAGCGTGACGACGTATTTAATCAGGTCATAATCCCTCAGCCATAATTCCCTCTGACCGTACCTCCTCTATTACCATCTCGGCTGCTTTGCAAACTGACTCCATGACCTCCCCTCGTGCCCTGCACACCCCCACCTGCCCTGGGGTCAGCCCCCTCAGGCGTGCACATGGAGCGGCACCGGACACAGGCCTGTTGCGAGGTAACCTCGCCAAGGAGCTGGTGGGGAATGGAATAGTGACCCAGTGTGAGGGTTGGGAAGGGAAATTATTGATCAAGAGAGAATAATGATGGGGAAAGGGGTGAGAGGAAAGAAAGTACAAAAAAAAAGACTTTGCAAAAGGGATGACAAAGGAACTACCAGGCAGAGTTTTAGAGAGCAAGGAAACAAGGGGAAGACCAGGCAAGGAAGACGGAGAAAGAAAAGAGGAAAGGTCACCAGGAGTAAGACAAAGGAAGCGAGGGGAGTGACTGAAAGAGACTTTGAGACATGTCACCATCTTTTAAAAGTTATAGCATGACAAACAAACTCCCTCTTTCTGTTGCTCCCTTGCACATTAGACTTACAGCCAGTTGGTTGCCACGGTGGGGTGGGTTGCCCATAGCAACAGGAGGAGGAGCGGTGCCGTGAGATTGACAGGATAGACAGTTGGCATCAGACTGTCCGTCTGTCTGTCCGTCGCCGTGTGTCAGGCTTGGTCTTTGGACAGCACGCTGCCCGTCTGTCTGTCTGCCTGTCGTGGTGTCAGTTTATTTCTCTCGTGTGGGGATGACCCCCACATATCTGTTGAAATGACAAAGTTAACATGTTTAATGTCAGAACACTGCTGGAGTAGCTGATTGTTTTTTTTTACAGGTAATTTTTCTGCAAGCTTGGAATAAAAAATAAATTCATGCACAAACACTACACAGAATTTATATTTAACAAAATTAGCACCGATACTTACCAAATCATGATCCGTTGATAGAATCTTCGGGATTCATGTGTTGACAAAATGAAAATGCAATTCCAATTTTTAAAAAAATCAATCCGTTTCTGCTGTCAGTGCCAGCAAAATCATCATTTACTAACTAAAATAAGTCAAATATCCCAATTTAACCGAACATTTTAGCAGAATCTACTGCAAAACAAAAAAAACACCTCCAAAATCCTGATGTTAGTAAAGTTAAATTCTTACAAAATATGTAATAGCATTGCCATTAATGAGTATCGTTCCCAAGAAAATAAAGGCGTCCATTCCAAACTGAAACGGCAAGAATAAGTGCGAGCAGTGAAATAGGAGTGATGGGTTATAAAGGAGGTAGAGAATGAGGATGGGGGGGGGGGGGGGAGGACAGGCGTGATCCAGGGTGTGGACTGATGCACGGGGAGGGGAGGTGGAGGATAATAGTACTACTACTGAGTTAGTATTAAGCATGTGAGTACGCTGTCTACTGCGTTTGTTTGGGTTGAGACCACAAATCTGATTCTGGAGATAAGGTCCTTTAAACTATCATCAAATATTCATGTGTGTGTCAGTGTTGTTTGTCCACGCACGTCCTACGTTCTGGAGTGTATTTGCTGATGAGAAATACACACTGGAGCCTTTCGTTTATTCTCAGGAGATCCTCAGAATGAATATTGAAGCGTCAGATTTGCAACAAAATATGGACATAAAAACTATGACTCATCATTGCAGTTTCCTTGCTGTATTTATATGTACATGTGGAAAAAGTGTCTTACCTAATGTTTAATTTTCCCAAACTTTGTTGGTCATTTTACGAGTCCCCCCCCCCCTCCTCTTCCTTTATCCTTGCCGCATTTTTCTTCTCGTTCTCCCTCTCTCCCACTCGCTATATTGTCTTAGAAGTCGGGGTGACATTTAGACAAGGGGTAGAAAACACACTGCCGACAAATATTGGAACTGAAGCAAATAAATCACAAGATAGGAGGGGAAGGAGGGCATCACGAGTGCTCCACTGGGGGGTGAGTAAAAAGCAGTAAAGCATAACAAAGGAGGTTTGTCATATTAATCTCATATATATATGTATATATATATATATAGGTGTGACTTTTATCTTTTCATTTTTAGCAAATTGGGTTTCCCTTAGCTGAAGGACTTTTGAAAAAGAACTAGAAAAGCACAGACCTCCGCCAAGCAGCTCATTCCCCTCAATTAGATTTACACCGTCCACATGGTGATCTGGATCATCACCAAAAGGTTCTAAATTGTTCTTGGTATCTTTATACACCAACCATGAAAAGTAAAAGTGAATCAGAGATGCTGTGTATTTGTAACAGATTTTTGAATCTGTAAACGAGGTTTTCAATGTTAAAATGTAATATTTTTTCTGAACATCATTCTAGATCCAATCCAGATTAAATTCAGGGGTGAGATAGAGGCCCCCACCCTACACGACTGTGTCAAATACAATAAGTATTAATGAATAATCAACCGAGATATTGAGGAACAAAATTTGAAACTCCATTGACTGCGATGTTACAGAACATTTCAAACAGATCCATAATCCAGGATCTCTTCTGGATCATCACCAGAATGTAATCATCTTCCCAATTTTTCTTAAAAATGGCATAAAAATCGGCCCAGAACTTTTTACGTTATTTTGCTAGCAGACGGACAACCAGACAAACAAACGCCGCCTCGGCGGAGGTAATTATGTCCCCTTCATTTCATGGCGTGAAGAAACAACCAGTAATTTATGATGAATATATAAATACTATTTTCATTTAATCCTAATTGTATGCTGTTCACTGAGTGGCTGTTTATTTGAGTACACTGTAGTTGCCTCTGAGGGTTACATATTAAAACCTTTATTTTATGCATATAGTTTAATTATCCCCACGTCCCAAAAATAAATGTAAAACCACAGGTACAAGAAGATGGATAAATAAATGGATGGATGGATGGATCCTATGATTTATTCTATCAGAATTTATTTTCTATCTTTGTTCAAAGGCACTAAGATGGCATTACTGGTTCATTTTTATATTTTAGTAGCAAAGTAAAGATCGTAAACATTCTATTTTAACCTGAGCTATAAATACTAGTTATTAATAGGTTGTATTAATAACAGTGTTATCATATCACACACACACACACACACACACTTGTGCCTCGTTGGCCCCCATGCCCCCCTTTTTGTCCTCCTCATGTCGTATTCTGTCCTATTCCTCTTTTGTGTCCCTTGTTTCTTCAAGTGACGTCTTCTGCAGTCTCCCACGGCAACACCATAGTGATGAGCGGCTCACTGTCATGTCCGGCGCCTCGGTTATGCTCATCCCTTCACCCCGCTCTCGTAAATAACTTGCCCTCTTTTTATCTGGATCCCCCCCCCCCTCCATTTTGTGGAGATTTTATCAGGCTGAAATGGTCCCGTACTGCCTTGACTGTAGCCGGGTTGCAGCCCAAAACGTGGTGCTGGTTAAAGCTTCAGCATGACACACACTGTACGAGGAAGTGACTGCCTCTCTCTGTTATAAGAGGGAGGCAGTAGCAGACTGGGAGAGTCTACTTTGAGGTGGGGGCAAAACCCTGATGCCTCCCATGGATGGATGATATAGGCCTCATTCGGAGATGGTAGCCTCCAAGTCGCTCTGGAGGTCATGAACACGTTTGTGCCCAAGGTCACCACGAGATAGAAATGGAAGCCGTCCCTTTTTTTGCTCACTTCTGTACCCGAGGGCGATACCTGCCGCCGCAATCCGGGTGCCAGATGGAACGATCATAGCAGGCAGAAACACGACTGCCGCGCACGAGCACACGCGCATTGCTCGGCCGACAAAGAACTGAATATTATGGGATGGCCAGCAGTGGTGTTGTCAGGCAGGGAAGTAGGGGGTGACAGAGTGGGTGTCGAATCTGTGTGCACGCAGGGGGGGGGGAGCAGAGGGAGTGGATGCACTGTGTCGGAAATATATTGACCAAACTCAATAAAAATGTGAATTTAAAGGAACTTAAAACGTATTTTAGAAGGTGGATAATTCTACATAATTCTACCTGTTGCGGATCTTTCCCGCAAGCACTGTTTGTAGCTGAGAACCCACAGCCAAGGAGGCCGGTACAGGAAATGCACCTGAACATGAGCATGAATCGTCTGATCGTCAGGTCTGTGGTGAACCTGCCGTCTGTAACCCCCCCCCCCCCCCACACACACACACACACACTTGTGGGATGCTGAGTGGCGGTGTAAGGGCCGTTGTTATGCATACCTCGAGCTGATTCAGAGTGGAAAAAGAAGTGTCTCTGAGATTCAATAAATCTGTATTCTGAATAGGGCAGCATGGCGGCGCAGCGGTAGCCCCGACCCTCTCTGTGAGGAGCTTGCATGTTCTCCCCGTGTCTGCGTGGGCTCTCTCCGGGTGCTCCCGGGGTCCTCCCAACGCCACAAACATGCAAATTA
This sequence comes from Brachionichthys hirsutus, assembly GCF_040956055.1. Taxonomy (NCBI): domain Eukaryota; kingdom Metazoa; phylum Chordata; class Actinopteri; order Lophiiformes; family Brachionichthyidae; genus Brachionichthys; species Brachionichthys hirsutus. The sequence goes on from NC_090899.1 coordinate 4,608,419, forward strand.
GGCAAATTGTTTACACTAAATTGTCCATAAAAGCACAATATTGTGCAGTACAATCGCTATGAGAAGACATTTGCAATGAGAGCAGCAAAGTAATAGATGATGCAGCTACATTTACGTGACATGTTTTATTTTGTACGGTATAATTACCTTCTTTGTGCTCAGACCCTTAAACATACCGTTGGGGCACTTTTGTTGCAGTAAAAAAACATTTTGTGGCTATAATTACTTGTTTTGTCATCCCATCCAGGTTTTAGTTTCCTTTGCAGGGTCACGGAGGGGGGGGGGGGGGGGTCGCCAGTCACTCTTGCTTTGCATGTGGACATCACCGGACCTCGGAGGGAACCCGGAGAGACGAGGAGAAGATACAAACTCCATTTCTCAGCGGCTCCAGAATTCTAACCCGGAGCCTTCGGGATGTGAGGCGACAGCAATAACCGCTTCATGGCTGTTTCAACAGTAATGATTCACTCTGCGGCGTTCCACGTGAAGCCGAAGGCGGCGTTTGATGTTTGCTCACCTGTTGGTCTCTGCTTTTTGCAGGGTGCTCTGTCTGCTTGGTGAGACAGATGTGGGAGTCCAGATGTTAAAGCAGGGCTGTGACGGGAGGCCTCGGCTACAGCAGACACACAGCTGGGCCGGCCTGTTTGACCTGCGTGCAGCAGCCGTTTGATCCACCTGTGTGTCGACTGCTCATGCACACAAGTCTACATAGCATAGCTATGCTCATGATCACCGAGTATTATGGTCTGTCACCAGTGGTCACAAGCTCCCACGGAGACCAACCAAGTGTTTTTTTTCTTCTTCTTCTTTCTTATCTTTTTTAGGCGTTGGATATTATGGGATGTATGCTGCTACTGTTGGAATATTATGGTCTGCCGAGGACGTGCAGGGAGGGGGGGGGGGTGTCACCATGACAACGGAGTTGCTAAGGGGGCTGGGACTACTAGTGGAAAGGGGAAGGAGTGTGCGCGCAATGAGCCGGGTGCGTGCATGTCTAGCAGAGGTAGTGTACGTGCATGCGTGCATGAGCCCGCGCGCGCGCGCGCGCACGTGGTGGAGGGGGGGGTGGGGGGGGTTGAGTATTATGGTCTGTCCGTTGCGTGGTAACTATGCAGAGTCTTGTGTGGGAGGGGGGATTATTATGGGATGTCTGCCCCCTTTGTGTGTTTGTTAGCTAAGCTCTTCCTTTAAGGTTGGGGCAGAGATAAGAGGGGCACGGACAAACGGGTTCAGCTCGTTTCTACCCCCCCCGCTCCGTTTATCGTCGCTTCCGCCGGGATAAATGAATGAACACGAAATGACAACAACTGTCTGACTTCTATTCATTTTTTTTTTTTTTGTTACCGCGAGGAAGCGAGCACGCCTCGACCCGGGACCAGTGCGCGCACTACAGTAAGTTTCTCGTGTGAGCGAACAGGGTTGAAATGCTGCAACTTTCCCGTGATTGAATTGTTTTAACTCCACAGTTCGTGTTTTCCGCCTCGCACTTAAATAGGAGCTATACCTGCTAATGACCTGCAGTTAATGTCAAAGCGGAGCTAATGCTGCTAATTCAACTTGTTTGATCACGCAGGTGGTCAAATTCATGCTAAAGGGAAACAATATCAGAGACGCGCGAAGGACTGACCACCGACCAAAGCCATTTTTTTTTTAATCTCTGTATTTCCAGCGCCCTCCTCCCTCTCTGGACCCCCCCCCACCCCACACCCCCCACCGAGTCCACTCTCCGGCAGTCCCACGTCATTTTCCCCTCCCCCCTCCCTCCCTCGCCGACCGCTGAACCGGGTTTAGCGTCAGGGGAGGGGGATTAAATTCGACCAGCAAGAAATACAAATTAAAAAAACACCGAGAATATGTCGGGCAGCGAGGACGAGAGGGGAGACTTCGGACCCGCGGACGGACACGCACTTCTGCACGGTAAGCGCTCCCTCTTCCTCTGAAGAAGAACAAGGTTCCATCGCTCGTCACTTGAGCGCGCCGCGGCTAGCGCTAGCTTTAAGCTAACAGGAGTAGTTACCGGATGAGCTAGTCCGGCTAACTTGTCAGAGCGAGCGGAGGACTAGTTTCGGTTCCCCGTTGAGCCTCGTTTAACACCCGGCGTGCGTCTTACCGAGTGCGGGTCGGGCTGCCAAAGTTTCAACCAAGTTTTATGTGCCTTTTGTGGCATTTTGCGGTGTGCGCGCGCGTGTGTGTGTGTGGTGTGTACGCGCGTGCACGGACACGACCAGGTCGTGCGCCAGAGCCGCGGCCCGGTGCTGCTTTCCGTCCTCTGGACTGCAGCAGTGGCCCCGGTTCGGTTCGGTTCGGTTCGGGTCGGGTCGGGTCGTGAGAATCTTCTGCCCAGGTTAAAGTCCTGTCGCCCGCAGGTGACGACGAGCCGCAGGATGCCGCTGCGTCTGACGTGGAGCAGGTACCCAAGCCGAAGAAGAGGAAGAAGGCGAAGAAGAGCAGCCGAGAGAGCCGCAGCAGCAAGAGACAGAGGCCCGTCAGAGAGGTGCGTCGCTTTATGTAGTGTTTAAAATCACTCTGAGGACCTTTGACCCGGCGAACACGCTGGCTCCCCACCCTGTAGACCACGTGACAGTACCAGGTCAGTTTGTGGGACATGTAGTTTTAGTAGTTGCGCATGTAAACATGTGAGTCGTGTCTTTTTTTTAACTTGTGATTCGGGGCTTTTCTGCGTCTCTGACTGGAACTTGAAGCAGACGTGTGTCTGCGCTGCTGCTGGTGTCAGAATTCAGTGTCCTTGTCCTCTTCAGAGACGGTTCAGGGTTAGCAACGATGTAAACGCTAATCAACCAATGGATTTAAGAACCACTAAGTGGCGAATGTTGCGCAGACCGATGCGTAGCTTCTTTCTAACCCAATACGGTTCACAAGTTGTTGCTGACATACTAACCCGTACTGCATCCAATGACTTTGTCCCACAGGAGCTGCCGGTTAGCTCTCCAGAGCATCTGATCGGAGCGGACGCAGGAGAGCACGACGCTGGCGAGGCAGGTGCGCGGACCGAGAGCGAGGGAAGTGATTATGCCCCCGGGAGGAAGAAGAAAAAACGTTCCAGCTCTGCCAAAGAGAAGAAGAGAGCGGGTGCGGCAGCAGAGAAAGCAGGGTCGTCCGGTTCGAAGAGCAAACGGAAAGATCCGGAACCGGAGGATGATGAAGATGATGATGATGATTTCCAGGTAAAAACGCGTTTATACTCGCATTGTGGATTGGATGGCGGCTTTCTTAGGGTTAACATGGCAAACTAACCTCCCGCTGGCTGGTTCGTATGTTCCTGCCTCAGCCCAAGAGCTCCATCCAGCTGCTGGAGGCCTGGGGCATGAAGGACATCGACCACGTCTTCACTCAGGAAGACTACAACTCCCTCACCAACTACAAGGCCTTCAGCCAGTTTGTCAGGTTCGGGAAAACGGAGATGGCTTTTTCCTCCTTAGTAAGGGAAACGTATCTTACTTCTAATCTTATGAAACTTTATGTTCTCAGGCCCTTAATCGCAGCGAAGAACCCCAAAATCGCTGTGTCCAAGATGATGACTTTAATGATGGCTAAATGGAGGGAGTTCAGCACCAACAACCCTCTGAAGGTATTACGAGGATGGAAGCGTGGCGTATTAATGAACGAGGCCCGGCGTTCGTTGCCGTCGTTTTGCGAGTGCGGCGGTACGGAGTAGAGTTCTCCACGTCTGCGTCTCTTCGCAGGGTTCCGCGACGGCCAACGCGGCCCTGGCAGCTGCCAATGTGGCTGCAGCTGTGGAGAGTATGGTGGTGGAGGGGACAGACGGCGGGGTTGAGGCCAGCGTTGCCACGGCGCCCACGCCTTCTCCTGCCGCTACCGCAACGCCTGCCGCACCCCAGGAAGTCCCAGCGCCCCCGCTTCGCAAGGCTAAGACCAAAGAGGGCAAAGGTGACGCAGGATAAATGCGATTCTTAGGCTCTTCCTTTTGATGTGACGATAACGGTCTCTGTTTCATCATTCAATGTTGATCTAATTACTTGTACTGATTAAAACGTCTCAGGTCCCAATGCTCGCAAGAGGTCAAAGCCCCCGCCGAAGCCTCAGCAAAAGCCCAAGCCTAAGAAGGTGGCTCCACTGAAGATCAAACTGGGTGGCCTCAACAGCAAGCGGAAACGCTCCTCGGTAAGAATGAGCGTTTGGCTCCAGTCCACGTTTTGAGCACTAAACAAACCTCCAGAGTTCTTTATTTATCTCCAGATTTCTCTGCTTCACTGTGTTTCTGTCAGAGTGACGAAGACGAACCGGACGTTGACAGCGACTTTGAAGACGGGAGTTTCTCCGTGTCGGATGGCTCCAACCGCAGTAGCCGTCCAAAGAAAAAATCCAAGAATACAAAGAAAAAAAAGAAAGGTTGGCCTGGGCGTATTACTGAAATAAAAATTCAGGAGGCTTCGTTTTGTCGAATAAGAACAGAGTCGATGTCATTTCCTGTTGCCGTTGTTCTCTTAGTGGAGACGGAGGAAGGCGATGGCTACGAGACGGACCACCAGGATTACTGTGAAGTGTGCCAGCAGGGGGGGGAGATCATTTTGTGTGACACCTGTCCCAGAGCCTATCACATGGTCTGTCTGGACCCTGATATGGAGAAGGCACCTGAGGGCAAGTGGAGCTGCCCACACTGTGTGAGTATTTGGAACCCGCCTCTCGGCACTGCGGAGAGACGATGGAGGCTGATTCAGGGAATAAAAAACAACGCAGGATAAATTACATAAAGTATAAATGGAATATTCCACCGGCGGCACCGTTGGATGTTGAAAAAGCAGCTTTGCTAAACGTGGTTCTAACAAATCTTTATGTTCTGTTTGTCCTCGGCCCCCATTTTGCTCATGGTCCTATCTAACCTCTCATTCCCCCCCCCCCCACACACACACACACCACCGCCACCCATTTCCTATTCTTATCCCTCCCCTCACGCTCCGTCCCTCCCTGCACCATGGCTCCACACGCAAATATGCACACGCACGCAATGCCCCCCCCTCCCTCCCCCCCCCCCCCCCCACACACGCCCCTCGGCTCTCTCGAAAATCACCCCTCCCTTTTTCCTTTCACTCCATTCCTCATATCTTCTCTGCCTGTCTGCCCCCCCCCAATACACACGCACACACTCACTCACCTCCTTCCTCCATTTGTAATTCTGCCACCAGGAGAAGGAGGGGATCCAGTGGGAGGCCAGGGAGGAGCTCTCCGAAGCCGAAGGGGAGGACGACGAAGACAGGAGGGATGAAGGGGTGGAGGAAGAATATGACCACCACATTGAGTTCTGCCGAGTGTGCAAGGATGGAGGAGAGCTGCTGTGCTGTGACACCTGCCCCTCCTCCTACCACATCCACTGCCTCAACCCTCCTCTCCCTGAAATTCCCAACGGTGAATGGATCTGCCCCCGCTGCAAGGTGAGAGTTGTGCGCTGGTGCACGTGAGTTGGAGTGTGCACAGATTTTCATCTAGCGCTTACCGGTACCTATAATACCTACAAACCTTTTGTTTTCAGAGGCTAAACAATCGCATCCAGATAATTGAACTGCTTTAGTCCACTGATAAGAAATGCGTACCCAGAATTATTCCTTCTCTTCATGCCGCCTGACAGTGTCCACCGATGAAGGGTAAAGTCCAGAAGGTTATAACGTGGAAATGGAGTGACCCGCCAGCCCCTACGCCTGTCCCTCGGCCTGCTGACCTTCCTGCTGACGCACCTGATCCGCCGCCACTGGCGGGCCGCAGAGAAAGGGAGTTCTTTGTCAAGTGGTGCAATATGTCCTACTGGCACTGCTCCTGGGTGCTGGAGTTACAGGTACCGTTGGATTTAACTTTTCCATTGTCCAGTACAAGTACTCCCAGTTTAGCATCCGATATAGAGTAGTGACTGTAGTGCTGAGTTTACACAGCTTTATTCGGAACAAAGCGTCTCATCATAGATGAATACGTATTGGTATACACCTTTTCATTTCTCTCCATATATAAACACAAAATAAATATACCAAAATGGGGCCTTTCCTTTCCTCCCTCTTAGTTGGAACTGAACTGCCAGGTGATGTTCCGTAATTACCAGAGAAAGACTGACATGGACGAACCGCCACCTGTGGATTTTGGAGGCGACGTTGATAACAAAAGCACCAAGAGGAAGAACAAGGACCCTCTCTTTGTCCACATGGAGGAGGAATTTTACCGCTTTGGCGTGAAGATGGAGTGGCTGATGATCTACCGCATCCTAAACCACAGGTAGCACGTTCATTGCTCACAGCATGTGAAATATGCATCATCTAATCGCATTCATGTGCTCTGTAGATGTGAAATCATCTGACTATTTTGGCTCAAACAACGTTTCTGTGTCTTTTCTCATCTCAGCGTTGATAAGAAGAGTAACGTACATTACTTGATAAAATGGCGAGATCTGCCATATGACCAGGCAACCTGGGAAAGTGAAGACATGGACATCCCCGAGTTTGACACCTACAGGCAGACATACTGGAATCACAGGTGCGCAGAAACGTAATAATTGTCTGACAAATTCAACCGTGAACAGATTTTATTTCACAAACTGTTATTTTCTTTCAGGGAATTAATGGTGGGTGACGAGGGCAGGCCCGGTAAGAAACAGAAGAAAGCTGTCAAAGTCAAGAAATCTGAGCGACCGCCTGTTCATCCCATCGTAGATGTAAATATTCTGAGACCAGTTTATATAATGCATCGATTTATTCCATGATAAAATGTAGAATGAAAGTACCCTTAATGTGGACACGTGGATTTAATCTTCCTATTTCAGCCCACCATCAAATTTGATCGTCAGCCTGATTACCTGGAGAGCACAAGAGGCACTCTTCATCCTTACCAGCTGGAGGGGCTGAACTGGCTCAGGTTTTCCTGGGCTCAGGCCACAGACACAATCCTTGCAGATGAGATGGGTTTAGGCAAGACTGTGCAGACTGCGGTTTTCCTCTACTCATTGTACAAGGAGGTGAGAAGTGATTGTTTTCAGATCCTCAGCAGTGATATGCTTTTGAGTATTTTATATGGCTAATGTCACTTTGAAAACTTGCATATGATAAAATATTGAGAGGTATGCATTGTCCTGACTCTTTTTGTTGTGTCTAGTCTGCCCTCCTATAACAATCAGTGTTGATGTGAGGGGTGTCAGACATGTGACGCACAATAACTTTGCCCATTAAAGGGGACGGGCTCTAAGTAAAGAACTCTATCCTAAAGGCAGGGCAAGACAAATGCAGTTGCTTGAACAGCTACCATCTATTAGTTTGTCTGAGAAACTATAGCTGGGGCTCGGGAGGTTGTTCACTGATCACAGGATTGGCAGTTCAGAGCAAATGGGCATCTGCTGAAGTGCCGTTTGGCAAGCCACTGATCCTCAAATTGCTCCCAACAGGCCATCACCTGTAAAGTTCTTTGGATAAAATGGTACAAATGGCTTCTAAAATAAAAACTTTTTCCATGCTGACTTCTTCCGCTATTGCAGGGTCACTCCAAAGGTCCCTTCCTGGTTAGTGCTCCCCTGTCTACGATAATTAACTGGGAGAGAGAGTTTGAGCTGTGGGCCCCTGACATGTACGTGGTGACCTATGTTGGGGACAAAGACAGCAGGGCTGTCATTCGGGAGAACGAGTTCTCCTATGAGGGAAATGCCATTCGAGGTGGGAAGAAAGCATCCAAGATGAAGGTAAGGAAAAAAACAAAAAAGAGCAACAGTGATGGAAGTATTTTAATCAGAAAAGACAAGGGAATGAAGGAGAGTTAGTGATTTGTTATAATTTACCCACGTCAGAGTCTCTGGCACTTAAACTGTTCAGGGAGGTTTTTGATCAGGGACAACATTGTAAGCAGCAGCATAGTCTAAACACTGGTGGTGGTGGTGGTGGCTGATGAGCTGGATTAAATGATAAAGATGGTGATTCTGTGAAGACAGCTGATGATGGGGAGCTGCAGGGTTGCACATAACACCACTAAAGTCAGCGAAAGAATCATTTAAAAAGAGGACAGGCTAGCACTAGGTATGTCACTGTCCTACTGGATTGATGTGACTAGCTATTGAGAGCAACAATTTCAGCTAACAGACTGAGACAATGACAACAGGAAATTAAGACTGTGTGTGCGAGGAGTAAAACTTGTCTCACTGCCTTGTCTTCCTCCTTTTTGTTTGGCCATTTATCCAATCCCCTTTTATCTTTGTGCGTTACAGAAAGACTCGCCAGTCAAGTTCCATGTCCTGCTGACATCCTACGAGTTGATTACCATTGACCAGGCTGCCCTAGGCTCCATTGAATGGGCTTGTCTGGTTGTGGACGAGGCTCACAGACTCAAAAATAACCAGTCAAAGGTGAGAACGTAAGCCGAGTTTCCACTTCATGGTATGAGCGCTACTCGACTTGACTCGTCTTTATCGGTAACTTCTGTCGAGGTTGTTTTCCATTTGAGGATAGTGCTGTCTGAGTGTAGGTGGTTGTCATAGTGATACCTTGTAATACTGCCATGATGTCCTCTTCATTGCGATTACACACCTTTTGTACACATCATATGATCTTCTTGCCAGCTACTAAAGTTTTATTCATGTTTTCTCCTCACTCTTTTCTCCCTGCCTGCTAGTTCTTCCGAATTCTAAACAACTACCCACTTCAGCACAAACTGCTGCTGACTGGTACTCCGCTTCAGAACAACCTGGAGGAGCTGTTCCACTTGCTGAACTTCCTGACCCCAGAGAGATTCAAGTCAGTAGCCCCATATTTGTTTATAAGACAGATTGAATACGGCCGCACTTTCCGGATAAATATTAATTTTTTTCCTCTTGTTTTTATTTTTATTTTTTTAAACTCTCTCCAGCAACCTGGAAGGGTTTCTGGAGGAGTTTGCAGACATTGCCAAAGAGGATCAGATCAAGAAGCTTCATGATATGCTTGGACCGCACATGCTTAGGAGGCTGAAGGCTGATGTTTTCAAGCACATGCCTTCAAAGACTGAGCTCATTGTTCGCGTGGAGCACAGCTCCATGCAGAAGTGAGTGAAGATACTTTAAATGTCACTAAAGTTTGCTTTCACGCGAGGCTGTTTGGTCTGGTCTGAGCATATGAATGTTTTTCATTGTGCATTCTCTGGCATTTCTTTTTCTTAATTGTAAACCAGGAAATACTACAAGTTCATCCTCACACGTAACTTTGAGGCTCTGAATATCCGGGGAGGAGGGAACCAAGTCTCTCTGCTCAATGTGGTGATGGACCTGAAAAAGTGCTGCAACCACCCCTACCTCTTTCCTGCAGCTGCTATGGTACAGTCCAAATCTTTTTCACTCAATTGTGTGGTTGCACGCTTTCTTTCAGGGGGTGCATATTGTGTGCATACCTTGACCTATTTATTCGTACTTTTATAACATATTTTAGAATTGATAATGGTGTCAGTTTATTCAAATTTCTTTTCTGGATTGCAGGAGGCACCAAAACTTCCAAATGGCATGTATGAGGGCAATGCGCTGACCAAGTCTTCAGGAAAACTGATGCTGCTCCAGAAGATGATGAGGAAGCTGAAAGATGGTGGCCACAGGGTTCTCGTCTTCTCCCAGATGACCAAAATGCTGGACCTACTGGAGGACTTCCTGGAGAATGAGGGATACAAATATGAGCGAATTGACGGCGGAGTCACTGGCAGCTTGAGACAGGAGGCCATCGATCGCTTTAATGGTTTGTCATTGAAATCCATATTTTTCTTTTTTTAAACCAGCCGCTTTCAGTTTTCAGTAATGTTTTCGATGCCACAAGGTTGTTCCTCTACATATCTCTTTTTGTTTATCCAAACAGCTCCCGGTGCCCCCCAATTCGCTTTCCTTCTCTCGACCAGAGCTGGTGGTTTGGGCATCAATCTTGCCTCTGCTGACACTGTCATCATCTATGATTCTGACTGGAACCCCCACAATGATATCCAGGTATGGAAACACACCCCTCGACCATGATCAGGATGTTTGTTCACGATCGGGTGATATGTCATTATGCTGCTTGTTTTACACTTGTGCTTCGTAGGCATTCAGCAGAGCTCACCGAATTGGGCAGAACAGGAAAGTGATGATATATCGCTTTGTTACCAAAGCCTCTGTAGAGGAGAGGATAACTCAGGTCTGTGTAAAAACAACAACAACAACAACATATCAACCATGTCAGAATTCTGTTGTCATCTTCTCAACCTTGGATTTCATATGCCGACTGCGTTCCACCAGGTGGCGAAGAAGAAGATGATGCTCACTCATCTGGTGGTGCGACCTGGTCTTGGCTCCAAGACGGGTTCCATGTCTAAGCAGGAGCTTGATGACATCCTGAAGTTTGGAACTGAAGAGTTATTCAAAGATGAACTTGGAGAGGGTTAGTTGACTTTGATCCAATCGATTTCTGACCATTTACATTTGTCTTTAAAATCACGTAAAGTGAAAACAGCTCTTGTGTCCTGAAACGCAAAAGGTCTGTGGTTGGTCTGATCCACGAGGCAAATTAGAGTTGATATTTTTACGATACAGAAAGATTTTGAGCTTTTTATTTCATACCATTCATATTTTTCCACACTAACCGTCATATCAGTGTTAAACTAACTTTAATGTGCCACACCATGCACTCCTATGCTGTTATAGCGGCCATTTCTTTATTGGGATGCTCATATCTGAGACTTTTGCTACCTATTTGGCTTGCCGTACTTTCAGGGGACAACAAGGAGGACGACAGCAGCGTCATCCATTACGATGACCGCGCAATCGACCGTTTGCTGGACAGGAACCAGGATGCCACAGATGACACTGAGCTACAGAGCATGAATGAATACCTCAGCTCCTTCAAGGTGGCTCAGTACGTGGTGAAAGATGAAGACGATGAGGTATGCTGACTATAACAAAACTGTGTTTCAGTCAGACTGGAGAGGTTGTCTAAAAAAACTTCCTGAAGCTGAGCTTTGAATTGAATGAAGCTTTATTGTGTAGGTTTATACAGATCTTTGTATTCTATATTTTGACTGTCATCAAAGGATTTATATTTTCAGAATGCATCCTTAACATATTTTATGTGTTTGTTCCTTTTTCTTAAGGAGGAGGAGGTGGAAAGGGAGGTGATCAAACAAGAGGAAAGTGTCGATCCCGACTACTGGGAAAAGCTGCTCCGCCACCACTACGAGCAGCAGCAGGAAGACCTTGCCCGAAATTTGGGCAAAGGCAAAAGAACTCGAAAGCCAGTCAATTATAATGACGGCTCCCAAGAGGAACGAGGTATAAGACAGGGTACAGAACAATATATCATGCAACCTCTTCTTGTGTGTGAGTGTGTACTATATTGTGAAGTGCTGTTGTTGGACTTGTGTTTGTGTGGCGTTTGTGTAAAGTCGTTCCAGTGAGTGCATGGCAAGTTTTATTGTTTTGTGCATCTAGAAACATGCTAGTTGTATGTTATATACACGCCAAACATGTTTAAACAATTTGAATTTTGAGGATAGTCCTTTAAAGGAAGATTGCAAAGTTTTCATCATAGTTTAATATTTACAGAATCCTCTCGCATTTGAAAACCACATTTTATAACGTCACATTTTACTGATGAAAAACATTTTAGCAAATTAAAAATGAGATGTTATTAAGCATTCTATCCATTCCTCATTTCCTCTGGCCCACTTGAAACTGATGTAATTTCAGGTGAGTACAGAATTACCAAGAAATCAGATGTAAACCATTAAAATGCTTGCAAGTTTAAAATCTTGCATAAACGGGTCCTTATAAAAACGTTTAATTCAGAATTATAGACACCGGTATAGGTACCGGTAATCTGATAGTGAACCAAACCAAAGGAGACAAACAACAAAGGTAATTGCGTTCATAGACATAAAATAGTTCTGCCTTTCTAATCTAAGTTAAGTGATTAAATTATTCCCTTTGCTTGTTAACTTGAAACTTCAATCAAAAACGTGGGTCTGCAGCAGCAACTCCACCTTCTGGCCAACATTCTGTTTGACATTGAACTTATATAAAAGCATGTTAACTGAAAGTTTGGGCTTATCTTGTACACCAGTAAGATTCTGTACTTACGAAGGAATTCTTCCCTTTTTATTTGACTTAAATACTTCTTCATTCTCCCTATAGACTGGCAGGAGGATCAGTCTGATAACCAGTCTGACTACTCGGTGGCCTCGGAGGAGGGTGATGAAGACTTTGATGAACGCAGTGAAGGTAAGGTTCACAAAGACTGTTCCTAAAAGAACTGTGAAACCTTGGCGTGTTTGAGGACTTCCTTTCGATAAGGCATCTCTACTCTCTGAGCCCCAGCTTTTCAAAAACTAACACCTCCCACTAACTGCCCCTTATTCTTATTCAGATTCTGATGACAGCTATGACATCCTCATTGACAACTTCTGCCACTATGCAGGAAGCCCTTGTCACTGTGTCATCTGCTTTGGGCGTAGAAAGGAAAGAAAAGACAGAAAGAAACAGGAAGAAAAGAGAAGCAGAGAAGCAGAAAATTAGAATAAATGGTGTCTCTGAATACAATTTAAACAAATTATTTGTGTTCATAGCACCTGTCATGTATTGAAGTGCATTGAATGTCTTTCTTTCAATATTATGTTGACTAACTTGTTCTTTAAGTTAATTTAAATGTTATTGTTCACTTTGTTCATGAGCCCAAATCACTGGATATTTTGCATCAATTGTTTGTTCTAATTCAGTTCTAATTCAGTATGGCACTGTTGACTGAGTATCATTAAAGTATGTTACAAGACTGCTTTCAGTTGTAAATGTTCTGAAAGCTTTGCACTTCAAGGAGAGAAGCATTTAATGTAGAAGTGCCCAGAGAATTGTGAGGAGGGGGACGACTGCAGCGAGAACAGAATGTTCCCTGATGATCCGTAAGTGGAGCATCTTCAGCAATCTTAGGATGTTAAGGACACATGACGCTGCATCAAAGTTGATTTTGGTTTTTTTATGTCAGAATTTTCATGGCTTCTGTGAGAATGCACTGCCTGGAATGTGGAATGAATGTCAGATGGACTAATTGTGCTTATTTTGCTTAAAGCTAACATCCGCAGACCGAACCGCAAAGGTCTCAGGAACGATCGCGACAAACCGCTCCCCCCGCTGCTGGCCAGAGTTAGTGGAAACATCGAGGTGAGTCCCAACAGAACGAAGAACAGTCGTTACAACAGAAGACTAAACGTGTAATGTTTTCAAAGGGCTTCTTGTGGAATATGCTGTTTTTGTTGATCATTATTTACATTTTTTTATTTTTTACTTGTCAGGTTTTAGGGTTCAATGCACGCCAAAGGAAAGCGTTCCTGAATGCAGTGATGCGTTATGGGATGCCTCCCCAGGATGCTTTCACCAACCAGTGGCTGGTCAGGGACCTCCGAGGGAAGTCTGAGAAAGAATTCAAGTTAGTCTTTTTTCATCGCTTGATTGTAAATTCATACTTTCATCTCCTTAATATTTTTGTTTCCATGGAAATGTTTTAGGTGAATCTGAAGGGCTTAATCTGGCACTGAATTCATGAAATACATTAGACGTGTGTTATTTTGATTTTTTTTTACAAATTATATTTTCTGTGTTTTAGAGTTTTCCATTTGAGGATGATTTTAAAGAGACACTTACGGGTTCTCCTTAGTATATTTTGTCCAAAAACACTCAAATCAATGCTAATAACAATGGAAAAAATATTTGTAATTGCTATACAGATACACACACACAAAAGGAGATAATAAATGATATACAGTATCACTAATATCTAAGTATTTAGTTTTTTAATAAATAAAATGTATCCTTTTGTTTGATTTGCAGTCACGCTCGCTGACATTTTGATATTTACCAAATGCATGTTATGGACATCCCTCCACCTTCCTCGCACGTGTCTGCAGGGCCTACGTTTCCCTGTTCATGCGTCACCTTTGCGAGCCGGGGGCTGACGGCGCTGAGACCTTTGCGGACGGCGTCCCACGTGAGGGTCTGTCGAGGCAACACGTGCTCACCCGCATTGGCGTGATGTCACTCATAAGGAAAAAGGTTATTTACCACTTAGAGAAGACAGTGTGATTCATGTTGAGATGATGTCATTATTTGATCACTGAGTTATGGTCTGCTGTGTTCACATGCTGATTTACAGGTGCAGGAGTTTGAGCATGTGAACGGCCAGTGGTCGATGCCCTGGATGGCAGAGCTGGAGGAAAACAAAAGGGCTGCAGCTTTGGCTGCAGGCGAAGACTCCAAAACTCCTTCAACTGGGACCCCGGCTGACACACAGCCCAACACTCCTATCCCGGGTACATACAACACACACACGCCCCAATCTCATGTGCAACACAGTCTCACAGGGAGACCTACAGTAATGATAACTGGCCATAAACAAAATCATATTCAACTTTCGGTATTAATTTTCAAAAATATTTTGTGACAACAGGCAATAAATAATGTCTTTGCATACATGTTTTTGAAACTGTTGGTAACGTGTGTGTTTTGTTTTTCAGAAGATTTGTCCAAACCAGACGACAAAGAAGACATGAAGAAAGACAGCGAGGATGGCAAAGGAGTCAAAAGAGGAAAAGATCCCGAGGTAAATTCTGCTTTTATAAGCATCGACACACATTTTTGTTTTTCAGAACAGTTTAAGTTGGATTTTTCAGATTTAAAACTGCCAACCCCTCTCCTTCCTCAGATTATTGAAATCCCAGATGAGCCTGAAAAATCCCCTGCACTCGAAAAGACAGAAGGAGATGTAGTCTCCACTACAGGGAAGGACGAGAAGGAGAAGGAGGCAGGAAGTGGGCATCAAGGCCAAGGGAATGAAGCTGACGATGTGAGCAAAGAGAAGGAAAAGACCTCAGAGATGGAGGAGAAGGACACACCTGCCGATGTTAAGAGTGAAGTTTGGGAAGGCAAGAAGGATCCAGAGGAGGAGAAGTTAAAGGGTGAGTTAAATGTTCAAACAGGAAGCACCATTCTCTTTTGTTTTTTGTCATAACAGAGTTTTCTCTCTTGACAGCTGAGGAAGGAAAAGATGAGAAGAACGACACGGTTTTGCCGATAGAGGAGAAGAAAGGTGTGTACAAAAAAAACATGGCATCATCTTGAATTGGTTATTAATTACACAAGTATCTTTCACAACTGAATTCCCCCCCATGTCTCCATAAGGAGTCCTAAACATTTTTTTGTTTTTCCTCAGAACAAAAAGAGGAGAAGGACATTGTTAAAACAGATGAGCCTAGAAAACTGCAGAATGGGGAGAACACCAAAGAAGGAGCGACGGCTGCACTGGTGGTTAACATCAGCGAGGAGAAGAAAAAAGCCACCAAGCAGAGGTTCATGTTCAACATTGCTGATGGAGGATTCACAGGTGAACACTCGCGTGCGCACAGGAACACACACAAATACTCCTCCCTTCCTCTTTTCTTCTTTCCACTTGGATTCTACTTCTTGTTGTGTGTGTAACTTTTCTGTCTTTCTTTCCAGAGCTTCATTCTCTGTGGCAGAACGAAGAGAGGGCAGCCACCGTCACCAAGAAGACGTTTGAGATCTGGCACCGTCGCCATGACTACTGGCTGTTGGCTGGCATCATACAGTATCCTTGTAACTTGTCTGATTGACAGAACTAACTGGTAATCGGCGCTGAGTGTCTAAAACCTGCCTGAGGAAAAATAGGATTGCTTTAATCATTACTAGAGAAAGGTGTTACACTTGACCTCGGCGTCTCTCAGGCACGGCTATGCCCGGTGGCAGGACGTGCAGAACGATGTGAGGTTTGCCATCCTCAATGAACCCTTCAAAGGGGAGATGAGCAGAGGAAACTTCTTGGAGATCAAGAACAAGTTTCTCGCCCGCAGGTTCAAGGTGAGTTAAACGCGCTTCAATCAATTCTCCCGTTGTCCGTGTTTCCGCCACGTCTCACCAGGCAGGTTGTGTTTAGCTGTTGGAACAGGCCTTGGTGATTGAAGAGCAGTTGCGCAGGGCGGCTTACCTGAACATGACGGAGGACCCCGCCCACCCTTCCATGGCTCTCAACACTCGCTTCAGTGAGGTGGAGTGTCTCGCCGAGTCCCACCAGCACCTCAGCAAGGAGTCCATGTCTGGAAACAAGCCTGCCAATGCAGTTCTGCACAAAGGTATTGATTAGCGCTCTAGGGAATAAACACTCCCAACTTCCATCTGACTGGAGCCAAACGCTAAAATGACCTAAAAACTGAGATGTTCATTCATTCTTTTGATAACAAAGTCGACCGGTGCTCATTCACATGTTGTATTTTACAGTTCTTAAACAGCTTGAGGAACTGCTGAGCGACATGAAGGCTGACGTCACGCGTCTCCCTGCAACCATTGCCAGGATACCCCCCGTCGCCGTGCGGCTGCAGATGTCTGAGAGGAACATCCTCAACCGATTGGCCAGCCGTGGCCCCGAGGTCACCTCCCAGACCCAATCACAGACCTCGCAGCAGATGCAGGTGCCTCGTTGACCAATTGCCCTGCCTGTTTCTCTTTGACTGGCTGGGGCCAGTTGGTCTCACCTCACCACCATGTAGCAGACCTCGACCACCTTTACAGTACTGTCAAATCCATCCACGTTCTGCGCCCGCTCCCCGTCACTGGGGGAAGACCATTGGCCGTGCAGCTTTACTGAAGAGACAAACTATGGAGGAAGGATTGGAGTGAATGGAAGAATCAGTTTTTCTGTGGTAAAATGAGACGAGCCCTTCTCCTCCGCTGGGATTCCGATTCAACTCTCAAATCTCAACCTGAGCAGGAAAGCAGGAAGCTCGGCCATCCTGTCCTGTTCATTCTTTATAGCAGGGTAAAACTTGTGTGTATATAAGTAAATGTACCATTAAGCTAAAGAAGCTAGCCAGGAGACGCAGCAGCAGCATGTTTGGAGCTTATTGGTGCTTTGTAGTCATTTTTGGATTATAAAAGAATTCAAGGGATTTTATTGTTCAAATTGTGAAACTTTTTTAGTAATCGTTTGATTCCTCGTGTGTGTGTGTGTGCTGAGAAACGGAGAGTGCCTGTGTGTGACTCCTGTATGTATAAACTAGGGCAGATTAATGTGCACCTCTACTGCAGAATGCTCCTGGAACTGAGACTCTTTCTGTCGTTCGTATGAGTCAGTCAGGTTTTACCCCCCCCCCCCTCCTGCATTGGTGCCCTCATCCCGAACCTCTACCTCTCTCGTCAGGCGACCCGATCCAGGAGCAGAACTCGATGCTCACCCCTAACCAGCACCTCGACATTCCTAACTGTGCCACAGATTTGCTCCTTGGAAAAGCTCCTTTGCCTGTCCAAAATATGGACAGGTTAATGCTCCACAGCTTTTAGGTACAGTAAATAGGACGGATTTGAAAAAGATTGCAATCTTTATTTAATTGCTTACTGTCTTTTATGTTGTTTTACATTACTGAATATTATCACTATGTTTAACAACATATTGTTTCTATTGTTGCTGTTTGTTTTTATGGAATACAATAAAAAGTCAACAGTTTATCAATGTTCTTGATTCTTTTAAGGAAATCTAAATGTGCACTATTACCATGACTCTACAGATGACAATACCACCGCTTTGGGACAGAATATAATATTTCAATAACAATTAGAGACGGTCATGGAATTTGTGACAGAACTCCAAGGACAAATGACCTTTGTGATTCTTTGACTTTTTGCTGTAGCCCAACCAGGATTGTTTTTAGGTTTTGAATGAAATGAGGCATAACATCTGTTTTTATTTAATGTTAACATGCTAATGCTGCTATGCCACAACAGCTTGAATACTTTATTGGCATGTGTTCCTGAGCTTTTCTGGGGCAGTGATATTCTCTCAAAAAAAAAATATTAAACCTACGTCTTTTAATATTTTATTTAGTATTGCAATCTAATCTAGTCTCTATCCTCTGAGACCCGCTGGATGAGGTTGCACTTCATTTTTATCTTCAAGAAACCATGCACTGATCCCATTTGCAAAATTTGTTCATGTTTAGACTGTCTTGTCTTTGTAAGAAATAGCCTCAAACAAAACAAAGGACAAACATGAAGTGCATGGCGTACTTTGTGTTCAGGTCTTGGTTGATGGGGGTGGAATTTACATGGAGGCAAATTATTTTGTTTATGGGACATGAAGAATTGTACTTGAGCAGGACATGAGGCAAGGAAGGGAACAGGAACAGGCACATTTTCTCCCATGGATACTGGAGCAATTAAGAAAATTAGAGTAAATTACTGGGCCGGAGGATTGACTAGGCAGGCTCTGCAGCCTGATGTCTTATCATGAGACAGAGTTGGAGGCTAAACCAGAGCAAGGCTTGATGCAGGAAGTAAAAAAGGGAGAGGAGCTAAACCGAACTGGAGAAATTTAAATGTGCCTCTTGAATTTTACTGATCTTCATCACAGACAACAAAGGCATAGTCGTCCTCTGGGTGCAGAAGAGTAGACCCACTAATCAGTCTCCACAATGTCATGCAGGTGAGTGTCTTATATATTTTAGTGTGTATATGATTAACTAAAGTCAGCCGCAGTGGGAGCAGTCTTGCCTCATAACAAGGAGTTTGTGGATTAAAGTCCGCTCCGCGAGGGGTGTGTTTGTTCTTCATGTGTTAAATGATCTGTTTCTAAATTTTAAATGTGAACGTAAACACGAGCAGTGGCGTCTCTAATCTATGCTGACTGTGATGATCCCGCCACCTGTCCAAAGTGTAGAGTGCCTCTCACCTACATCGGCTGGAATTACCCTGAAAATAATAAGCTGTTATATATATATATATAAAGGAAGACTATTGTGACTTCATTATTAATGTTTAATAAGATCATTTTATTTTATTGTAAGGGGGACTGTAGAACTGAGAGGTGAAGATCTGTCGCTCCAGATGGAAAGAGACGACGTATTTCACTCCACTGTTGAAAACACAAATCTGTGAGGGGAATAAGCAAACTGGAAATACCTGGTGTTAACAGCAAAGAGCGACGCCTGCAGAGCTGTTTGAATGTGTGGCTGTGGAGTGGATCACTGGGTCAGCTACACTTAAAAAATATAGTTAACATTTCCCAGAATGTGTCTAAATCTAAGTGACTGTTGTAGGATTTAGTTTTATATAGTAACTTCATATTTGCAAATGGTTCACCTGCACACACACATTCACACACACACACACATAGATGGGGGAAGGTTGAACAGCAAATAAGGAAGTGCTCTGTGACTTTAACCTTTGTGTGTTACTTTCACACACCTGCAAGTACCGAATAAACAGACAACAATAGTAGACAGGGAAAGATGGAGGGCAGCCGCTTTGCAAACAGCCGACTGAGACAGAGTGGGCGTTCATAAGGGGACAAGTGGATTCTTTTTTTTTTAACCTTTCTAGCCATGGTGGAACTACCAGAACTGGGCAGCCACTCTCGCCTTTGAGTCACCAATGAATGGAGCAGTCTGAACCATCTCTGCGGGATGGAGCATCAGAAAGCAAGTTTTGAGAGTTTAAACCTGCTCTGAGTTTTGTTTTGGTCGTTTAAAAAAGAAAAAGAAAAACAGGTCTATATCTGCTGGAGGAATTCCGGCCTGTCAGCTATTTTGGTTCCTGTCTTGCTTTCACTATACTTTGTGAAAGGAGACGTAAAAAAGGAAGGAAGAGCAAGAGCGAGGAGAGAACGACAAATACAGTGTGAGCGTCTGTGTGAGTGTGTGTCAGTTTTCAGAGGCTGCTGAGAAGAGTAAGTGTTTACCTGCTTTCCTGTCTGGACTTAAAGAGGACTGGGTGGGAGTGCGGGTAGTTTAAGTGTTAAGTGTTTTGTCAAAGTGGTGTAACGGATAAAATTTGTGAAGTCTCTGAACCCGAGGCGAGTGTGTGAAAGTGCAGAAAACGACAATGACAGTTATCTTCATTCTTGGGGAGTGTAGCAGCTGTCAATAAGATGTAATAAGGAACCGGTGGTTTCTTTATAAAATCAAAGATGAAAAATATTGTGTTCATGCTTTTGACTTTGCACACCTACAGACAGAGGTGACCCTCAATCGCACTCCTCTTCGGTGCAAGACGAAGTGAAGAATACAAGATGGTCAGGTGAGTCCCTGCTGCACAGTATGCTGATTTATGTATGATGGCCACTTATCCGTGTCCTTGCCCAGCTGTCGACTCATCATCACGCTCTGTTCCTCTATCATGTGATTTCTGATTGTGTGTTTTTTAGTGCCATAAATGATGCCGTCGTTCATCGGTTTAGAAACACTTCTTTTGTGCCCTTTACAATTAAGTTCTTTAAGGGTTTCCTTAGAAAATGGAGTGACGTTGCTCTATATAATGACAAACCAAAGTAAATATGGAAACACATTTCAAGCAAGCTCGTACAGGTTCCGCATGCTTGAGGTCTTTAAATTGTGTATTGTTAGAAAGCAACTGTGAAGAAAAAGTTCAAATATCATCATCACAGCTTTGAAAATTTAATGATGCTCAAATTTCCACAATTGTCACAAAACATTTCGAAAAATTCTGCATCCACATAACGATCCAGATAACAGCCCAGATTTAATACATTGTTCCTTCAATCGTATCATTGGTGGTTTTAGTTTGTGTCGCTGGACTGATACTATCCACTTTGCTAAAAATAGTTGCTCATGCTTTTTTTTTCCGGTTATCTCAATATGAGATAGAAGATAAATTTTTTTCATCATAAAATGGAAATGATAAAATAGGAGACATTCAGTCTGACGGTTTGCAGTGTACAGTATATATAATATGAGTGTATAATGTGAGGAGAGCTGATCAAAGGAGAAAATGTTGTTACAATCTAGATATCCAGAGAATGAATAAAAATAAAGGATACAGCATAAAGTTTTTTTGTACTGTTTATAAAAAATGAATGAAAAAATGTCATTACTTGTCAGACACAGAAAAAAAAGAAATAACAAACAATGAAGCTTATTTTGTTTGTATAAAAATGATATAATCTCTCAATGAATGAAGGTAACTGTGCTGAGACGCATTCTGTTGAAGGCTGAATAAAACAGAATTAAGACCGGATGAGCACATACGCATGAAGATGCATGCGTTTATATTTACCTGACACAAGTCTTATTTAGTTTGTATGTGTTTCCGCAATATTTATCTTGGGTAGATTTAGACCTTTTCACACATGTGCTGATGCAGGTGGTTCCACAGAGACATCTCAGGCCTGCAGGCCGAGGAGATGCTGAAGAGTCGAGGCATTCATGGCAGCTTTCTAGCTCGACCCAGCAAGAAAAACGTCGGCGATTTCTCCCTGTCTGTCAGGTAGAAAAAATACCTCCAAAACTCCTGAAATCTTTCCTTGAATTTTCTGAATCAACAGCTGCTTTGCACATTTCCTTTGCTTTAAAGCTGTAAATGGTGGCTCAAATATAAAAGCAAAAATAAAAGGGCATTCTGATCAAATTTAATTAGGAGATCCAGATTGTTTGCGGCATAAAGTACGGGAATGAGGAAGATTCACATGTATGTGCCATAGATAGATAGATAGATTCTCCTTTGCGTGTAATCTTGAAGAGTGTTGATGAGGAGAAACGTTTTGACCGTTGGCGCGACCCGACTGTTTCACCTCCTCAGGGTGGGCGAGCTGGTGACCCACATCCGGATTCAAAACACAGGAGACTACTATGACCTGTACGGCGGGGAGAAGTTTGCCACCCTGTCAGAGCTGGTGGAATACTACACAGCGGAGAACGGCAACCTGCAGGACAAGGATGGCACCCTGATTGAACTCAAGTACCCCCTCAACTGCTCCGACCCCACCACGGAGAGGTCTGTGCAGCCATATCTCCAGACTCTCTGCTGGTGACTCATGCCTGTCTCTGCCCACACTCCCAGGTTATAGCTGATTGGTTGAGTCAACAGTCAGTTTGGATTAGCATTATTTCCTCTAACAAGTCTTTATTTACAGGGGACAATATGTGTCATTTGTAGATTTAATATTCCACGGCATTTTAAGATTTTTTTTCCTCTGGGGACGATGAGGACTCCTTTGATCATTTTTAGCGTGTCAGCATCTTTATCAGAATGTGAGTCAATGAAAATAACCCCCCCCTGTCCAGACGGTGGGAACCCACAGCTGCCCAGGCTTGGTTCCTACAGCTCTCTCTATAGATCAGGGATTAAATGTGATGAATCAACATTTTTATTCATTATTTTATCTACTTGAATACTTTGTATCATTGTTTTCTTGATTTTTGTTTTTGCGCCCTAAAGATTCTGCTGCTTTACAGAAGGAAATGTTTTATAACGTTTTCAAGAACTAAAGGTCAAACATCACACCAGTGTAACTTGGGTGGAGGGGGACTTGAACTTTTACAACACCCTGAAAAATAAGATCAAACCTTTATTACTAACAATCTGCAGTCAGTGACTCAAAGGAGGGTATTTCTGTTGTTACGTTAACCGTTCAGCGAGATTCGTTGTTTAACAGCGTAGAGGGAGATAAATCTAATGCAAGGGCCAGTGATTCAAAAGACCTGTTTCCCTTAAACACTGACGAGATTTACGCAACCACCTGATGGAAATATCGTGCTTTCTGCCTCACTGCGTTTTCTACATTGGTCTGCTGTTGCTCCCGTTTACCTTGCAGATTAACATTTCAGGCAGGAAACTTTGTGCCCTGTAGGCTGATTAAAGTAGGTTAATGTCCAGCTAATAAAATACATTATTACAGACTCTTTTTATAAGCCAAGGAGGGCATGTTTTTTTTTATTATGCATGCGTCACCCTCGCTGGAAGCTTCACCCTCTGCCCCCCTCATTCTTCTCTCTCTGTCAGTTGTCTAACTTCCCTTTTTGTTTCTGCGGTTGGAAACTTGATGTTTTGAAAAAGCAATGGCCAGACCCGGCTTGCCTTCCTCTATTGCGCAATCCATCATATTCTTGCTCTCTTTCTGAACAAAAGAGAGCACACCTAAGCAAGTTATATTTTTTTCTCACATATCTGGCATGATTATTTCTTATCAGAAGGGAATATTAAGATGATTAAAAGAAGATTATATCTCGTCACAGGCTGTCCCTTCGCCTCTGCGGGTCTGCCTTGATGCAACATTTTTCATTACTGCAGGTGCATCATGCGGCTCTATTGGAAAAGCATCATTGAGAGCCAAATTTCTGTTTCTGAAAAACCATAAACTAATCTAAAATTCTTGAAATCAAAGAACTAATTACTAAAAGCATCTGTGAAATACATTGCAGAGGACGATATGTGGTGGAGTGTCGGGGGGGGGGGGGGGGGGGTGTTACAAATAGGAGGGGACAGGCTATAAATATTTTGTTCTCTTCAGCCACGAAATCTGTCATCAGAAATTTTCCGACCACGAAGCAGGAAGTTTAGAAGAAGAAATCGAGAAGTGTGCCTAAAATTAAGTCACAACCCAACACGACGAAGTGTGTCCTCACACACACACACACCAGCGAAGTACGTCTCGGGACAGAAATACAATGCATGTAACAGCCGACACCTGTAAAAGCTGTTTTTGACGACAAACCACAATGCACCAGATTCTGTCGTGGTTTTCCATTTCCGCCCACTGGGTTGTGTGTACACCTGTCCAGTGGAAAATCACTTAAATACACACAGCTTTGTTCACTTACACAGAAGGGCGTGGTTGTGTTTAATTCTATCTATCAACATTTTCCACCACAGACATCTCTCATTACCTGCTTAAGTAAATCCTAAGCTATTAGTGCATTCCTATCTGTGCCTCAGGTGGTACCACGGTCATCTGTCTGGGATGAGCGCAGAGAAGCTGCTTGTGGCGCGAGATGAACCGGACACCTTCCTGGTCAGAGAGTCGCTATCCAAACCTGGAGACTTTGTCCTGTCAGCTCTGACAAATGAGATGAGCAAAACTGGAGCAAAGAGGGTCTCTCACATCAAGATAATGTGTCAGGTGAACGGCCTTTCTTCTACATGTATCGACCTTCTGTGTCTGGAGCCTAAGAGCTAAAGCATGCATGAATTACTAAAGGGGATTCCTAAAGTGGTGCTGTGCTCCTTGACTTTTAAAGCCATTGCTTTTGCAGCGGACTTAAATATTAACGCTTGCTCATAGTGATCATCTGTTGGTATTAACACATCTCACAGCCACCAGTCACCCCCCAGACCATTTTATTTGACACAGAAGTTCTAGGAATCTTTGTTGAGACCCCATTTAATTGCACATTCGTATTTGTAAAGAAGATTAATGTGAGATCGGTGTCAGTCTTCGATGTATGTGGTAAAGATCAGATGAGATCCCTGACAGCGCTCGCCTCTAAAATATGTTAACTGCTGTTGATACCAAAAAGGATGACGCAACTTCCTCGATGCACAATGTGACACCATCTGCATGTGTTTCTTGTGTGTTCAGAATGACCAGTATACAGTGGGAGGCTCAGAGCGGTTCGACACGCTGACGGACTTGGTGAGGTACTACAAGCGCAAAGGCATCCAGGAGATGTCGGGGAACTGGGTGCATTTCAAACAGGTGAACAGCTCCTGCTATTTGCATTCAAATGAGGTCGATTAAACCCGTCCAGGGTAGTGACTCACAATGAGGTCATTTCTGTGGGGAATAATGAAGAATGAATCAGGATGATGGGAGGTAACGAGGTGCTCGTGAAACTTTCGTTAATGGTGAGGGCATGGTTCAGGAACAATGATGATGATGCGCTCTCTGGCTGAGCTTGTCTTTCATCTCTATTACAAGAGCTTTCCTTTCTCTCTGGCTCCATGCTCTTTGCAGCCGTATTACTCCACCAGAGTGAACGCAGCCGACATCGAAAGCAGAGTGCAACAGCTGGACAGGACCACGAGGCAGCAGCAGGAAAGCGAGGGAGAGAAGCCCAAGGCTGGCTTCTGGGAGGAGTTTGATGTGAGGCTAGTTACCAAAATGTTTCAGACTGGAATGATTCATCTGTGCTTTCTATGAAACTTCCCATGGCTTCTTTATTCTGGTCAAAACTAGAGAGGGTAAGCTTTATACTACCATCTGGCGGTGGGAAAATAGACAATGGCCCAATGTAATAATGAGAACATGATGTTCATGCAAGTTATGATCAAAGGAATGAATGTAGTGGAGTCGGAAGCAAAACATTTCTTTTCAAATTATAATGTGAAAGTCAAGTAAATTTACATTGTTGGATTCAACCAGTGTCAGAAAATAGTGAAAAATTGAGCTGTTTGTAATTTCTGCTTAAAAAACAGCAGTCAAAAGCAGTTAGTGTTCAGTTATCTGCTGATCAATTTATTGATTAATCCACGAAAGCATAGCAGAAGATCTGAGATTGCTTTTCTTTATGAAGATGAAGTTTCAACGTGAGTGTACTTCTGGTTCTTGTGTTCTATGTTCTTGTACGATTCATGCATACTATGTGACGCGAGCACACAGTCTGAAATTGGGTGTCAAACAAGTATCTCTCCTTCCTGCAGAATCTCCAAAAGTTAGAGACAAAGGCGAAGAAGAGCAGAGAGGAAGGCCAGAGACCAGAGAACAAATCCAAAAACAGATACAAGAATATTCTTCCTTGTGAGTTTTTAAATCTCATCACTATCCTTAATCAGAAAAGCAACCACCTCGTGCATGAATATGCATTCTCATCATACTGGAATTAATCCCATGCACTTGTTCTCCTTCTCTTCACAAGTCAACGACACTCGGGTCAGCCTGCAAAACGCTGATCCGGATGTTGTGGGTTCAGATTACATCAACGCTAACTATGTCAGGGTGAGTCTCTGAAGTCAGTGGCCTCACGGTGACAAACAAAACAGTCACAAGTTCTGCTTCCCATCATTCAAGGTGTTTTTAGTCTTAAAGATAACAGGCACTCTCGCTTTGTGCTCCTATAGAACACCCTGTGGGAGTCTGGAAAGCAGAAGGTTTACATCGCCACCCAGGGGTGTCTCGCAACAACCATCAATGATTTCTGGCAGATGGTGTGGCAGGAGAACACAAACGTGATTGTGATGACCACGAGGGAAGTCGAGAAAGGGCGGGTCAGTGTCAGAACAACTATCTCCAACTCTCCGAGTGTTATTCCTACAATATTCATCTACAACTTCAGCGGTACATATTCCATATGTTCATTTTTGTACAGAATAAATGTGTGCCCTATTGGCCAGAGCATAAAACATCCAAGAAGGCGGGTCGATATGTGGTGACCTGTACATCAATGACGGAAGCTACTGATTACAAAGTTCGAGTTCTGGAGATCTGTCCCATTGATAAGGTAACCCCCCTCCACAATCACATCTCCCTGTTCTGTGTCTGTGTTACAAAGTGTTTGAATTTTTATCCTTATTTGTCCAAAAAAAAGATGCCGTTTTTCTTGACTACACATGGTTGAATCAGTCGTGCTAATAATTTGCACGATTTACGAGTTTGGGTCATTAGCAGGGCAAAATGGCTCCACAGAACCCCTTAAAGAGCAGCGACTTTCCCATAAATCTGTAGATAGGTGCATCAGACTGATCTGTAAAGGTCTGCAGACACCATGAATTTAAATTTAAATGCTTCCTCATTAAACAGGAAGTTGTTGTAACTCCACTGTCCACGCTGCAATCTGCCCCAAGCGTCACATGTTGGGTAAGAATCCCCTCCCTGAAGGCATCCGCATGATGAAATTCAGTAATACAGCCCATGCATCTCAACCACAACAGGAAATGAAAAGTTTTACACTTCGTGTACTCCTGTTAGAGTGGGACCACTTTGAATCCAGTTTGGGTCAGAACAGCACATCTGAAGAGCTACACGATCCATGGTCCATCCAATTCTGCCTTTGCTCTAATAATATTCTGTGATTTTTCCAGCCCAACAATTGCCGTACACTCTGGCACTACCAGTACATGAGCTGGCCTGATCATGGCGTCCCTCTGGAGCCAGGTGGCGTCCTCAGCTTCCTCACGCAAGTGAACGCTAAACAGGCTGAACTTTGCGATGCAGGACCCATGATCATCCACTGCAGGTACAAGATGGCTACAGCCCATGACTGTGGGGCCTGTGGGGGTATTCATTGTGTCAGAGCTAATTAGCAGCAGCATGCAAGCGTTAGCGTTCTGCGTATAATGCAACCCATTGTTGCTTATCGTTAATCATTGATTCTGACATTTTAGGAGTAAGAGATGAGATATTAATGCTGATTTTTGTGTGAACTCTGCAGTGCTGGCATCGGTAGGACGGGTACGATTCTGGTGATTGACATGATCCTCCAGACGATTGACACTATAGGTGAAAGAAGAAAAAAAAAATCACATATTGATTCAAAACAAAAGCATTCAAATGAGTCACTTTATTATATTGTTTCTTTAACCTCATCCATCCAATGTTTCCCCTTCTCCCTCTTCAGGTCTGGATTGTGATATCGACATCCCAAAATACATTCAGATGTTGCGAGAGCAGCGTTCTGGTATGGTGCAGACAGAGACCCAGTATAAGTTCATCTATCTGTCGGTGTCTGAGTACATACAGACCACCAAGGCCAAAAACTGCGTTTACATGGTGAGAGACTTTCTTCTCAGAACACTGTGTATTTGTCACTTTTTGTCCATGTTGTATGTTCATTGCGGTGTGCACAGCCCTCGGCAGTAAGCAGGTAATAAAACTAATAAAATATGAATAGGCTAGTCTGCCAAGAGGGCAGGTGACGGTCACAATCACTATAAGAATAAAATTGCATCGAACTCTAACAGTGACTGACGTTATGTACGTTGTCACTGTTGAGCACGAATGCAGACAAGGTATAGGAAGAAAAAATAAAAATAAAAATAAAATAGATGGTTAGAAACATGAGTCCAAAGGTCTAGCTGGACACTGGCTATTAATCACAGAGCAGAACATCTATTTTCATGAGGCTAAAATGTTGATTGGTAATGCAAATGTAAAAGCAAGTTCAAGAAAGCAGTTATGAAACGCAGACCTTAGGGGGCTCCCACAAATCACGTGTGATATTTCACAGGTACTGTTGCGTTTCCTAAGATGTGGACAGATGATATCCTGTCACCAGTCAAAGGATGGGAGAGGGTAACCATAGTTACTTTTGAAGGAGTATAAAAAAAGAGCTAATAGGTCAATGGGCCTTTGTACTTTGTACTGCAGATGAGTTCCCTGCTAAACAGGATGATACGTTATCAGAGTGTGTTTGAGACAGACGAACATTGACCCTGAGACAGAAACATTTCCACCACATAGACCGAACCAGTCACGTCGTCTGTCTGTGTTTGAATACTCCTCCAGGTCTCTGATATGTCTGCCTCTCTCCCGCAGGAGACTGATACTGATTATGAAAATCTGCAACTCAAACACCAGCCAGCCAGCAGGACGGCCTCAAAGTGAGTGAATGCTCAGATTCACATGATTCCTCTAAACCTCACACTGCCGCTCCAAAAACTGACTCATTATTCAGTTTTCATGTCTCATTTTGCATGGAGGGAGCTGAGGGGAGGATGCCCTGTAAACAGAGCTGAACTCCACCGCAGTCTCATCATTTCCATTTGTAGATTACACTGCAAAAAGGTGAAGAGGAGAGGAACAAACATCAAACATTACACAAAACAGCTTGCATCAGGCATCATCAACAGTCCAGTGAAATATCTCAACAGATACTTGAAGCATTGGTTCAAACCTTTGAAGAAATGAATTCATTTATCATCCAAGAGCTCAAATGTGGAAAATGTTGTCTTATTTCTCAATTTGCGACATGATTGGACACTAAAATCCAACCTCTTACTAATTAATTACATAATGATGCCTTCGGTGTAGAGGATTTAGAAAGACTGGAAAAGGAATTATCCAGATCAGAGCAACAGAGGCTGCGATATCTTAAATTAGTGTTCAGAAAAACGCTGGATCCTACTAATCCCATAATGCAATTCAACAGTCTTTACCTTGACCCATTGATGCATCATCAAACACCGGGTAGTTGCTCCAAAGCAGCTTAAGAATGTACTCGTCTTCTTGACAATTAAAATAAATTTATGTGGAAACTGTTAAACTATTTATTATAAAGACCACATATTTAAACAAGATGATTAATATAGTTAGGAGGGAAGACACCTGACTCGTCTGCATCCTGTGTTGAGTACCGCAATTATTTTTAACCTCTACCCTGAACTGTGTAACGTTCTAAACAGCCAATTAGAAAAGATCAAATAGCTCACAGCAGGGAACCATTCAGCCCCAGACTCGGCAAACTTTGACCCCCTTGGCGCGCTGAATATTTGGGCTGCCAGCTTTGAGTGATGGAGTCACGGTTGGTTGGTCCATTTAAATCAGCTCCGTTCAGTAACATCTCCTTTATCTATAAATCCCGTCTAATCAGTGCTGCCTAGCATTAAAAAATAAACACGATGGGTGACGTCACTAATCCGTTTTTTTTTCTTTCTTCATTTCCAGAAACAAGGAGGATGTTTATGAGAATCTGCCAAAAGCCAACAAAAATGAGAAGAAAAAGTCCGAGAAAAAAAGTGGCTCATTGAGAAAAAAGTAGGCAGAAGAAAGTTTTATCAAAGTATGTCCTCTTGTTGTATTTATGCAGGCACCTCTTTTTTTGTTTAAGAATTTGGATTCAGTCAAAATGGATGTATACAAATCAGACACAAGATAACATGTTGATATCTGATGACATGAACGCTTTGATGTTGATGCTTCTGTTAAAAATAAAGCCAGTGAATAAATAAATTTCAGTTATAAGGAAAAAAATAAAAAGTGAGACGGTTATGTTTGGATGAATGAGTATCTAGGATTAGCTACTTTTTTCTTTTTTTTTTGGCAGTAGCATTTCCCAGCAGATTTCAGGCTTCTCAAGTTCTATTTTAACAACAACAAAAAAATCCTAATGCTGCTAAGGTTGGACAACTCATGCACCGATATCAACTGAGGGATGCACTAACAGCTCTAACACTAACACTAGGATCTTAAAGGCTGGTTGGGTTACACTGTGCTCCTCTGTGCTAAAGATCCGGCAGCCCATGAACATTAAAACATGACCAGAAATTGGGTTTCCTGACATTTAGATGTATCTGATTTCCATCCAGAAGGAATTTGACTTCTGGTCATATTCCGAGACAAAGAGAACAACAATGGTTCTTCTGGATTGTTCAGGCATTCATTCTTTTTCATACCCCTTTATCTAGTTGAGGGTCATATTGTGTGCGTGTGTGTGTTGAAGAATGGGGACGGCACATCATGTTGCACATCTCTCTCTGTTTGTTCTGTCCAGTCAGACCCCTCCTCCTCCTCCTCCTCCTCCTCCTCCTCCTGTTCTCCTTTCTCTCTGGATTCCTGCAGCATTCTTCACTCAATGGCATCAACCCTGTTGCCTCTCCTTGTAAGATCTGACTTAAGGAATGAGGGAGGGAGGGAGAGATAATGGGGCTACATGCAGAGACTGAAAGCACTCCTGAGAAGTGCTTTCAAGAGAAAAGCTTTTATATTCACTCTCTTTTACACATAAAACACCAATAAATATTACAGTTTGTTGTTACAGAAACTCTGCTGCTGGTTCCCATCGGCACAGTGACGTCAGCACATAATAAAGTCATTCAGAAATAAACACACGTATGTGGTCGGCAGCGGCTCCATAAATCAGAATTAAACCTCATCTTGAAACAACAGTTACGCACAGTGCGTGTGTTTTAGGAACAATTTTGCGCAACACGCACGGGGATTTTCGGCAGCTTTATTCCTACATTCCACACACGCAAGTCTCCGAAGCGCCGCCTCTGAAAGCTGATGCCCCATCTGAAGCATCGGGGTGGATGCGTGGACCCCCCCCCCCCCAACAGGCTGAAGCCATTTGCGCGTCTCTCCACCGGAGAACAGCGGAGTCTTCTGCGGGAACAGTCCGCGCCGCAGCCTCGTTTTCCAACAGCCGGGACAGGAAGTTAAATCGATTGATCCCATTCCCTGGCGACCGTGACGTCACTCGACGGAAGAAAAGGAAGAAAAGAGGGGAAAGCAAAGCGCAGAGCTCAGCTCGTCTGGAGTTTGCGTAACGGAACAAGATGTCGAAGCCTAATTATTCCGGCACGTTTCATTTGGTGGAGCAGGAGAACATGGACGCCTACCTCGAAGCGTTAGGTGAGCGTCAGGGTTCCTCTTATAAATGTGCTGCCTGGTTAGATCGATGGGTAATCAATCTATCACCCTGATGCTTGTTTATTTATTTGTTTATTTAAATCACTTCCAACCTTTTCGGTTCTGTCATGTTTCTTTGTGTAGATGAAATTGGTTTGCAGCAGCACATTTAGAGTGATGAAATCACCTCGTTGTCCTTTACATGACCCCAGACTAGACTACACTCACACGCACGCACGCACGCACCCACACACACGCACACACACACACACACACACAAAGAAAGAGGGGGGAGACAGAGAGAGGGCCTTTAGAGCCTATTTGCATTGAATACATCAGACCCCCCCCCCCCCTTTAGAAGCCCTGAATGCTGTATTTATATACATTTTCCGATCGATCGTCTCCTGACAGATATTAATTTCGCTCTGAGGAAGATTGTGTGCCTGCTGAAGCCCACCAAAGAGATCAGCCATGACCCGGACACAGGAGCCATGAAGATCCGCACCATCACCACGTTCAGGAACTTCAACATGGACTTCATCATCGGGGAAGAGTTCACCGAGGATCTGAAGCCAGTGGACGGTCGTACCTGTCAGGTGTGTTACTGCAGCTCCAAAACGCGGACGTTGACCTCTTTGGATACGTGTGCAGGCAGATTTGCTGATGCGGTGATTATAAATGATCATTACATGTTATACAAGTTTGCTTTGCGCGTTTAGTTTGGAAAGTTGCCTCACCTACTGCTGCGATTATCTGGGTTGTAATCCCCCCCCCCCCTCTCTCTGTGGTTGTTCAGACTACAGTGAGCTGGGAAGGAGACCAGCTGATTTGTGTACAGCGAGGTGAGAAGGAAGGCCGCGGGTGGACACACTGGCTGGAGGATGACAAGCTGCATTTGGTAAGGGGATGAATGGATGGAGTGAATAGAAGAGTGAGGGGGGGGGGGGGGATATGGAAAAGGAAGTGCAAATGATGGAAAGATATCTTCCTGGCCGATCAGTGGTCTGCAGTATGAAGTCTGTGCCAGGTGGCAAAAGAAAGTAGCGTAAAACCGAGCGGTTTTGTCGTAGTTGTCTAAAGAGGCTAAAGATTATGTGTCGATCCGGATTAAGATGTAAAACAATCGGTGTTGTTCCACTAAAGGCCTCAGACGGGATTATAAAAGCTGCTGCTCGGAGGACAAAGAGATGTGTTGTTGACGCTGCGTCCAACTTCAGGAGAGTTTGCTAAGGAAATGCCAGCGAGGATCAATAATGGATTTTAAAGGTTACACGGAGCAGGGGGGGGGGGGGCAGCAGCAGGAGACTAATGAGGAGGAGCAGGAGAACGATGGGGTTCAGGTGGGTAAAAGGAGTCGATGGTGTAGGTCAGGGGGGGAGGGGGATACAATCCCTGGTTTGTCAACTACACATTCCACTTTTTCTTGAATGTCCAAACAGTCTTTTTTTGGTTCTTTCTTCTACACCTCCCCCCCCCCCCCCTCCTTCTGTCCTGACCCCTCCTCACTGTTTTTTCTTCTCCACAGGAGATGAGAGTTCAAGGCATCGTTGCCAAGCAACTCTTCAAGAAGGCTGATTGAAGCAACCGAAAATGTGTTTTAGTCAATGAAGTCAATTTATTCTCAGTAGAATGTCGCCAATGACTTGGCACAAGATTTGTTTTTAGTTTTTTTGTTTAGTTGTAATGCACATTGATTTGAAATGTTACAATGAAAGTGAATGTTTGTCCTTCTCAACGGTTTCATTTGGGCGGTACGATCTGAGGAAGAGATCCGTGGAGCAGAATTCCTCAAGCAAACATTCCTACCATCTGTTGTAAAACAAGTCCTGCTTCTGCTGGGGCTCTTTTTAAATGCATTGTTTTTTTTAATGTCTGTCTAACATGTGTGCTATTTGTGTTTTATGATTTCATAAATACTGATAGTCAGCGGTTAAAATCAACAATATGTCGTACTGTCAAAGAAGACTAACACAATTCTCAAATGTTGTTGGACGAACGCTGTAAGATGTCCATGATGATGTCATTCCTAAGACACCCTAGCATTAAAGACGAAGCCAAGAATCGTTTCTTTCTTTTGAACAAACCCTGCAAAGTGCAGAGAGACATCAGCCTGGCTGTCTGTTTCTGACCCCTTGTGGCAGGACCAGGAATACATGTTCAATTTCTTCTGAGTCCAGCATACACTGTTGGGAGACTGATGCACGTGCACATGAAATATTTACAGCAGCAGAATAGAACATGGGGTTCCCTCAAAATAAATGACGCTGTTCTTATTCATGTACGAAGGGAACTATGTGGGTCAGTGATTAAAGCTGCAGGAATAAGCTGCTCCATCAGGCTTTGACTTTACCTGCATTGTATACTGTTGGTACAGTAATTGACAGTTTATTTGGGTCTTTTCAGAAGCAAATAAATCAATGTAAAAACAGCAATCATGCAATAGTCAGGATCCCCCACAATGTGGTGTGTTTTATTAAAGACAGGTTGGTAGAAAAACATTAATTAGTTGATTACAGTCCTTGCATATCTAAAAAAGTAGAATTTTTAATACAGAAAAAAATTCTTACGTTTCACATTATCTAAAGGCAGCCAGTACTTGAGAGATGTGTGCATAAAGACAGTCTTGTCTTTAGCAAGCAAAAAAAAAAAAAGGTCCCTGATTGACTGGTTGTGTGTTAGAAGGTTTGGGGGTTTTGCTGCCTGTCTGTATCCCTCCTCATTTTCTTTAGGTTGGAGGACAGCAGTTAACCTTGTGCTGAAATTCTCAGTAAGGTCTTTTTTTTTTTAGGTTAGGTTCAACTTTATTGTCATTACAGATGTACAAGTACAAGGTAACCAAACGCAGTTTAGCCTCGAACTAGAAGTCCAATTCATAGCAGTACACAAATATATATATATATATTCTTTGTTACACAGTTTCCAGATTCAAGTTTCAAAAGAGTAGCATCTCTGAGGCTTCTTGCGACGGTGCATTGTGGTCACGTCCCGTGCCACTCGTCCTCCTGTGGCTCTGAGCAGGTCCTGAGGAATCTGCCAGTGCAGTCAGCAGCACTTTCATTGCCCTGACTGGCTTCGACAAAGGAAATGGAAGCCTTCAGCGGAGTGATAGGAAGGCAGCTGTCCAGACTGTCATTACCTGGGGAGGGTGGTAAAATCGACATTCAATGTGGCCATCCTTTAACGTTACATCAAACAGGCTTTGCACTTATCATCCTCTTAATAAAGCTAAAAGCACAGAGCATGGCAAATGTCTATATTGTTATTGTTTATTTTTTATTATAGTTTAATTTTAGTTCATTTTCAACCCTCTTCCTTATATGCAAAAAAAAACATGAATGAATTGTGACAACGTGGGAAGAAAACCAGAAAGACTGATAACTGGATTAAAAATCAATACTAGGTTTTATCACCTGGGTGAAATGGCTGGAAGTCGCATCCATCTGCAGTGCAGCTCCACTGATAGGAACCGTTGGTCTCTGCGGAGGGTAAGAGGAGCTCCAGCGGTCTGTCAGGGGCAGCTGGAACCATTTCAGTCTGGGTAAAAGGGCTGATGGTTCCGGCTGACATACAGAAAATACAGCAGAAAGGGCCGAAAGATGACTTAATACCATAAAATGTCTGCAGTAAAAATGGTAGACAGCCATTCCTCAAATCTCTATCTGAAAACAACACTAGTTAATCGTTTTAAAATACCTCCATGCTGCTACCGCATATTCACCGAGTGTAAAAACATCACCGCCATGACTACATTTATTGCAGCACCACATGCAGCAAAACGAAGGTCTTACTGCTTCCACATTTCTTCAGATACATGACGGTAAATGTCAATGAAATACAAACTGAACATCAGTTATGGGATTATGTCGTAAATGCGTAGGAACTGCTTCTCGGTATGAGTTCACTGCCGATAACGTTTGTGTCACATTATGCAGAGTAACTGTGTCAGTCTGAAATGTGCAGGATGTGGTTTCCGGATTCAGCTGGTTTTTTTTAATTTTTTTATTGAGCATCACATTTACACCGCTTATTATTCAGCCTGACATGTTCATCCAACTAAATATAAAGAGTTAAATCATCTTCAGACATTCTGATTAACAGCATTCATGCATAAATATGACTTTTAATATACA
This sequence comes from Brachionichthys hirsutus, assembly GCF_040956055.1. NCBI lineage: Eukaryota > Metazoa > Chordata > Actinopteri > Lophiiformes > Brachionichthyidae > Brachionichthys > Brachionichthys hirsutus. The sequence continues at coordinate 4,643,598 of NC_090899.1, forward strand.
TTAATGGGATTAAAAAGAAGGTTAAAGTCTGATTGAAAGAGAAAAGCCGTGACTTTTTGAGTTTGGAGTCGTTGTGGTGAGGAACTTGCGCTGTTTGCAGTTCCCAGACGAGTCGTTTGTTTTGTTGCCTCTTCATTAAGACTTTTCTATTTGTGGCCAAAGCTGTGTGTGCTTTGCTGAAACCCACCCACACGTTACGTTACAGCATGTCCTCACCTGCTCTGTAGGACTTGCGTTTTTCTCTCCAGCAGATGAAACCAAACAGGATGAGTGCCGTCAACACGAGTCCTGACCACAGGCCTGTCGGTAATATCCAGTGGCAATCTGATGAACAAGCAGGAGGAGGCGTTGGCTACAGGAAGCAGGGTACATTTGAATGATTTTCTCCTGATTTCAAAAGTAACTTCGGATAGCGTGAAAGTGGGCAAATAGTTATTTATTCTCAGTTGTCCAGACTAGCATCTTTTAATTAAACCTAAAAGCATGATAATTTTGGATGCAGACCCTTATAGATAACATATCAGATTTATCATCATCATCATCATTTATCATTAATTGTAATTGTAAGAACATCAACTTGAAGTGTGCTTTTGTGCAAATAAAAGATCAGCTAGACCCCAGAATATTTTGCCATTTTCATTATTTCATTCTAATCAGCGATAAACATAAAATGGACAGGAGAGAAGTTTTTAAGGTATAAACCATGGAGGTCTGAAGAGATGATAAACACCAGCCTAAAGGTGAAAATGGACACCTACGAGGTTCGAAGTCGCCGCAGATGGTATCGTTTGTGCGGGTTCCTGGAAATTTAATGAGTCTTCCGATGTCCTCGCACCTACAGAGAGTATGAAAGGACAGAAAATCCTTAGCCACATATTGACAGTGAGAAGGTATTTAGAGTAAAACTAGTAAAATTGCTGATGTACTGGCAGGTATTTACACAAATTTCCCAACAAGGTGCATTATAATTTCCCTCTTCGTACAAAGTGACTGTCATGTGGGTACAGTAGGTGTGATGTGGGATGTTTTATGATCGTATAAATGTAACAATATTTGTGTTTCGTGTCAATGGATGAGTCATTCAGTGGCTCGGTCTCATCACCACATCACCATCCTCCCTCGGCTTTTGTAAACAGTGATAATGGAAACGCCGTCTGACCTGGTACGTGTGCGACAGGCTGAGTGGGAATCTGTAATGTTGCTGTAGGTCCCCTCTTCACACGGTGTGCAGATTGTGTCATGGGTTTGCGTGGCTGCAAGAGCAAATGAGGTAAAAAAAAAAAAAAAGTTAGTTGCTGGTGGGCGAAGGGTGTGGCTGGAGTTCAAAAGGGTTTATTTGGCACGTCAGAATAGAGGCTTTACCTTTGACCTTGACCCCTTCGCCCAGACTGCAGACGCTCACTGGGCTGCAGTAGTCACACTGGCCCTTATTGCAGTAGAAACCAGGCATACACTCACACACTGTGTTCTGTCGAGCTGTACACTCCTTCACCTTCCTCAGGTTGTTATCTGGAAGAATCAGAGCGTTACTGTCTGTCCTGGAAGAGGGATCCATCTTTGGCTGCCTCTATAGACCCAATGTACAGGCATAAACACTGAAGAACTACATTCTGGAATAAAACACTGACTGGTTCCTTGAAGTCAGCAAGAGAAGAAGAATTTTGTTTTCCGACTTTGTGCAGTAAGTCTCTGCGTGAGACTTACTGTAACTGCATTTCAGGCAATGTTCACAAGCGTCCAGGTGATTTCTTCTGGCTGTATAGAGCCCGCGTCCGCATTCGACGCACTCCGTCGTCTTTGTGTCACCACACTCGGCTTTCACGTACGAACCTGAAGAAGGTCGAGGAAACGGAGATGGAAGAATCGGTCGTGAGCCTCGACTGTGAGTGAATAAAGAACACTAATACACACACAGGACATACACTCATGCGGTTATCCAATAATATTTATGCATATTAACGTCGACTGACCTGCAGGACAGCGATCGCAGCATCTCCTATCTTTGCTGAGGTACTTAGTCTCATTCATGCAATCCACCTCAGCCATTTGTAGCCAATCTGAGTGCAACCCTCCGCGTTTGTGTTAAAGATCTAAGCTTGAATGCACAGCGAGCCTCTGCCTTTGTGCTCTTCCACCAGATTCACTCCACTCTTTTAAAATGAAGCTCTGTTTAAATGATCTCAGCTCTCAGATCGTTACCAAGGAGCAAAACCCTTTCCCCTTCCTCGTTCTGACATTCAGTCGCTGCTCCTGTTCTTCGGTCCTCCGTTCTGTCTGAGACTACATATGCGCTTCCCCGCCCAACTCTACCTTACCCGCTTCTCATGTCTTTCAAATGCCTCACCGTGGAAAGCCCCAGTGACCCTCTTCTGCTGGTTTCCACTCCATCTCTCTCGTTGTCTCTCTGTCTCCCCTCATTTCCTTCCCATGCTCGTACTTTCACTCCGAGGTAAGATGTGTGAGTTTTTGTGCAGCTACAGAGTTTCCGACACAGCGTCTGTATACCAAAGTCTCTCACTACCGGTACCTAGACTGGATCAATAAGATCATGGAGAAAAACTGAATTTGCTGTAATTTGTTAAATGATGGGAAAAAGTTAATGGAGCAAATGTAAAAAAATATGCACACAAAAGATGGAAAGAAAAAGCGCAAATTATTTGTCACGTAGAGGTTTTTTGAAATAATGACAAAAAAATAATAATTTATGAAATCTAGAAACTTGAATTTGAAGCTCAGAGGTTTCTTCTAACAAACAAGCTGTCCTTGGTTGAAGTGAAACTAACTGGAACCCTTCCTCGGTGGTTTTCCTAAAGGGCAGGAGGCGGGGCTTGTTCTACGGTGACGTATGACGCTCTCCGTGCTGTTTTTTCACTGGACGGTCCATTGTTTTTTCCACTTTTACTTTCGCTCCTTCATATAATGATGAAGCGTCTCCTCTACTGCCCGAGTTATTATTTACTTATAATTTGACAACGTAATCTGCAATCGAGGGGATGAAAAAAACAAAATATGACGTCAACTTCTCAGGATCTACGCTGCGCTGCTGTTAGTGGTTGAAATCAAAAGTGAAAGAGTTTTTGTGCGCCTCACTAACGTTGAACTTTATGACGCTGAAAACGTAAACCTTCCTAATAATGATCGAACTAGTTTGGTTTGGATGCTGCTTGACGCTCGTTTACGGTAAGGGCGCTCATCTGGTCGTTTTGGTAGCCGTAGCGCATGAAGTCGGTTTATTATTATGATTATTATGATTTTCTCAGGTCGTGTTTATTTCGTTCTCTCTGATGAACCCTGTTTTGTTGAATTACATTTAATCTCGTGTATATTGAATGACAGGGTATGTTCCAGGAAACGGATCAATTATTTAAAAGCTTTTTTTCACTTTCATTTTCTCACCGCTTATTCCGCTATCGGGTCGCGGGCCAAGCTGGAGCCAATCCCAGCAGTCAATGGGCGAGAGGCAGGGTACACCCCGGACAAGCCGCCAGTTCATCGCAGGGCAACACAGAGACAGACAACCAGCCACACACACACTCACACCTACGGGCAATTTAGTGTCACCAATCAGCCTAGGCTGCATGTTTTTGGTGGTGGGAGGAAGCCGGAGAACCCGGAGAGAACCCACGCAGACACGGGGAGAACATGCAAACTCCTCACAGAATGGCCACAAGCCGGAGACGAACCTGCGACCATCTCGCTGTGAGGCAACAGCGCTTACCACTGCGCCACCGAGCCGCCTATTTAAAAACAATTATTAATAAAACATTTATTGAAAAAATGTCAAAGTTATAGCCGCTGCCATTTATTGTGTGTGGTGGAAAAAATGCCTTTCATAAAATGTCTGTTAAATGTTTGTTTTTTTACGCATGCCGCTTTTCGCTCAGGCGATGGGCTTGCAGATATCTTGCTTCCCTGCACCTTAGTGGAGGCGGGCGGGATGGGACACAGCACTCTCCTCTCAAGGACTCCAGCCACTCTGGTCTTAAGAGACGTCGCAGTGGGTCCTGAGGAATCGCTGGAAGCCATCACTCCATTTGTGCCACCTTCGACACCTGATCCGGATAACATCCTCATAGAAGCCAAAGGTTCCCCCCCCCCCCGCCCTCTCTTAAGCCTGAAGTTCGGTGTGACATAAGAACATTTGCTGAACTTCTCCTCTCACCCGTCTCTGACAGTGTCGTCGCCTCGGATCCCCAATGCAGATTTGTTGCTTCACGCGGACTGCAATGAGCAGGAGGTTGTGTGCGAATTAAGCCATTACTTCACCCATGAGTCCCCGGAAGGCTCGGATCCCACTTATTTCATGGTGTCTCTGAGTGTGGAGGGAGTTGAGTTCAGCACCACACTTTTGCTGCAGACTTTGGCGGTGAAGAAGAACGAGTCAACCCTCATACATAACAAACTGGGTCTGCCTCTTAGCCAGTCGGGAACTCTTCTGACTGAGGGTGAGCTGCTGAGTTTGAGTCTCCATTTTAGTTTTGTTACCTGCGCCGAGGCCGAAGTTATGTCATCACCGGCGTTTGTGTGTCCCTCTATTAGCACCATAACTCAAAACGTATACTGATGGATCTTGATGAAATTTTCAGGAAATGTTTGGAATATTACCAGGAAAAGATTATTCAATTTAGGTGATGATCCAAAATATCATTTTGGAATCATTCTTATGGAATTTGACACAATCATGTAGGATGGCGACCTCTATCTTATCACCGGATTTGGGATACTAATGCGATACAAAATAAATCCGGATTTTCAAATTTACTTATAATGGAGGATTTTTCAAAGAATAATATCTTGTAAAATATGGACAAAAAAAATGTACTCATCAAAAATCTGTCATAAAGAGGTGCGATATTAACTATCATGCAAAATGTCTTCTGGATCTGATCCAGAATGAGGCGCTCTCCGAGTGCTTCCCTAGTTTAGTTATGCTTTTACATCAGTCAAAAAAAAATGTGTCTGCTTTTTTGTAATCCATCTGCTCCATAGTGATATTCCTGGTGTTTTCCCACAAAAAGTCTGTGTCTGCCCCTCTGAGAAGTGATGTTGTCCTCACCTGCGGGTTCAAGCAGCAGGAGACACCGTTATCTCAGGAGGTGGAGATTGAATGGCGAATGCAGCACAGGGGCAAAGGGCAGAGAGTGCTAGAAATGAAGACAAGCCTGGCTGGTGCAGAAGGCAGTCTTGCGGGTGAGTGCAGTGTAAACGAGTGTGTCTGGCCTCTTGCGGTTTAGCCAGAGTCTTAAGGCAGATTTGAGACGTGAGCATGGATTAGTGTGGCTCTGAGACTCTCCATGATGTTCCATTAGTGTCATTGGGCTTCAGTGCTTTATGCTCTAAACACTTAACTAAAGAGAACAAACGGTGTAGTTCTTAGCTATTGTCAGGCAGATTTCTCATCTCATTCAGCTGATTCATTCTGATCATTTGATTAGAATAAAATTCCCATAAAAAAAGCAAATGAGGCGATCATGACTTGAGATAGTTTTTCTTCTACACATTCGTCCTCAGTGAATGTCGAGAGGGACGGCTCAACTGTGAATGCGAGCCGAGTCGTCAGTGAGGGAGACGCCTCTGTGACTCTGAGCAACTTGAAAGTCCCGGACGAAGGGACCTACATCTGTACGGTCACTTTAGGCCTCTTCCATGGCCAGCAGGCCATTCGACTCCACGTTGCTCGTAAGTTGCAGCTCCGCTCTTCCGGCGGCGTCCGCAGAATGTCCAGCAGTTCTTCCTCTGTTGCTCTCTGTTTCAGAACCTCCGCATGTTTCCCTCTCAGAAGAGAAGTTGGTTTTTAAGTCAAAGTCTCCTCAGACTCTGAGCTGCCACTCCGCTCGATACTATCCACTGGATGCTCAGGTATGTTGTCAGACACCAGCCAGTACCTAGTTTAGTACGTTCTCTTTATTCCTACCACTTAAAAGTGTGGTATGAACATTATCTGAACATTATTCTAAACAAAATCTCTTTTTATTTATTCATTTGTTATTGTCCACATCTATTTTAACTTTTCTTACATGCATTTTTGTTTTGATGGTTTTATCCAGTTACCATAATATCATTGGTCTCATTGGTTTTAATGGTTATATTTACACAATATAAACCTTTGCACTCATTTACAGGAAGGATACTTAATCGGTTGATTGATTGATTGAACGAATGAATTGATCACAGCGCTCTGCTTTCTTCTTCATTTCAGATGGAGTGGTTGTTCCTCTCTCCGTCAGACTCGGAGCCTTCGGTGTTTCCAGATCAGGGATCTCTGTCCAGCCATCGACAGCACAGCGATGGAACTTATTCCCTGTCGTCTCGCCTCTCTGTGCCCTCCAGTATCTCCCCTGGAACTAAAATCACCTGCAGGGTGTCACACTTGGCCCTGGACGCTCCCCTCTCTGTCAGTCTGGTGGTAGAAAGTCCTCAGCCAGGTACTTAATGTTTGTCAACCGCTCTGATATCTTTCATTGTTTTGCGTTAAAGAGAAACTTTTGTATCTCATTATTGATTTGAATGGCGTTCTCTGTTCTGTATCTTTGATCTTACATCATCGCATGCTAATTAGTCCTTAATTCTTCTCTTTGTCTTTCACTTTACAGATTCCTATTGGTGGGTTTTAGGTTTCCTCATCATCACTCTACTTTTCTTTGTGCAGGTCATGAAATAAATGAGTGGGAAATATTTAGTAGCTCACCTTCCTGGATGTGGAATGAAAAAAAGGTTACGATCAGCATAAAGTTGAGACGTGTTCATATTTCTACTTTTTAATATTTATGTTTCTGGTTTTGTTCCATTGATGTGACGTGTGTCAGACAATTCTATACTTTTTTCTGGGGAAAAAAAAGTACGTCATTCCACGTTCTTGCTGCGCATCCAGTCTTTGCTGAAAAGGACTTTCTTTTATAGTTTCCAGGTGAGGACTAAAGAGTTTGGAATAACCTGATATGTCAAGCTTAATCCATTTGCTGGAGTGCTATAAATCTTTTTTTTTAAATCTGACTGTTGGGTTTAGTTTTTGGATAAGTGTAAATATCATGCAGTGTCAATTAACCAATGCAGAACATGGAATATCCTAAATGTAATTACTGCTCCAATCCCCTGTATTAAATCTATGTATAGTGGCTTGTTCCTGTTTACTAGTATATTAGGCTTGCTTCTTTTTTTTTGAAAATTGCAGGAAATTGTTTAAATGAATTCCTAAATCAAAATTCACCACAAAAAGAGAACATACTACATGTCAACACTCACTTCTGTTGAGCATTTATTTATTGGCATCAGCAAAAGAGATAAGCATGCATTTCTTTTTGCAAACCCAGTTTCATCTGTTACTGCATTTTAAGGCTGAAAATCACAAAACATATTTTCATATTTTACGTGGTAATTACCCAACAATACTGTTTTATTACAGCATCACAAGATAATTATGGCTAAATACTACAACTATGTGTAAATTTATTTTTGTTCATATTTTAGTAATTCTATCAACTCTCAAAGTCAGTCCAAAGAAAAGAAAGTTTAGCTTTTCTTTTATAACTCACACATCCTAATCTGAGAGCTGTGTAGGCTAATAGTTAATAATAATTGTTCTATCCATATGATACTACGTGTTTTTAACAATTTACAATAGTAGCAGTTGATGTTTGCAGTCTCACATCATTATTTTTTATCTTAAAAGCAATCAATGCATTGCATAAGCAGTAGCTATCAGATCAAAACATTTTACACAGGATCTGTAAACCACAAAAAAAAAACAGAATGTCAAATCGGCAGTTGGATTCAGAAATGGCACGTACACAAGTCACACTAACAAGCAAAGATTTTTGCACACCGTTTGCCATGCAAGTCAGAAACAAAGTCCTCATTTTGGCTGTTGCCACACTGCGGGTGAGTTTGTTTCAATGTGTGTGTATATCAATTGGGTGGACGGGCACACGACAGCAAAAACGCTCCAGATGCCATTTCTGCATTTTCCTAATTATGGAAAATCAATCAACTTAAAAACGGGCTTTGTCCGCACAACTTTCCAAACAGGTTGGCATTTGTAAACGTTCCAAATGTGACGCTACACATTCGGCTGTCTATGGCTGTGTTCAGTATGCTCCTCTGGGTCGGAACAGTCACCCCGTGGATGCAGTAGATTGTCTGTTCCTGACTACTTGTGTGTATTTCTTTCAGAATGTTACAGTGCCAAGAACCATCATACGTGTATTTGATCAATAATTGCTTATCGGCCCAGAATTATTTCTTATGTTAAAACATGAAAGAAATGCTGCAATAATCCTACTGCCTGTTACTTCCTTTCCCTAAACACTCACACAATCCAATTCTTTTTGCAGTTTTTTCTCTTAAGTCGTCATAAACACAGAAAAACTATAAAAAATAATTTCAGCTAAACTTGGACAAATCTTTTGGCTTCTAAGTTCTGGTTCACAAATAGACAAGTCTCACACAACAAATGTGTTCATACTTTTAATCTAACGTGGCCTTGGGTTAGCAGAAATGATGGGAGGAGTTTGTTAGTTGGGGATGTCACATTAATTTACAAATACAGGATTCCAAAAAAAGGATTATAGAGCAAACTTTGCCGTATTGTGTAGAAAGGACTGCAAGCTCTTGTTCAATCTCTCACCATCCATACATTGATCACTCCGCCCCCCCATTGGGTTCCTTCGTTCACAATAATCCTCTCTCCCTCACTTTCTTTCTTTCTTTCTCTTTCACTCTGCGTCTTTCAATAATACACAAGGTGCATAAGCAGGAGAGAGTGATGGAAAAACCTTGAAGGAAAGTAACAAGAATGGAGGGAAAGAACTCAGTGATGCTGAGGAATAACTGTCATCTATTAGTGCAAGGAGGGATCGATAGAAGACTGTGTGAAGAGCGGAAGGAGACGTCGGGTGGAACCGGGTTTTACTTCTTCTCTTCCCTCTCATCGCTCTCAAGTCCATATCCATCTGTACCGACGGGATGAGCTCAGTAGAAGAAGTACACTGAGAATTTAGAAAGAGAGGCAGAGAACATGATCAGATTAAAGGTTGTGGCAGTACATCAATGTAATAACTCTCCAAACACGCTCAAATGTTTTTGAACTATTCCTTTAACGCGGAAGAAAAATAAAAAAAAGGCATTTTGATTTGAAGTGGATAAGAATAGCTAGAGTCGACAGGACTGTTTTTAGTAAACAGAACAACACAGCACAAAAAGAAATATCAGCACTAATGCACCAATATTATTTAAAAATTGCCAGACTTACATGATCAACTACCATTTTGATTATCTTCCTCATTTAGAGATCACTCATCTGTGTTTATGAAGCCAGATTCTACTCACAGAATATTATCCCAACCACAATGACTCCAATGATGCCCATCATGATCATCATCTGAGGGGGCAAAAGAATACACTTTAAATAATGCTGTACACTTGATTTTAAAACCAGATTAAAAACACACTGTAAATATGTGGAGTAACAAAAAAAAGAAAAGAACTCATCTGAACAATATTTAACTTTGATGCTTTCACATCAAACAGCTGATTCATCTTTACATTTCATGTATCTACAGCAGCACATTAAAGGACTCAGATCTTATTGTGAGCGTCTTTCAGTGGCTGTTTAATGTGTCTAATGGACGCAGACTAATGCGCTCACCTTGCAGTTCTTCCACCAATACTTGTTCTTTAGCTTGGCTGCACAGCTTTCAAATTGGGAGGCTCCGGCTTGGAGAGCGTCCGCTCTGTCATCCAGCTCTGAAAGCTTCTGGTCTCTTTCCAAAACCTTGTCCACATTCACCCTCATGATATCCACCACCTAGCCAACCGGAGTCGGGAGCAGACAGCATTTGTAGGGAGGAGAAACGTAAGAGGATATCAAGCATGATTTAAGAAAAGCAAAAGTTTTCTTTTTCTTCTGAAACTAGAAATTATGAATGAGTTGTGTAAAGCTTTTGGGATGCGCAGCAGAGCATGTTCAGATGACCAGACCTTTTCAGAGAACAAAAGAGCAACAATAAAGCTTTTTACATGCTTGTCTCAGTGTCTGCAGAGAGACTCCAGATAATTCAGGATAAATATCCCCAAGATGCTTTATGCTTCGTTTGGCCTCCAGGTCCAGCTCACCTCCTCGACTTGGGCCTGTGTCTGCTGTAGCCTACGATTGCTGGTGGTATTGGGAGGCCCAGCAGGGGCTCCATCTGCACCAGGAGCGCCTGGAGCAGCTGGGGCAGCATCTGGGGCAGACCTGACAAGAATGAGTAGGAGGATGAGCAATTGATGTCTGAATAAAGGAGTGTATGGTGTATATTATTGTGGGCTTCACTAAAACCTAATGGAAACCTCAGAGTAAAGAGCAGTAAGAGGAGGAATGAAATAAGTGTATGCACTTTGGTGTGCACTCAGGAGATTTTGGTGTGAAACAAATTATCAAGGAGTATTTGTGATGGAAGAGTTCGAGTGTGAAGAGGAATGGGTTAATCCAGTTCTAGGCCTGATGCAGTAGTAAAGGTTTAAAACTGAAGAAATCATAGTCACTGCAGCAGCACAGAAAATGTCACAACCTCATGAAGTCATAAATCCTTTTGATGTGGTGTAACATGATCTAAAAAGCTCACAACAGATCTGGAGTGCAGTCAACAACGCCTGCATAATTTAGTGATGCTGTGACGGACATTTTCACTTGCGTCAGCAAAATTCGTTAATCTGAAAGAAATCTGATCATTTATATAGCAAAACTACACAAGTGGAAATGATCCGACTCGGATTAAAAAAGATATCCAGATATCAATAAGATAGATTTTTCATTTAGTTAAAGTGTAAAGAGTGCATCAGAAAAACCGCATTAATACTCACATCTTCTATATGCAGCTGTTTGAACTGACTCACGGGTTGCTAAGGGGGGGAGGAGGGTGACGGTCTGCGAGGCAGGAGGGGGGGGGACTGAAGTACAAAAAAAAACCCTAAAGGAAAGAGATCAGAAACCGGATTAAATGATCATTCCTTGCTACTCCAAATAGCAAAGTGCGCAAACGGCGCAGTGGAGCCGATCTTCTAGATCGGCGCATTTATACTACATTTATACTGCATTTATACTGCATTTATACTGCATTTATACTGCATTTATACTGCATTTATACCGCAACGCTGCCCGACGGTACCGGCGGTCTGGGCTGGAGCGCAGGAGACGGAGACCTACTTCTTATTTATAATCCATCCAAGGCAAATCCAGGTGTGATTCCTGCAGGGCTGCTTCCAGCTGCACTCCAAGTGATGCGAGTCCGCAAGGAACGGCTCCTCAATGCGGACACGTGATTGGCTGGTTGTCTCGCTTCTTCTAAATGCCCCTATGCGCGCATCTTCCAAATGATGGGGGGGGGGGGGGGAAACTGTCCAGTCCCGGTCGTAAAGAGCAGCCGCCGCTCACGCTGAATCTGCGGCGCTTTCTCTGCGCGTCTTTTGGGGTAATTTCGAGTGTAAGTGCTCCGACACAGGATGCTGCAATAATGCGTCTCCCCTCTTGGACTCGTAACGCCAGTGCGGTACCTCCTCCTCCTCCTCCTCCCCTCCTCTCCCCCCCTCTTTCACACTTTGCAGTACTGCAGCTCTCTGGGCTGGCTGGGGAGACACTGCGGTACAGGGGAGTGTTGACTCGACTCTTTCCTCCCTGGCCCGGGATTCTCCCATTTATCTCCTCCGACTGCTGCCCTGCCCCCCCCCCCCCCCCCCCCCCATTTTGATTTTGTACACGTTTCAAGTTAGAACAAAAGAGTTAATAAAACAGTTTTTTAAAGTCATAAAACATGGTGGTGGGGGAAAAAAATATCTTCATGGAAATAAAATATAAAATAGACCATAAGGTCAAAGTTTACGATTGCCCACATGAAATTGGTTCTGCGGTTGATTCTCGTGTTTTCGTTCGAGCCATTATTTCCATTTGACTTAGTTCAACTCAGTTTGAAGAAACAATGACCGTGAATCTTTTATTTAAACATCTGAAAATAGTTCATCTCATTTGAGAAAGAGCATTTAACCAATCTGTAATTATATTATTGTGACCTTCACCACGGTGACATAATTCAAGATCGCCATGGTAATACACAGGGCACATCTTATTTCCATTGCTGACCTCTGGGTTGGCGCTCATCTTAAACACTGGGACAGTCAGGCATCAACTACAACTACAGCATAATGGTGACAAAAGCTTGTTGGGAACTGAAAGACTTTCTGTTGGCAAAAATGGAATAAAAGAAAGTTTTTGTTGCATCCATTTTTATATTGTGTATGTTATTGACCACAACATACATCAAACAGATGTACTTCAACAAAACGGCTATTTGACAGCATGGAATTACAGTCAACGTTCCTTTTTAGGCTGGTCACATGTATTTGTCAGTGTGGTTTGTTCAGAGTTAGCGGTGTTTGCCAGTGCGGTTTAAGCGTTTGTACAGGAAGCGGATATTCTTCTCCAAGTTATGTCTCTCCAGAGTCATCATTCTGTCTCCGACCATCTTCTTCTTTCTGATTAGACGCTGCAGTTCATTGCCTTTAAAGCCCTTCAGCCAGCAGGGAGCCAAAATTAGGTCTTTGGGATGAATTTTAAAGTCCCCTGAAGACACAAAGGGAAGAGATGAGTTTCATCACACGATGAATGCATGACAAAAAACAAACAAACACGAGTGTAGGGAAAGCCCATCTGATGAAGAGTTGGGAACTCAGGTAAAGATCAAATCTCCAACTGGCATTATTCAAGCCACTACCTTTTTCTTATTATCCATGAGACGGAGGTGGTAATCAGGTGAACAAATTGTAGGGAATTTCCGTATTAGATGGAATTCCACAACGTGATTACATGCCAACACCACAATAGGAAAACATTACATTTATTTTTGTATTACTATTACTGATTTACATGAACGTCTCAATATAGATAGTGCAATCCCAATTTAAAAGCAACGGTTTATGACATGCTGAGACAGTCATCCAAAGCATTCAATAAACAAAAACAACAAATTGAACAATCGGAAGTTTGAATTTCCACAAACAGGCACTTACCTAAAATGCCTATGTTATCATAAACTCCATACATGCTCCTTTTCTCAGTCCACCTGTCCACCTTCTTCAGCTGAGGAATGGCATGCATCTTGATCTGGCAGGATGTACCTGCAGAAAGTGCATCCGTCAATCCGAGTAAAGACTGACAGACCTCTGATAAATAGAACTGCTGCTTTCAAACGGAGTAATGCGTCTACTTTAATTCAATGTTGACATTATTCAATCAAATAATTAACATCTTATGCGCTAACAGACACGCCACGCAGTGAAATCCGTGATATAACTCACCAGTAGAAATGGGCCTTACAGTGCGGAGCAGAGTGCCAGCAGAGCGACAGAAAGACGCTCCGGCTTTTAGCAACCCTCCCAGGACAGACATGTCTGGAGAATTCTGCAGCGACAGTCACTATTAACTTCACGTGGAAGATACTCAGAAAGAGCGGCGGGTTTTATTGTCTGGATCTATCAAACACAACGTTAGCTTAATTAGTTTCTCTGTTATCGTAGCACTGGCCCCGAGCCTTGCTTTTAGCTAGCACGTTAGCTTAATCAAATTCGTAAAAATAAGAACATTACCAGTTCCCTCGTCCGGAAGCGACCTAATGTCAAATTAACATTTCGTATTCTTTACGACAAAGTGCAAATTATATCCTTTTACGGATAATTAACACTTAAAATTCGATGTTATTGAGACTTCATCATTGTCGCGCTGGACGTCGCCATCTTACTCTGTGTCCCACAATGCAAAGCGGCAGCACCATATTATTATTATATTTTTTAAATTGTATTTTCTGATATTTTATTTATATTATATAGCTTATATAGACAATTTTACAGCATTCAAAGCGTTTAAAATAAAAGTCCACCCCCAGAATTTCCGGTTTTACAAATTCACCATTCATAATATTTTCGATGAAATTACATGTTCGCCGCTTTTTCATTACTTTTTTTTAGCCAGTAGAGGGAGACAACGGCACCGGAAGAGCAAAGTTATCCAAAGAACGGAAATGTAAATGTAAAATGCGCGGTTATACAAGTTAAAATATTAAAATACATACAAATAAATACAATCTAGAGATTTAAAACACAAACGTTTTTAATGGAAAATTGTCTTGACAGTTTTTGAATGAAAATAAAATAATACATAATTAAATAACTTCATCTTTGATCCTTAAGAGTTTTAAATAGATTAAGCCTTCAAGCCTGATATTCTCCTCTAATGATTACCCCTTGATATATGAGGCTAGATCATATTTGCCTTCTTATTAGATTTTACATTCTTCTTCTTGTATACTTGCTTCTTAAAAGTTTTTTCAAGGCACTTTACAGCCGTCACCTTTTTCCGCTGACCTCATGTGTTTTTGTGTTTGAATGTTTCCTAATGACTGACATCTTGTAGAAATTTATTGATGCTGCTTATTTAGCAAAAGGTGACAATGATTGAATTGATTGTTGCCTATATTAGTCGAACCTTGGTCTCTCTGACAGAAGCCAGAAGTTCCTCCAAATCAAGAAGATGCTTTTGTCGTAAAAATAGATAAGAAAACAAAATCTTCAACCTTCAAATGAAGCCGTTCATTTAAAATTGTACAGTATGTTAAGTATAGATAAATATAATATATATTTGTATTAATGTTAGCGGTGCATTCATGCATATATTGCTGTTTACTGATTAAAGCAAAAATGGGATTGCATGAAAAGTAAAATATTGTATCACATTAAGAGAAATAGTACACAATAAATCAAGCCTTAAAGAGTACATGAAGATGACATAATTCCATTAGATCCATTAGAAGGTTTGCAATGAAACATGATCACTTAAAGAATTGTTAGATTTATTTGGGATTTTGTTTGTTTTATTGTTCTATCTAGCTGACATCGGTAGCCATTCTTGTTCTAAAAACTTGAATGGAATATGTTGCTTTTTCCTGAAACTAGGGCCCTGAAATTATCTATATTTCATTATTGCTATGACGTGTGTGGAAATTCAAACTAGACAAAGCATTAACACGCAAAACAGAACAGAAAGGCTGACTTGACAAAATAAGAGTATTTCTCAGAAGTGCAGCATGCTGTTTGTGAGCTGTGCTGCTTCTGCCAGTAAAACTCAATGGAACATATTTCACCACCTACACAAGTGAACTAAAATATCATCATATTGTCAGATCAATAATTGACTCTCTGCTATCTATTATATGTCATTTTCATCATCTAGGGTTAATAATGAAAAAGATAATTCAATGAGAGCTTCACACAAGAACAAATGACTCATTTGTTGAATAGATGAAATCTGATTTGACTATTTTCCAAGTGTCTCTTTATAAACATATTCACCAGCACTTATTCAAGGTCAATCTTTTTCCATATGAGTGGCATTCGTTTCCACAGCAACAACCTCTCATAGTCAAACAATGGAGGTGCCTAAACATCAGCCCTAGGAAAGTCCTCCTCACGGTGAATGACACATGCTTGCCCCCAACACAGAGCAGTTTAGTGAAGGTGCAAGATGAAAGACATTGGTGCGGATTTAAATTGAGGCTAACTGGAGGAAGTTCTCGGTGAATGAGATGAAAAGATTTAAGCCCTACAGAAATGCTCACGCAGCAGTTGTTACCAGGGAACAGTTCTCCACACGATGAAAACAAATGCTCCGTGGTTTCACCCACACTTTCTCAGATGTATCTATCCATCCGTGCGGGGATCTGCATGTGTTTACATCAACATCCACACATCTGTGCATCTATCTGTATTTACCTAGTATGCATCTATTCATGGGACATTCTATCAAGCATCCATCTAGCATCATTTCAGCATCTATCAGACACTAGGTAATGTGCAATAATTACAAATATATTTATTGATCTTTCCATGATAGATAGATAGATAGATAGATAGATAGATAGATAGATAGATAGATAGATAGATAGATAGATAGATAGATAGATAGATAGATAGATAGATATGTCAGCTGTTTGACTGGCTCTGCAGAACCATATCCCCTGCGGAGAAATGATGAAGAGGAAAACAGGAGTGAGAAAGAAGCAGCTGATTCATTTTCTTGAATATCCACCAGACCAGGGTGTCAAGAACTGAAATCAAGTTTTTCTCGTCCTGCTGGTGATGATGATGATGATAATAAGTGACCCAACTGACTGGTAGCGACGGAGGAACGCTGTTTCAGTTTTGCCATGTTGGTTTCAAGGCAACAAAAAGATCTTCCGTGAAGATCCGGATTTGTAAACAAACTCTCTGCAGTTTCGTTCCAAAAATAATAAAAATCAAAAAATATTATAACATTGGCGTGATGCTCTGGGGAAGGTTCTATGCTGAAATGCTTTACATGAACAATCCTATGTGTGCATCATAAATTAGATGTGAAAGGAAACGGAATGAGGTAGAGAGAATCCGTGGGAGGAAGTGGGTCTCCCTGACATTTCTGTCTTAAAGTTTCCAGGTTGACGTAGACAGACCAGAAAGTATCTGAAGTCACATGATCGACAACACACTCCGCCCCCATCGCTATATATATATATATATACCTCATCAGCCCATCTCACATTAACACAATATGGGACACGCCGGTCAAAGCGAAACATAGACTTTGTTTTCATTCAAGAACTAAAGGAATAGAAGATGTTGTTGGTGTTTGTCATCTTGGGGGGGATTTCCTGTCTTCTGACAGGTAAATGAAATAATGTATTCTCCATCCACAACTTTTGAACCTTTGGTGACGCAAAGTTCCTTGGATGTGTTTTTTTTCTTCTATACTAAAGAAGCACATTTTCATTCTAAAGTATTTATTTATTTAATGGCTCGTCCCTAGGCATTCAGTGTCAGGTGATTGAGGTGCTTGCTGCAGAAGGTGCCCAGGCTGTGTTACCCTGTAAATGCAACCTGTTGTCCTCAAGTTCTCCTGTAATCAACTGGAGTAAAGGCAACAAAGGGTAAGGTGTGTTTTTGTTTTTGTATGCGTATGAACTAACTGTTCATGCACTTTCCATTTTTGCTTTATATAACATACTTCCTGCGCCATCAAATGCCCTAATGTCCCTGCAATCCACATTCGTCACCTTCATATCCTTCATCTTCACAATGATAATGACTTGTATCCACACGCTGAACATTGTGTTATCAATGCTATCTATTTTCAGCACGATTTGGAAAATAAAGAAGAATGGTCTGCAGTACTGGGGCTATAGCTGGCTATCTACAAGGAGCCAGCGCATACAATGCCCACACTCCCAATTTGAAAGAGGCGATTACAGTCTGCAAATCAACAATGTCAGAGTGGAAGATGGCGGAAGTTACTTTTGCAAGGTGGCAAAAGGAGATCAGGTTTATAAGAATGAGGTCATGCTGCGAATCATTAAAGGTAAGAAACCAATTTATGAAGCATAAAATTTCCCGCGTTTTAACATTCCTCATTAGAATCGGGCCAGAGATTAGATCACAAATAAAGTGTAATATATGTCAATAATCTCATCCTCACCTGAATCCTTTACAGTGTCAGTGTCTCCGTCAGTCGCTATATCAGAGAGCAATGTCTCAATCAGCTGTAATATGACTCCCTGGATTTATGGAGCGAGTGTGCAATGGATGCTGAACAACAGAACATTTGTGTCTCACACCGGAAGCATCACAAACAGAGAAACGGCTGCAAGTGTTGTGAGGGAAAAGGCAACTGCAGGACTGACAGGGAATTGGACTTGCATTGTGCGCTACAGGGGCAAAGAGGGGCGAGCTTCAGCGACTTTGACAGGTATACGACTGAGAAGATGTAGAAAATGGAGCTATGTTGAGATATTTTATTTTTAAACATAAGCTCTTTCTTTTACCCCCCGCGCTCTCACAGGAATCATCCAACCACCCAAAGACAACACGAAAGTGTACGCAGCTGTGGGATCTGCAGTCACACTCCCCTGTGTGTTCTCTGGTTTAATTCCCTCTAACCCAGTGTGGGAAAAACTGAAACCGGGGTTTCTTTTTAAGCCAAATCCTGGACATCTTCCCGACTCTTTCTCTCATTCCTCTCAACCTGCTTTGGACAACTCTGCCACTTTAAGAGAAGTTGCCTTTGAGGATGAAGGAACGTACAGATGCTCTGGAAACATAGAAGGAAGGCAGCTGACGCGAAACCTGCAGCTTGTTGTTGCTAAAAGTAAGCTCTTTATGCATTTGGTTTAAGGTTTAGTAACCGGATCGTTGATAATGAGTAGTAAACCTTAAATAAAACCTGTTTTTCTGTCAGTTAACAGCAGCAACTTGTCGAATAAACGAGATTCTGTGACACTGACCTGCCTGCTGACCGACACGAGTGAAGTCAACTACCAAGAGTGGGTTCATGTGGTCCACAACCTCAGTGGAAGCCAGTCTGTCGTTTCCACCCAGAGTGGGAAAACGCTACGAATTAGCAAAATATCAGCAGCCACTCAGGGCGAATGGGCATGTCGTTTCTACGGGAAAGAAGGCATGCTGGGGAACATAACCTACCACGTTGAGCTAATGAGTAGGTTCATTAAATGTATAATATACTAGAAATAATATTACTATTGATGTATGACCTCTTACTAAAGTGATATTATTATTATTTTACTTGCAGATGGACTGAGTGGACATAAAACATCAGGTCATCCATATGACAGTGGCGTCGTGATTGGTCTCAGCTGTCTCCTCCTTGTTCTGCTACTGGTTTTAGTTAAGATGTACAAAAACCACCAAAGGGTAAATACTTTGAAAAGCTCATTGATCTGTTTAAACATTTGAATGGAAAGTTGTTGTTGTTGTTTTTTTAGACTAAAATTGCTTGATGAAAAAAAACTATTTAAAAGAGGAAAGAAATACACTTACTGCAAAACCTGATTTCAACTTTTATATTGAAAATAAGTATTACAGAGTGAATACAAAATACATTAATACATCATCACATCTTGAAATGCAGTTGTGTTTGAAAAATCTTGCACGTCTTATTTTCTCAGAGAAAAAGGATCTTCCCTTACCCGGCGCTGGAGACGGTCATTCATACTATATCCAATGAGCGGGAGGAGAGAGGAAAGAATGGAGAGAGAATGAAAAGACACTTTAAACAGGAAAATCTCACAGCTCTAAACTGAAGTGAGATCTTTTTTATGTCTGCGATAGGTTGGGAGAAGTTTTTACAGTAGCCGCTGCAGCAAGACTGTTATTCTATATTCTCTCTTTGGGAGGATTTGTCAAAATGCTAACTTAAATAAACTGTTTAAGTAAAGTGCATTTAACAGAAGTAAATCTGTTTTTATTTACTATGATAAATAGTCAGAAACGCTCAGAATAAAAGGGGAAATTATTGCATATATTTATATACTGTACCGGTACATATATTTATATGAAAAAAAACAATATGTTTTATTGACAACAGGCTTATTCTGTATATTGTTTGTACAATGAACTATATTATTTAACAATAAATAAAAAGTTCCAACTGAAGGACTGTCGGTGGCAGACTACATGAAATACGTTTGTTTATCCTGTTTGCTCCTTTTCAGCTTCAGGTTATAAATAATAAAGCTTCTTGTTGCACTCATTTTGTCGCTCTGTAAGTTCACAACAATGAACTTATTGAGTTTGCATGATCGATTGTTGAATGGCGGTCTAGTCGTGGATCCTCTCAGAGCTATACCTGACAATACTCTCCGTCTTCTTGCTCTGAGTTTCCTTGGAGATGCCAGAAGGGCAACGATCGACTAATGCCCTCCAGAAGCCCCTCTTCTCTGGGTTGTAAATGACTCATGAATTCAGC
Organism: Brachionichthys hirsutus; assembly: GCF_040956055.1. Taxonomy (NCBI): domain Eukaryota; kingdom Metazoa; phylum Chordata; class Actinopteri; order Lophiiformes; family Brachionichthyidae; genus Brachionichthys; species Brachionichthys hirsutus. The sequence goes on from NC_090899.1 coordinate 4,663,411, forward strand.
ATCATCGAAGCACCAACCTGGCCGGTCCACATTCACACCCTCCGTAACGAGAACGCTAAACAAGAGATGGAGACAGAATTCAAAATGAATCAGTTTTCACGCTTGCTTTGTGAGTTTTTTTTTTTTTTTACACTATATGCGACATTTGTTCAGATGCGCTCTTCTTCCCAGAGCTGCCGGTCTGCATTCAGTTGGATAATGCATTATAATTATTTGCCAATAAAGAGCCAAAGAGCACACCACACCTAAAAGTACAATAATTAATATCCCTGGTATTCACAAATTACATTAAATTAAATGTTATGTAATTTTTGGGCATAATACTGAAGTAGAATGGAAGAATAATGCATCCTATAAAATAGATTTTGATAAATATTAGTGATTAATATGTGTAAATTTGTAACTAAATCATCAGAAAGTCATTAAACTTGTTGTTTTGTAAGGAAACTGCTTAAAGTGTCCTAAAATGATAAATTCAGGACCGTTTTAGCAGATGTCTCATGAGGTGAGACGACATGCATTCATCATGCTAATTGAGACTTCAGAAAACCCATATAGGCTCTGAAAATACGAGGTGATTTTAAGTTTCCGTGCTTGTGCAGTAGTCTGTCCATTATGAGCTTAGTCATTACTGGAAACGAATTTCAATAGTACAGATATGACAGATTTGAAAGAAATCCCCCTCTTAAGGTTAAAAAAGTGATCACAAACAGAGAAACGGCTAGGTAAAAAAAGGTGCATTCTTATTTCTTAGTTTTTAATACAGGGAGAAAACATCTGTTCTATGATACCAATGAATGTTAAGGCACTAAATTATTTAGAAATGTATTTAAATGAAACTCTAATTACACATTTTAAACAGAATACATAGTATTTGTAGGAACTTATATACCTTATTGAAATGTAAATACAGCATACGGCTTTGACATTCATGTGAAGGGGTAAATGTATTTATGCACTAAATGTAGTTAATCCCAAAGATAGAACTCTAAATAATAAAAATAAAAATATTGATGATTAAATGTTTATGATTCTTTTTTTCTCTGATGCTAAATTTGTTTTGATTACAAATGTGAATAAATACACTTCAATTGCCACATAAAGGTAGATTGTCATACTAACCTGTCCTTCTCATCTCCATCATCGTCTCCATCCACCAGTTGCTCCTTCCATCCTTTACTCACAGTGAGCGCTCTGTGCCTCATCACCTTCACTTCATCTTCCCAATCTGTGTCTCTGTCGCCATCACTGTGTGATTGGGACGGTGCGGCGGAAGATGAGGGGGCTGTATTTACGTCTGATTTTGATCTGTCTCTCTCCCTCACTCTGGCAGTGGCTCTTTCCAAGGGCCCCTCCAGAGGAGAAGGTTGTCCGTTGGGATTATACTGCAAGTAGCAAAGCTGTGTCTCCTTTGCTTGGGGCATCGTGAACAGACTTCTGGAGTGCAGACGAGGCCCGAGGTCACTTTCAACACTAATATAAGGAATGGAGGCGCTCCTTTGGTTTTTCACATTTACCATTTTGTCATAGGCGTTGAAATCTGACGTTTCTGGCTCAGAGACTGTTTGGGCATCTGGAGCAACACAATTATCCACATCCCAAATGATATCTTGTTTTGGCTTCAGAGAACCCAGCTTTAGCACCCTGTTTGAACCAGAGCTGGGACCAGAAGTCTTTTTGACATTTGTGTCATTGTCTGGGTTGGAAAAAGAAGGAGACCAAGGTGATTTTTGGCCCTGGACAAATGTCTGAGGAGGAGGTCCTTGATCGGCTGTGATCAGCCTCTTCCTCTGCAGACGAGGTGACATCAGTGTTTTGGTCCAAGACGCCGGAGATGTCTCCATGTCAACAGGAAGGCTGTAGCTGTAGTTCTTCCTAGTGTCCTGGTCCAACAAAGCATTCTTCTCTGGCCTGGGTGATGTTGGTTGGTGTGTAGTTTGTGAGACACTGTCTTCATCTGTTGGGTAGTCAATCTCTGGATATTCATCCAATAAGAGGAAATGCCCACTTCTGTACTTTCTGTGATCAGTCGCCGTATTTTGAGGGAATTGATCCAGATGAGGGGTGGATTGGGATATATTATTCCAGGCCACCTTTTTCTTATTTTCCATGAGAGAGGCAAACATGTTGTCTCCTTCCTCTGGATGGAACCCAAATTGCTGCCTTCTCACTCCCATTTCTATCCATTCATGTCCTCTGACTGCATGTTGCTGACCCTTGTGCACAATTACAAAATTATTTTTACTGGGCTGGGAGTTAAATAAAGATACAATAGTGCTGTTAGTGGCTGTGTTCTCTGGAGGTCGATACGGTTCATGCGCTTCTTTAGATGCAAGTAGTCCATTGACCGATTTGGGTATTATAAAGTCATTATCAAATTCATCGACAAAAGTCTCTCTTTCTGATTGGATCAGAAGTTCTTCTTCTTCAAACAAATCCTCAGTCTTAGCTGCTTCGACCGGTTCGACCTCTCGCTGCTGGATTTTTGCATTTTCCATTCGTCTGAGGCTTTCCTTCTCTCGCCAGCTTCTTAGCGTTTCCTGACAATGCAACACAGGAACCAAGCCAATAAAGCATTGCACAACGAATGAATATGTTATTTTTATAGAACAAGATCATAGTACATAATTAGGACAAGTATCAAGTTCACATATCAGTGTAGTCTCGGTCGGATCAAGTTGAGAAAATGAGTGAATGAAATGAGATATTTCAGAAAGAGAGAATCAGGAGAACCCGTTCCAGGACCCATGAGAATTCCAGTCCATGTAGTAGAGGTAGTTATTTGATTAGTCAACAATAAAATGCTTATGGTTCATCCTCTGGGGATCATGATTGTCTGTTCGTAGCAGGCTCACACAGTCTGGACTGAATGGTTGCACAGACAATCAATAATCATCTTGATCTTGAACATCGCTCACTGTATCACGGCATAATTTAGGATTAAAACTATCATGTTTAAAGCGCTTTAGGAGGTGATACCTTTGCCTGCTGGATGGTGGCGATCCACGTGGAGCAGCTCTCTGAGGTGCTGGCTGTATATATGTAGACGTTCATTGCGGTCCGAAGCTCACCAACCTCTATAAGAACAAAGGAACCTGAGACAAGGGGAGAGATGATGATGGCCTTGATAATATATTTACGTAGAACCCACTGTCCTGTATTTGATGAGGAAATGTCACTCACAGCTGTCTTTCAGTGTCATGCAATACGTTCTGTCCAGGGCCAGAGGAGGTCGGACTACCTTCAGGCGATCGCCTTTCTTTGGGATTTGGGTCATTAGCAGAACATCTGAAAAAAGTAGAGCCACCACCTCCAGCTGTCTCATGCCAAGTCAAAAGGAAGAAATGAAAAGATAGAAAGTAATGTGATTACAGTGCTGTGACTTAAACGTGTAGTGGCTGAGGACATGGGCTCTGCTGACCTTGCTGTCTTTCCTCCCTCGAATCTTTACCTTCTCCTCCAGCAGCAGCTTGCGGACGACTTCCGGACCTACTCCTCTGATGGGGCACGTGAGGTCGAACTGACAGATCTCTCTGACAAACTGTCAAGTAAAACCGCCGTGAGCCAGCAACACAGAGATGTCAGAGAAGGTCCTTACATAATCTATCCGGTGGCGCAATGTTAGCTCTGCCTCCAGTTGACCAAGAGGTTTGTTCAATGATCAATATTAAAGCAAAGGAAAACAATCTCCTTTAACCTTGTCAATTTCTTCATTTATTCCCTCCAACTCAAAACCCTCCACCCTCTGAGCAGAGATGGTGAGAGCAAGCTGCTCATCGTGGACCTTAAGGTAGTCGTTGATACTGTCCAAGAAACTCTTCACACTAGACATCTAGAATGGGACAAGAACAAAGGGTTATTGTTCGTCAGGGGAGTTTGTTGTGCTACACAAAATTGGTCATTTGTGCTGAAATGAACAATTTTAAGGATGAGTTCCATTTCCGCTTTTAACGGCGCCAGGAAAACATTTCCTAACATTTTGACAAGAAAATTCCAAAAGCTCATTTATAAATATCAAGCTTGTAGACTTCAGACAACAAAGAGTAACTTCAGTTACAACGGACAGATCAATCCTTTTTGTAGACGGCATATTGTTAACTCAAATTTGTCTTTAACAGAGACATTTTTCTAGAGATTAATATCTTGAAATCTCTACTTCAAAATGTATATTTTGACAGAGCAAAATAAGGCCTACATAATATCTACAATCACTTTAATATCAGAACTAGAATTGCCGTTCCCTTCTAGATTTCAGTTTCTTACCATGCCTCGGAGAGACTGCTGCACGTAAGGATCCGGGGTGTTTTTCAGAATGGCCTTGAGCAGAAGAGGGTACTTTGTGATCCTCTGATGGGGTCTGGCCTGCATGTCTCCCAGCCTCATGCGCTCACAATCTGGGTGAGTCTCCACCCACTGGACAAACCAAAAGTACACAAACAAAACCTCAATGTCTTTCTTTGAATCTAGTTTATTGCACAGTAATATTTTTTTTTTGCTGGAATCGTTTTAGTAATAATACAAAAGTGGTGCATGACCGGCTTGTCTTACTGTGAGTTTTTGAGTATGCGTGTGTGATCTTTCATCTTAACACACCTGTGTGTGTGCTGCTAAATGTACCTGGACAAAAATAAAAAAATGTGGGTTGTTCTCCATCTGCGTGCGAGCAAAAATAAGACAGTATTCTTCCTCCCAGCAGTAATCTCGATAAGAATGGAAGCGCTGATGGAACTGCAGACACAAAGAAAAGGTTGCTTAATGACAGTGTGAAGAACCCTAATTAAATTTGCACGCAGTTATGCATCCAAAATGTTACTGAAAGGGAAATTCCAGCAAATTTTATTGCATATGTGAAAAATTCTAAAGCAAAACTGAACTAACATATAAAATATGTTTACAAATGTGCTACGATTCCCACACATTGTGCTTACAAATGTAATCATGCATTTTGTCTGGTGGAGCACAGTTATAATTATATTCAAACCAGCTTCATACAATTGTTGAGTACAATATTCAAATAATGGAGGAAAAAAACTAATTCATATTGATTAAAGAACAAAAAATATTATTATTATTATTATTTACATTCTTTAATTTATCTGCAGGAATATAGATTATCACACATCAGTGGGTTCCTACCTGCAGGCAGCCAGCTTCTAACATCGTGGGGTCAAAGGGCTTCCCAGTCTTCCGGACTTTGTTTAACATGGGATAAATCACCTCCTGCCAGAACAGCTGGTGTGCTCTTAAGACGAATGGAAGGTTGGAGAAAAGCAGCTCAGGGATGATCTGCAACACCAGCAAGTTGAAACCAACACACACACAAAAACACTAGTTAATGACTGACTTCCATGCTTTGTCATATTTTCTGTGTTGTACTCTGCATAAGCCACAGCGGATGTTGCTGTGCTAGTGAAGGTAGGTCAATGGTGTGCAGATTAGTGGAACGTAGGCCTTTATGTTAACTCTATTATCGGGTGTCAGATTTGTATGTTGCCGCTCTAGATGGGAGACACAGAGCCATGCACGCTGACCTCCAGGAGAAATCCATGCTGGTGTAGGTTGACCAGAGCGGCAATAACCAGCTGTGAGAAGAAGAGACAGGTTTGTTTAACATCCTGTGGAAAAACCCTTTTCAGCTGACATACACAAGAAGAAACGTATGTAAATGAGACTGTGGCAGCAGACGGAGGACAACAAATTACGTCTTTGATGATGAGGAGTTTGTTGATGTAGGAGAGCTCGGTCTTCACAAACTCCCACAGTGCCTCTTGTTGGTGTTTCTGCATCTTCGACATTGTCTGAAAGTGAGAACCGTAAAGGAGGATGGATTAAGATGCTTAATGAATGAATGCCAACATTTCATACAGAGGTATCATGCAGATAAATGCAGTTCTCCAAATATTGTAGTAAGGTAGAGTCATGTAAAACCACAATATGATGTTATGTTTAAATATGACAGTCCAATAAGCCTACCGAATGAGAGTCCACGATGTCTGTCCAGTTCTCCTCCAGCGTTGTTCCCTGACTGTCCTCCTTCCATCTCCACCTTAGAATGGCTGGTACAGCATAACTCCCCAGATCCTGCTTCAACATATCCAGCTGGCCTCTCTCCTAATTAGAAGACAAAGACGGGTGACAGATATAAAAAAAAAAATGCATGTTGCTTCTCTATACATGTAGTGTAATGACAAAAAAAACAACATCATACCTCGGACCCTAGATTTTTGTCAGACAGTCCCTGGCTGAACAGGACCTGTTTCAGTGCACCTCTGGGTTTGGGTCCTGCAGATGGTCCCTTGTTCCCTGTTGGAAGGGCAGTGACGACTTTCTCCTTGGTCCATTTCTGAAAATGGGAATAAATCTCTGTTCAAACAAAGGTGACATATTCTCAATATTAAGGCAGATTTCCCCTCTCATTTTTCAAAGGAAAAGAAATATATGTCGGGAGTCATGTCAAGGAGACTTATAAATGAGAGATATAATCAACCTGTGATGCAATTGAGATATGTAATCACAAATAGTGCCTTACAGTTCTCAACCTACATACAGTTGCAGAGCTGTGGTGCATAGAGGCATCAAGAAGGGAGTGAAGGGAGGGGTATAAAGAGGAGAGAAGTAATCGAGGAATGGAGAAGACAGATACGTGCTGTTTTTCCACAAAATATTCAGTTTAAAAAAATCAATTTTAGTATTTACTATAAAAAAGGAATAAAACCATAGACAAAAATTAATGATAATAAAAATGTACAATACTTCCTCCTATCCTACAATTGTATTCAACTATCATACTTGTCAAAATGTTCTTGATTACATTTAAGACATCACACTTCTGTCTCATTTTACGAACCTGGTGGGTCAGCGTATTGAACCTCTGTTTGTCTGACGCCCCCTTGTGGTGACTATTTGTCTCTGTAGAAACCGACGTCCAATCAGTATCTGGCTCTCTGGTTTCTGTGTCTCTCTGTCTCAGCTCCCTGTCCGAGCTGTCCGGCCATGGAACCGCTGCTTCTTCCACCAGCGACTCATTTCCTCCACTGTTGTTTACATGGCTGTGGACAAACACACATTTACTCGCTGCCAGAATAAGGCGTGTGAAAGCACAACGGAGAGGAGTTTATTGGCCCTGTTACACGGATGGATGGATGGTGAACAAGTAACATGATAGATCATTTGTCCCTTGTGGTGATTCTGATCAGTTCTCCATCGTGTCAAAAAGACAAAAGCTATCACCTTTCTTCAAATTACTGAGGACCTGAGAGGTTGGAGGTTCATTCATATATTGATGCATCAACTGAAGTTTTACAAGAGCAAATTCATCAGATGCATTTAGCCAATGCCCGATGAATTTCCTCATCACTTTTTCTCTTTTCCCCAATGTTTCATTGCATAATTATATAACATAAGAATATCTGAAAATATTAAGTCAAGTATTACATTAAAACAAATGTATTTTATCATGATTTGGATTGATGGACAAATTAGTTTTCTACTTTCGTTGCCAGTAGGAAGTCAGGTAAGCAGAAATCATTTCAGACAATTAAACATAATCCAAACGACACACAGCTACAGCTCCACAAACACAGTGTTGCATGTCGAGATGTGAGTTGTGGACTCCACTAACATGAGTTTCCACAATCCTGACATCAGTAGAACTTGCAGGACGCCCTGCTGCTGACTGAAATCAAAGCAAAGTGACTGATGCAGCCGTGAGAGAGGAGAACACCTGTTGAATTTTTGATATTATGGCTGCACTGTTTATAGTGCCACAGTGAGATTAATGCTCTAACTGGTAGATACAGTTTTTATTTCCTTTCACACTGCACTAATCTACATTCAGACTTTACAACACTGTCGTAATAACGCTCTACATCCCACCGTAACACATTCAATGCCAGATCATAATAACACTTAAACCCACTGAAGGTCTGAGGCTCAGTATAAACAGGCTTCGGTCCACCTCAGCCAGTCAACAGAACACTGAGCTGACTGGAACTACACGGCAGCTGCATGAAACACGCTCCGGCTTACTGCAGTGAAAACAGGAAATATTCCTCTAATGAATTCACGACCTTGTCCCAGAAACAGCTATCACTGTTCAATATAAAAATTAAAAGACTTACCTTGGCTTATTTGGATCCATTTTGTTTCACCCTGTCATGTTTGATTTCTGTTCCTCCTCTTTCTCCTCACCTGTCTCGAGTCCCTCCCTCGCCTCCGTTCACCTGCACCGTTGCCCCTCTGCAACTGGCCCGACAAGAACAACTGGATTCTGCAGTTGACAAATCAGTGCTCCAGTCTGGCTAACGTGTCACGGATAGAAGTATTTCCTGGAATAGAGCTGGTGATGGATTTCTTTGACAGGAATCTATTGTTGTTTCACGTTACCGAGGGCACGGATCAGCTCGAGTCAACAGGAAGAAATCATTTTAAGAGGCCAAGAAAGGTTTTCGGATCTATTAACAGGCAATTTATTGCCAATCAGTGATGAATTGATATAAAATCAGGTTTATTTCCACTTCAGATATTAACATATGTAATCACATACCAGTTTGTTCTACTTGTATAATACATTTTTGTACAATGTAAAAGTGCGTTGGAATCAAAGGTCTGGAGTCTGTCTGATTCACATCAGAATCTGCAGGCCGAGACTTGGCGAGGAGCTTGGCTGAGGCCCACTGAGTCAAGGCGTGTCCCGTTTCTCCAGTCGTGAATAATGCTCGGATGAAGGGGCTTAGCAGAAGGCTAAAAAGGGGCTACGGAAAGCCAGAGAAAAGTTGCTTTATGAGTAGGAACTACTCAACTTCACGTTTTGTTACTGGCACTTTGGCAATAGACGTCAAGAACTTTAGCAATTGTATGACAGGGAACTGATATTAATAGAGCTGGTTAGTCGCGCTGGATCGTGCACTTCCTTCTGCTGCTCTGGAAAATATATGCCTTGTTTGAATTTCTGAATAAATGATTACCGTACTGACTAACTGAAATCAGCAAAAAGCAAATAAAAGCATTACAAAATCTGATCAAAAACCATTAAGCCCATTATTATCTCAATCTCCCAAACACATATATTTCATTGTGGAAGCAGCATATCTAAGACAATTAGTTTGACATGCTGGAATGAACACTTACTCATTCTCATTTTTGCATTTGTACAGCTTAACTTGGCATTAAAATAAATCCAACCTGTATCCTCCCATAAAACAAATAGAACCAGTGTGATAATTCCTTTGGAAAAAACACAAACTAATCCTTTAACAATTAGCCTTTTTTTTGCTCATAATAAATAATGTTCATTAGTGAGCTTTGAAGGTAGGCAGTCTGTGGATTGGTTGGTGGGCTTTGTTAAGTTTGGGACAGCTGTTTTACACCATTGACATTAATGCCAACATAATGAAAGAAAGAAAATATGCATAATTACCCAAATCACTGTTCCTTAAAATATATATATATTTTAAAAAGCATAATCAATACCAAAAGTTCTTGAAAATTCTCAAACTGAATTCTTATGCAAAATGTTTTTGCTGAAACTGTCTTCTAGCACCATGCGATCCATAGCTCTCAGTAGTTTGACCCTGCCATCTCAAAGAGGGATCTTCGGGACAGGAGGTAGAGTTCTCTGGTTGCTAGGCAATGAAACTGCTTGGGTGATAGAGCCGCGCTTGCTTGCATACTTTCAGGCATGAGAGTCTCAGAAGTGAACAATACTTGGTTTCATGATGCTTTTTGCTCCACTGGACAAACTCGTAGCAGCGTTACTGAATGCCGTACTTTGTCTCCAGCTCCTCAGCTACCCATTCCAGGTTCATCTTTTTCAGCTGCTCTAACAACTCCTGCAACAAAGGCCAGTGCAGCATTCCGCCTGCGCGGGATCCTCGCTCAGCCCACACCCTCAGCATCTGGTAGTGAGCCTCCCGGCAGGGTCGGTGGTCCACCTCTGCTTGTTCAATCTCCCTCTCCTTCACACCGAGACAACGCACCAGCTGCTTCATTTGCATGACGGGAACCAGATCCAGCACCGTGTAGATCATGTCATGTACTGAGGAAGGGGTGGAGTAGGAGGAGACACGTTTGTAGAATAGTTCTTTTTGTATATTTGAGATGATACACGCAGCATGTGCTGCATCCTGTGTGGTTTAAAATGCACTCACTCTTGATTTCGAAGGGGACACAGTCCGGCAGATTGGATGGCTGCTCGTGTTCCCTCACAGAACTCGGGGGGGCAGCCTTCACGCTAACCGAAGCTTCCTCGCTGTGAATTAAGACTTCCTGTAAAACAAGCACAAATCAGATTTGTGTCATATTCAATGTGCATCAGAGAAAACGCAAATACAGTAAGCTAGATTAGCACACCTCGCAGGATTCTGGAGAGGCCGCCGCTTTTTGGGACGGGGATTCCAGCAACTTCTTCTTGGTAGACCATTTTGTCACCATATGGGTGATTACAGCCACGACCAGAACCACAGCTACAACTCCACATACGATGTTGATGACGTACTCCTCCCCAAAATGAGGCGCTTCGTTATAAGAGGGAAGCATGTGTAAGGAAGAGGACATGAAAATCGACATTTTAGAAAAGCAACACCACAAAGCAGTTTCATAAAAGAAGCCCCACCGGAAAAAAATACTTTTTTCAAACCCAAGCTGATGCCCAAGCAAGAAACGCTAAAAGTACATGTGCACAGTTTTAAATGCACGCAAATGTCTGAAGATGCGCACCTAAAATTTCACTAATGGTTTTAACTGCTGTGAGTTCTAATAATATCTGTGCTCAGTGTGATGTTTGGTGTTTTCTGACATGTGAATAAGGCAGGAGGAAGTTAAACAAATGATTGCTCTACACTCCCTCTTGTGGATTTGGAGGAAGACATGGGTTACACATGATTGGATGCTCTCCAGATCCGACATACTCTCCAACCTCATTCCGAGCTGCTCAGAAGCCAATAGCAACGGTGATATCTAGCATGTCTACCGGCCAGCGGATCGATTGCATTTGTCTCTTTAAGCCAAAGCGCCGTGGCTCGTCTCATCGCGTCTTAAGCAACCGGCAACACTCGGTGATGCTGTAGTCAGCGAGTCGCTCTGGAAACCAGTTGTGTTCTTGCATTGAAATGTAAGCGGAGAATCACACCCTTGTTAAAAACACTCACCTTTTATATCTTCACCTTTTGGGGGAAGTGACGAACAGTGGTGTTCACAATCAGTCGTGCAACTGCGGAAAGCAGAGAGGATGTTTCACAACATTGAGGAGGAAATAGCAAGCGTAAAGAGGAAGTTATGAACACAACGTCTAACATTAAAGCGCTCGTCTCCATGTCACAGGTTCCTAGTCATCCTTATTCGGAACAATTTGTAGTAATTAAAACAGAGACGATACTTCATCCGTCACAATTAATGTTGAAAGTCACATCCTGTTTTTATTAACAAGAGAGTAGCTGAAGATGCATCAGCAGGTTTCCTATTTTTATGAGTGGTATATTTGTAACCCCCCCCCCCCCTTGTCTAATAGATGATTTAAATGCCTCAGACTCAGTCTTACTGTCGGGTTACTTGTATTTTCTGTTGCCAACTAATGGAAAGATTGAGCGAGATCCGCTGTGTCCGCTAAGTTTCAGTTCATCAAACCAACTTCCCCTTTACTGACTTTTAATAAAAGCATCAGAAAACCCGGGACCAACGGGACCAAGGGCGATGGATGCACGCAAAGTTCTCGTACATTAGTGCACTCACTTCTTGCAAGGTTCACAGCCGTTGTTGACTCTGTAGTAGTTCTCTCGACATTTACACACAGTGTTTGTCTCGTGTGTACCTGTGTACAAAAATTATCCTGTTCAGAATCGATCCAAATTTCCTTCAGCATCAGTAAAATATTTATATTTGCCTACACTCAATATGACTGACTTTAAAACAGACTTCACATTTGTTGAAACTCACATTCTCGTGTTTCCATTTCTCCGGGTTTACACTTTTTACATTGGTGACACTCGGTTGTTTCTGAATCAATCTTATATCGGTAATAGCCCTTCTCACAGCGACAAATAGTGTTCCGGGTGCTCTCGCATCCGGATTCCTCCACTTCATGATATGAGCCTGTATCCAGTTGAAAGAGAGCACAAAGGTGACCGTCGGTGGATGCAGCACGGCAAACTGAACAGGAAAATCAGATTTTCTTAATAAAAAAATAAAATAAACCGGTAATGTTACTTTTACTTTTGCAGCGTTTACAACTTTTACAGTTGCGGAAGTAGTTCATCTGATCCGTGTATTGTCCAGGTGGGCAGGGTTTGCATGTGCTTCTCTGATTCATCCCACGACAGTCTTCTATGAGTTTGAAACCTTGCAAACACGAACATTGCAAACATAGTAAGGCGTTGTAGAATGGAGCCGATCGTATGAAAACGTTCTGATGTGTTCCAATAACGATCGCGTGTGAGGTTGCAGTACCTGGAGAGCATTTGTTGCAACAGATTCCACTGTCAGTGAGATAATCCCCGTGGTCACATGTCACCTCCTCTAAAGGTTTTAACAATGCCAACGACGGGATGAACAAGCACTGTAACCCAGAACATAACATGCATGTAGGAAAAGCTCTACCCTTCATCACACAGTGGTTTTTATGGATACACTCCAGTTCAAAGTATTCGGTGAATAGCCTCAAGTTCGTCTTACCGGGAGCAGAAACGTGCCGACAAGTGTTTTTCTACGCCATCTTCCTCTCTGGACACCCCCCTCCATCATCTTCCAGGTTTAAGTCAATCCATCTGAGATAACCTGCAAGAGAGACAATCGCGTAAAAGCCACTGTAATATAGCACAGCAACTGGATTGTGAGTTGTTTAACTGGTGGAGAGAATATTATCTCTACAAGCCACCAATTCCGCTATTCTACTGCCCGAAATGATTTCCCTAAACTAAATAGAGTTTATTTAATTAACGTTAGGTTACAAACCTAAGGGCAAACTAGTTTGGATTTTATGTGACTACTATTTTTTAGAATGCATTCAAGATGAAAGTATTATTGCACCACGTTCATTAAAGCTTTATTGTGAATACGCTGTAATGAATAATGAGCAAACACAAAGCCTTTTTGGAAATAGACAGCAAAACTGCAACGAGGTCAAACTGTGCCCATTTGACCCAGTTAGGAGTTCTCCAGTGCACCAGTTCACAGAGGAGAGAAGCCGGGCCCTAGAATCCTAACATTTAGAACAACATGACCTACTAGTTTTCCTGAGGGAGTCTTCCCAAGGGATGAATAAAGCCAGCGCCCCCCCGTGGCCCCCGGGAACAATCCAAGCATTCCAATCCACACACCTATAACAGCTTTTCTTGGACCTACTGACAGCTGACAGGCTTGTGGATCAACCACCAGTTACCACGTTATCTTTTACGGGAGTGGGCTGAAGCATTTTATTTTGTTAATGCCAGATTACAAAAAACAAACATATATTTATCCTGGTTCTGTGTTTTACACTTCCTCTGCAAGATGGGCATTAATTCAAGGCTTGTGTCTACATTAATAAACTTGGTACAGGAGAAGCGCTGCGTTCTAAATATTGGCATGACTTAAAAACGTTAGTAATGGTGCGTGAACCTGTGGAATTTTCTCCTGTCAGTGACTTGTGTGGTTACAGAGCCGGCACGGAGGTTCGGGGATCTCCTCTAGCTCTCCACTGGCTCTCCTCTGGATCTCCTCTGGCTCTCCTCTGGAGCTCCTCTGGCTCTCCTCTGGCTCTCCTCTGGCTCTCCTCTGGCTCTCCTCTGGCTCTCCTCTGGCTCTCCTCTGGCTCTCCTCTGGCTCTCCTCTGGCTCTCCTCTGGCTCTCCTCTGGCTCTCCTCTGGCTCTCCTCTGGCTCTCCTCTGGCTCGACAGGAGGTTTTATTATCATTATCATGTCGGCCTTAGACTCGTCTTCTTCCTGCTTTCCTCATCCAGTGTGGATCGTGTGGCAGTTCAGCAGCTTGAGTTCAAGTGTGTTTGTGTTTTTTTGTTTTTTATAACCCAAATTATAAAAAATTGAATTTAACGAAGTGACTGAATGGATGAGTGGATTCTGTAGTTCATGGAGGAATCGGGAACGAACTGCTCCACGGATCCACGCGTCCTGTCCCGTCACGTCCCCGTCGCGCTGACATTTAAAAGTGCATTTTTAGACGTTTCGGGGAACCTGACGTTGAGATTCGTTCTACAGAGATAACATTACTGTAAACTAGATCAAAGACGTAGTTTCTGTTTACGTTTCGGCTCACTGGTTTCGATTCGGCTAAACGCACCACAAAAACGGCCACCGCAATCTCACACCTCATAAGAACATTCTCCTCTTACGCAACATGGCGCGCAGGTATCTCACCAACACTTACCTGGACAACGTGCCACGGTGCCTTATCTTTTCCACTCCGAGTCCATATATCGACGCTGATGTATAGTTTTAGGTTTATTTTAACAGAAAGCTACGCGCCGCCGGCTGCGCCCCGATCCGCTGCGCGCAAGCGGAGGCGGACTCAGACGGGAAGTCGCTGCGTCACGAACCCGTTTCAAGGAATTGTGGTGGCAAAAAACACGCGAGCTCTTAAGTTCATTTTATTTACAGAAATAAGCACATGAAATAATCCTGAGTTAATGCCGGAAGCATTTTCTTCTTAAATTAAATAACAAGATGTGCAATATTGCAGAGACAAACATTTTGGAGAGATCACCAGATCATCCATCACAGGGTTAACGCAACCATTCGTGCTCGTGTGCACACACGTGCGGGTAGGTCGGAGTCGCACTTTTTCATCTGCCCGTGCGTGTTTTTGAGTTGTGGGAGGACGCGGAAGCGCGCAGAGAGGAGATCCCAGAAAAGGCTCAGAACCCACAAAGTTTAGCTCGTTACAGAGGGAATTAAGTGGCACTGAGAAATTATTTATAGATGGATATGATGCATTGCAAAAAAAAAAAAAAAAATGTGTAATTGATTCACTGAAATGTAAAATCTTAAAATTTGCTATTTGAAGTCATTATTTAATGTAAAAAATTAAAAAGCTGTGAATAGAATAAGAAAAGTGATTTTTTTTTTATATGAGATAGTTAAAAGGTCACTCTCAGTTTACATTTCTATATAAAATGAAGTGTAGATCTATAATTACAGGCACTATAATTAAAGGAAAGAATAGCCTGGAGTCGGCAGCAAGAATGTCAGACGGCAGAGAAAGATGAATGCTTCTACAGAAAAGCCACATCCTTCATCTCTGTCCTCTTCTTCCTCTCTTTCTCACTGCCTGTGTTGCAATCACCCCGACCTACATTGCTCGATGTGTAAGACACTTGAAGTAGGTTTTCTCACGTGAAAACACTCACGTTTGTGCATGTGTAATCTACTATTCAGTGACGACTGAGCGGCCCTGCTCTGAGTCTGCAATCTGATTTTGTGTTTCAGTCAAAGCTGGAAATATTTCCGTGCAACACAGTTAGTGTGTCCCTAGGAAAGGTTATCTTACATTCTAATTAAACACATTAGTTGTTGTTGTTGTTTTTTTTACTGTCGGTCTAATTCTGAAACCTGAAGATAAGCACAAGCAGGTTTGCTTTAAGTCAGTTTAGCCTTTTGATGCTCAGTCGTCTATCTCCCCAAGTCATCTTTGTACTCTCAGTGGCGCCACTCACCGAGAGCCGAGCCAGGCCTCACCACTTCCTGGTGTTCCCTTATCATGATCATATAATCATCACTGCATTACTGAGAGGTCATTTGTGAAGAACTGGCATCTTTGAAAAGTGACAGGGGTATTGATCAGCGCGCATGACAGTCGAGTAGCAATGCAATCCAAAATGTTTCATACCTTTATACTGTAACACAGGTAATTATTTAGATGTTCTGTGCAGTATTATAGGCACCTAAAGTCACAAAAAGTGATACAAATATGATAAATATTTGCACACAGGCAAGGAATTTAGAAGTCAGACATTTACCTTCAACTATTAAATATAGTCAATCATGCATTCATTTTGCACCTGCACTATGTTATTTGATCAAAGGCCTGACAGATCATTTACACAGCACATTAAATATCTTTCGTGACATTCAGAAAAAAACAACGGATGTAATTTAGTGTTGTTAATAGAAATCTATTTATATTTCTTATCCATGTAATTTGCAGGCTGCAGCTGCATCAGAACTATTGCCAGAGCTGCTTTCTGTAAAGCGGCAGAGTTGAATGAGTCCCAGCTATAAGTTTAAAATGGAGAGAACTAGGCAGATGCAACAAAGTTAGATTTTCTGCAGAATAGTTAGATTTTGGACAAAACGAGACAGATGGCGCATCTGGCAAAAAAAGCAGAGGCTGAAGAAGGTCATGTTCTTATGAAGAGCCAGGGGGGTCACAGCAAAGGGACCAGAAAAATGTTGGGCTTTCAAAATGAGTCATCGCTGACTTTTATGAATAACCTCCTGTCACACTTCTGGTCCACATTCAGTCTCACACTCAGAGGGTCGCAGGTTACATCTCCTCTCACCTTCCCATCTATGGTAAGTTAAAACTGCTAAATCATTTTCAGCCATGCCTGTCAGGTAGAAGTGTTATGCCCTTTAGGATGTCAGTAGATCTATACATGTATTTCTCCAGCGGTGTGATGCAAACTCAATGACGTTTAAAGCCTATCATCAGTACTCCTGTATGATGTGTGATTGTACAGCATGTGTACAACTTGTGTCTATTATGACTTGAGCTAGTATTATAAATCCCTGCAGAGTTTATTTCAAATGTGAACACTGTTTTTTTGTTTCACTCAGTTTCAGTAAATATACCTGAAAACATGGATGATTATTTCTTTCTCCCTTTGAACTTCTCCATCTCTTCATCTCCTCATCTCTTTCTTCTTCCTGAACTCCTCTTCCCAGATGCAGCCACTCCATTATTTTGCTTTTACTCTCTTGTGCAGTCTGTCTTTCCTCTCTTCTGTGCTTTCCATACAGTGCAAAGAGACACAATATCCTTGGCCTGCGCCAAAGCCAGAATTCTGCTGTGATATGTGCCGACCAGGTAAAAAGTAGCATCCCCACATTTCCACAGGAATCGTGGTTTTTGTTTCAACAGAAGACATAATTTGCTTTTGGTGTTTCAGGAAAATATTTGGCTAGCCGTTCACGTTTCACGTGTGAAAAAGTGTGTGAAGACTGCAAGGGCAAGCGGTACCGGGACGCCTACAACGTGGAGCTGACCTGCAAATTTTGCGAAAATTGCGATCGCCGTGAGTAATGTCGCAACAAGATAGGAACGCTCTGAACAGTGTGAAAGTCCTACTTTTAGATCAACCACTGAAACAGCCTTGGTAGGCAACATCTGTCCTTAGCTTCATCCAGATGTTCTCTTGGTCACAACCCAGTGCATTCTGTACTTTACCAATATGCAAGTAATATTATTAGACAGCAGGATTATTATGTGTGTATTCTGAAGAAGAAAGTTGCCAAAGTAAAAGCCTTTAAATGGAACTTCTAATACAGAAGTAGTCACTCATAACTCATTTAAGCCCCCTGTGTTTATTGTATATCCATTATTTTGTATGTTGTTTATGTATGTTGTGTCGGAGTTTGTTGTCAGGGCATGACTTGTTCGTGATTCATCATTTATGTCTCATCCTGATGATCAATTTGTCCAGTTAGAGCACAAAACCTTAGAGAAGTTACTTTAAATGTTACTCAACTCAAGTCAAGCATGCAAGGGGGTTCCCCATTCAAGTGTGCCATGGTGGGCTACAGTCAGAGAGAGACTAGAAGCAGGAGGGGATGGGGGGGGGGGGTCCGAGAAACCCGCTAGCTCCGGACGTTATTGTGATGGGAATCCGCGACAGATTTCGTGCTTGTATCGTGTTAACAACTGAAGCAGCAGCACAGCCCACCGACAGCGGCAAAGGCAAGAGGAAGTAGACCATCGTCACATCAGTGGAAAAAAAAAAGACAAAAAACACAGAAAAGTGCGAAACATCGGAAAGATAGCAGACAGAAATGTCATGTCCTATGTTATTATTCACGTCTCTTGTGACAGGTGAGCAAAAACAGACTGTTGTGCTGATTTTTAAATGTCACCATGGAAAGCACATGTGAGAAAAACACAATGCAAGTGAGGGAGAGTATGTGAGTCTCTTTGTAGGTAGAGGAATATGTTAATGATGTTTGACTTTTTATCTTGCAGCAGCAAACCTTTGACATCTGGTGTTAATGATTCTCAAAGATTTGGAGATGCAGGTTTGGAAGGAGGAAACATGCCACATATTTACAGAAAATTAAAATAATTTTCTAATAATTCTTTTTATGTTCAAAGTCATAATTAGACTTTAGCTGTGGATAGTAATGAGCATTGACAACAGTGGTACAACATTTATCAACTATCATCTGAAGCTCTTGCTTAGATCTCAGCCTGAATTACACAATATCATTAAAGCCCTTCAGATACTCTGTTAAACTGGTTCATTAAAACAGATTTTTGTGATGACAGTGGCGCAGTAAGCAATTTCCTTTTTAATTCTTCTCCATTTTCAAGCATTCAAATAAAAATATTGCATCAAAGTGATATGCTTCTATGGCCGGTCTCCAAAGAGGAACACATGAGCTGCCATAAGGGACATGAGTCATTTACATTTTGTCATTTGTGTCATATTTTTAGGGAAACCTGTGTGTGCATGTTTTTGTTTCTCATTCAAACTCAGAATTAATGTATATGATTATATATTCATATTATAATGACACATATTTAATGTTATTTTGTTTGTTTTTTAACAGCAAACATGGACTATAAATCTGACTGTAACGCCTCTCGTAATGCTGAGTGCAGATGTAAAGCTGGCTACGAATGCAAAGAGCATCCCTGCAAACAGTGTGTTCCAATACCAACCACCAAACCGCCTCCATCCACTGCAGGTACAGGTAGGAGCTGCCCACATTCAACCACACCTCACACCCAGTTAATAACAGCAACATGAGCAGATGAACTATAACACAAATGAAGGCTATTGTTGGTTTGACCCTGCATAATTTTAAAAGAGGAGAAGCAGAAAATTAAACAGAAACTCTTCTGTGCTGATGTAACTATTAACGATAATACAAATAAAACTTGTTCTCAGTGACTGAACGCAGCATCGGTGAAGGTTGTACATACAAAGTCAAGTGGGTTAATGGTAAGTCATGTCATGTGATTGCAAAACCAAATAATCTAATCTCACCTCGGAGGAATCCTCGTAAATAATCTGAACCAAGAACATTTTCATATTTTCACTGAATTATCAATCTGAGTTTTATTTTTTTCCAGCCTTTCCTTCCAGCCCTGAAAACTGGACATACTTGAAATACTTCTTGCGTGGGTGTTCCGCTTCAAACGTCATTATGTCTCTTTTGCACATTCTTTTGCAGATACAGTGTGGTCTCTCGTGATAATTGGCCTCCTGTCTGCAGGAATGGCTGTTATTCTTGTAACAAAAATCAAACCCTTTCTACACTGGATCAGATTAAAACATGGTAAGTACACTATTGTTTAGAAACAGATTGCACTTTCATCCATATACAGATAGAGCATAATGCTTTTATTATTTTCCGATGTGTTTACAATCTATCCTCTTGATGCTCAGACTCCCTTTTGGCTGACTCAGGCGCAATACCTGTGGCCCCATGCTCAAAGGATGAAGACGTGTCCAAGCCTGTCCAGGAGGCAGGAAATGCTACCAAGATCAAATCAGATCCTGAACTTGGATTAATGGCACTTTTACAGGCCGACCGACATTCAGTAATTTAGAGAATCTCTCGCTGCCTTCAACATTTATTACAAATGGAGACCAGTGTGACTGAGCTCAATCTGATGAACGGACACAAATCGTTTTAAGACTAATTGAGTCTCCTGAAAGGAAAAATGACCTTTTGACATCTGTGATGTTTAAAAGACAGACTGTACAGAATCAGAGATGATACGAGAAATATGGTGACTTTCTGATGGTCGTGCATGAGCTAGGAACGTTGCGTTATGATGCAACACTGTGGTACGGAGTGGTGCACAAAGGTTTAACCTGTTTTTGCATCACGTGTTTATATACAAATAGACGTTTCGCTGCAGATACACTGTTGGATTTCAGATACAAGTGAGTGTTTTTGACATGGATACATTTCAACATACCTCGACTATATTTTAAATACAATTTTATTGCAGTTGAAACGTCTCATTAAGGATTCCAACACTTTGCAGAGAAGTGACAGACAGCGTATTAAGGACTATTTACATGACATTGAATTATAACTTACAAAGGACTTCCAGTTATTTCTCCCAGTTCTGTACAGATAAAAAAAAAATATTTCTGTAGAACACTGTGATTCCCAGTGTGCCCGGCGGGAATAAACCTGCAGCACGCTCCACCTGGAACCGGCTGGATACCAGCGGTCATAACATCCATCACAAATCTTTTTACAGTGCGTCATAGCACCTCCTCTCTTGACAAGTGGCAGTCCTTCCCCTGCTCCTGTGAGGGAAACAGAATGCTGTCGGCCTCTCCACTCTGCT
Source organism: Brachionichthys hirsutus (assembly GCF_040956055.1). Classification (NCBI taxonomy): domain Eukaryota; kingdom Metazoa; phylum Chordata; class Actinopteri; order Lophiiformes; family Brachionichthyidae; genus Brachionichthys; species Brachionichthys hirsutus. The sequence goes on from NC_090899.1 coordinate 4,683,923, forward strand.
CCTCCTCAGAAAGATGAACGCTGCAGGATGTCGGCGGAAACACAGGGCGGTCTCCCTCATCTTCCTCTCTGCCCCGCCCCTTCTCAGCCGTCCTCCCACCTTCAACTGTTGAACCAGCTTGGCTTGTAAACTGACTCATCAAACTAACGATGACCAACCTCGGATTGTGGACGTGGACCGGACCTACAAAGACAGAAAACAAGCAAAGAGTGCGCTGAAAGGAATGTTTTTATTGAGCTATAGAAATGTGCTGGGACGCAGCGTACAGCAATTCGAATCATGACAAAAAAACAGATGAATAGTTTGCTTATTTTTTTTCTCTCTTTTTCTCAATGATGCCATAAACTGAGTCAATTGAATCACATAAACATCTTCACTTCAATCATCAGTACCCAGATTGGCTGCTGGGAGGAATGACTGCTGCTGCTTTGCACTGAACGAGTCTCTGGAAAACTGAAGAGTCGACTCCTTGGATTTATGAGGGGCCTCTTCACGTACCTAGAGAAGAGCATCCCCATCAACAAAACAAAGTGATGTCTTACAATCAAAGTTTGCATAAGACAGAATGAAGCTTTGAAATCACCTGCTTACCTTATTACATGCTACCATTGCAATAACTGGAAAACAGTACAGAAATAAAAATACCAGTAAATAAAGATTGCCACATGCACCAGCGATGATCCAACGTGTACAGTATTTGATTTACACAGTTGAGAACCGTCTATATAACATATTTGTAAAGCTAATGACACATTTGGAAGAAGATGCGGAAAGGCCTGTCCATCTTACCTTTCTTGAGACATGATTCGTCTCTGTTACGGACAAAGTAGAGGATCACAAGGGCTAAACATCCCACGAGCACCACCGGACATAAGATAGCTGGCAGCCGACTACTGCTGTCTGAGAGAAGGAAACAAGATCTGTGTGAACGTGCTCATTTTGATGCTGCTGGTTTGATAATAACAGCAATAAAGGGAATTGACAGAGACGATGCATTTTTCAAATATCTATTGAATGAATTGAATCAATCATTAGCTGCCATGTGAGTATAACGTTGTCCGTGGGATTGAAGGAAACATTTGGGAATCGACAAAATCTCAGACAGATTCTTCCTCTGGGGATCATAAATGTTTTTGCAAACCTTTGTGGTAATATGTGTCATGCTTTTTGAGATATTTATATATTTCTGGAAGGAACAGAATTTATTTTTGTGCTTCCTGCCAATAAAAACTACTTTAAAATATAACATTCTCTGGATTCTTTCTGTATCTGTTTCACCCGAACCCGAACCCGAACCCTATAAAATTCACCTGTTTTCAGATGTGTGCCATTTTCTGCTCCCAGGACTGACTGGGAGCCACAGCTGTGTGAGGAAAGAGCAGCTAATTAAATATTTTAATGTTCTCAAATATGCAACCTTATAAATGAAGACAGCTTACATTTAATGTATACCACAATAATCTCAGTGTTACATGAGTACAAGTATAAGTCATCTAGACTCTAAGCACAGCGTGACTCTAGAGTCATTTATAATACACTGGATGAAGGGAAATCCAGGACTCACTTAGGAAGCTGGCAGGGTTTTGCAGAAATCCTGTTATGTTCTGGGGAAGCGGAGGAAGGCGTGTGTTTATCTTTGCCTGAGATTATTGCTGCCGCCTCTGGAGGAGGAAAACATCACAAATATGGTTTCAGATTTTTAAAACTCGAAACTAAATCTCACTGACACCTCGTGGCAATAGGACCAGCTAAAGGTACAGGTATCTAAAATGAAGAAAGTAAAATATTTTAGAAATACACATTTAAAAAAGCATAAAAATAATTCCATTAATAATGAAGTTTAAATGTAAGATTTGTTACATAGCAATTTATTCCAAAGCACGTCAATGATGTGTATATATATATAAAGGTTGAGGTCAAACAGGTCTGTGGTTTATTATATTTACACACATCGTGCTGCCGACAGGTCGAAGAGAGTACACAAGAGTACAGGGAGATGAGACGCAAGGCAAAGGTAAAGGTGGTAAAACAGCGGGCATATGATGAACTGTATGCCAGGTTAGATAGTAAAGAGGGAGAGAAGGATCTGTACAAGCTGGCCAGACAGAGAGAGAGACGGGAAGGATGTCCGGTATGTCAGAGTGATTAAGGATAGAGATGGGAAGGTGCTGACAGAGGCCAGTAGTATGTTAGGTAGATGGAAGAAGTATTTTGAGGAATTAATGAATGAGGACAATGAGAGAGAAAGAAAAAGGTTACACCTGTAGAAACACCTTTTGTGGACCAGGAAGTGCCAAAGATTTGCGAAGGTGAAGTTAGAAAGGCAATGAAGAGGATGAAAAGACTAGGAAGGCAGTTGGCCCGGATGACATACCTGTCAAGGTATGGAAATGTCTACCGTATGAACACTACTACTACCGAGCCACTGTGTCAAGTCAAATCTGTTCAAATGTCTTAATGTGTTTATCAGCCTTTTACACTCAGTAAAAAAAAAACTTGTCAACTTGTCAACTTGCACTTCCTGTTTATCATGATGCCCCCTGCTGGTGGAGGCCTGCTACATCTGACAGAACTGTAAGTTGACATTTACCAGATGTGGTCGTTTCCTTGATCTTCTCACAGTATCTGCAGTTTGCTGAGTATGAGGCCATGTCAGTGCATCTGAAGCCAGCCTCACAGATGCACTTCACATTGGATGTACTGGTGCAGCCCTGAACCACCTTCAGATTAAAATCTGAGGCAGTGGAAGACAGACAGAATTTTTTACGAGCTTTGAACATTACAAAAGAAGGATTATTTTTTATGAATACAAAGGTAATTATTTTTTGAATTATATTTTAAAGAAACACACCTCTGCTATCATCAGTGTCCTGTGACACTTATTACCTGGTCTGCAGTCTCCGGAGCAACGGTGGCACCTTTCTTCTCGGTTCAGCTGAGTCGTGTAACTTCCGTCAGGGCAGGGTTTGCACTCTGTGCACGACTTCTGAAACTGACCTGATTGAACAGCAACAAGAGACAAACCAAAACCGCTACCTGAGAGGCTGCGTCTACTCACCCAACATTTATATTTGAAGGCGGATGTGGCTATTTAGCATAATTTCCTGTACATTGTGCATATTTTCTTTCTTCTCCTTTTTGATCAGGTTAGAGAGACGTGCAATAAAAACTGACAATTGCATGCCTCAGTGCATCTTTCTACATGTCATACAGGTTTTTATCAATTAATGAGATTAAAATTTATAAACAAATGAAGAAGAAAAAAACATGAATAATCTCTTACCATAGAGGAGAGTTTTCTTACCTGCAGGACACATTTTACACTCTCTGTCACTCGTGGGGTGATACTGAGTCAGCTCTGTCTGTTCACACATACAAATACCATTACACAATAGCACTATACAACACCCGAATAACTTCTTAAATTACCCATATTGTTAAAACTGAAGAGAAGGGATTGTTACCATTGGATAAGTAAGCACCGCCTGTGTAGATAACATCAAGACAATCACAAAATATTGCACACGTCCCATCCTATGAAAAAAACATTTATATCAGCAGCAGATATCAAATGGTTGACTGAGAAAAAAAAGGAAGCGGTCTGTAAAATTAAAATTCTCATTAGATAAGTGCAACATTAAAATTCTGTAGTTGAGCAGAAAAATGATCATTTGTACCTGTTTCCTTCTGTCTTTTGCTGTATATTTTCTCAAGGTGCTTCTTTTGTTCCCTCCGTCTTCTCACTCACTCTACCCATCCTCTGTGTCACTGTTTCCTTACCTGATTACATCCTCCTATCTTCCTGTCTTCCACGCCCACTCAGCTCTGCCAGCCTGCTTCTGTCCCGTTTGTGAAAGTTCGTGCGAGGATTTACACCGTTTACACGCTCTCACACCGTGACTAACATTTCTGCACCAATGTCTCATTATTTACCACTTTTGTTTTTACTTACCGTATTACTCACTACTTTCAAGACAAAAAGTGAGAAGTGGCAAATAATGAATCAAAGAAATGTTCATTTACAGCAAAAACAACATAATGGGGTAGGTCATGTTGATGGAGGTGCATGTCTTAGATGGTGACTGTTAACAGTTCTGTAAAAAAATGTAAAAACATCAATATTTGAGGACATTTTATCAGATATTCCAGGTATAATGGAACATGGTGCACTCTTAAAAAAAAAAGGAAATGCTGGTACATAGCCATGTAGAGGGGATATCTGTATAAAAGCTGTATTATATATAACATATCAAGGTTATAGCTCCTGAATATAATTTGATAGTTCAGTCAAATATTTTTTTACGTATTGCTGGAAAACTTAGAGAGTGGAGTACCGTAGTCATTTCCATGAGTTCCTACAATTCTATATTTAAATTTGGTATAAATTACGGAGAAATACAGTGTTTAAGCTGGTATTTCAGTGAAATGTCTCTTCAGTGAAACAGCTCAGCCATGACTATAAATTTCCTTCTACAAGTGAAACCGTAAACAAACACTTCAGATATGTGAGAAAGCTGTAATCTGTAAGAAAACATAGCTTCTAGGTGAAAACTACAGCTGCATGTCGAGAGGAAATACATGTATAACGCAGCATGAGCTCCATCTTTACCACATTAATATGATGCTGCATAGTTTTACCAGCTTTTCAAAGTTGGCAGACAGAAAAAAGCAAAGTAATCACGCATTGTCTTGTTGCTTCGGCGCAAACTTTTATTCTTTCAGTCTCTCTCGACACATTACAAACTGTTGCTCTGCAGTCAAGCTTCATTAGCCTCACTCTTGATATTTAAAGCTGCATCAGTCACACATCCGAAACACTCAGTCGGGATTCTAAACAGAATGTGATGAGGCACAGATTATAAACAAAATATTTGAGACAAGGCTTTCTCTTCTAAAAAAGACATGAAAGTAACATAAGAACAACCATTGGTGCGCTATTTAGCCTTTCAATGGAAACACTGTAAAGCTTCATAGCGCAACCAGATCATCATTGTATCATAATGCAAATTCAGAACTAATAAGATGGGATGTTCCTTTATTAGTCCTGCAAGGGGAAATTCCAAGTTACAGCAGCAAGAGTAGAGCAGGTAAAGTTTTCAGTCAAACACACAAGAGTCTGTACAGGTAATCCTGTCAGGTGTGTGTGACTGTGGGCATTCTTGATCGGCAGTCTTATAATATTCAAAGCTATATTTCTTTACACATACATTATCAAAGTTTGTTGTACATTATCATCCAACCAAAGCATTTCAATTCAGTATTTCTTTTACCTTAATTGTTTTCAAACCTGCCTTTATTTTTGCAAGCCCGTACACTGATAACGGAAAAAAAGAACTTTTCATTTATTTAAACTATTTACATTATTTTACTTTTTTTGGTCAAAGGACAGCTCTGTTGCTATATTTGTTCTTGTACAGTTCAACTCAGAGACAATTATTCTAATAGAAATATTTCTGCGCCAAAACACACACACACTTCCACACGCAGTCACATGCAAACATAAAGACTCACACTCAGTGTCTAAAAACAAATCAATACAAAAGGAAAACGTCTTTTTTCTATTAGAGTGACATATACACAAGCGTATGGGCTCAACAAGCAAATGTAACTTCCTGTCTATTGTTAAAAGAACGGTTTGAAATGTGAGATTTTAGTAAAAGCGGGAGAAATACAATGCAATAGATTTCACCTAGTTCAACCACGCACAAGACACAACAGCCATATTCAGTAGCCAGTGCCTGATAATTATGACGGGGTGTTCCCCTGACAGTGACGGTTTACAGCAGAAAGAGTTAGAGGATGACGGTTAAATATTCACAAAAAACAAATAAAAATGAGGTCTTTGTCAATTTATTACTCTGGTGCACCACCAACATGTAGAATATGAAGTATTAATGGGAGAAATAAATGTCTATTTCCAGCATGTGTTAGTATCAGTGCTGATTGTTTCACAGACGTCTTCGCATTGCTCTTTCTTTCCATGTGCAAAAGTTTACAGGCTCAAAAATAGGTTTAGTTATTTACATCAAGCACCTCGGTGGAACTGCTTCGGCAGCCATTTTTAGTAATTCCTTTATTCCAAGAACTTCCTGGTGATCCATCAATCTTACCGCTTTATTTTGGCACTCAATGGCTAACTGACATTATTTCACAGCCGGTCTTTTCTTTTTCTTTTATGATCCTAACAGTGATTTGCTGTTTGTACGGTACCTTCTTCTCAAAGTCAGAAAAGAAAAGCCCTACACCGACTCCAGATTAGCTTCAAGTGCAAAGCACCAACAATATGCAATACAGTACACACCTCACACAGGGATACCTGCAATATTCAATGCATTGTGTTTTTCTTATGAAATATTGTAAATATAATTGTATTTAAAATGCTTCTGTCTCTTCTTCACTACCATTTGAAGTTCATTTTAGTGCCAGGGCTGTTGTGGTCCAAACAAAAGTCACCCACATTTAAGATTATACAAGATAATATATTGTACCGGTATGTAGAACTAGAAAAGCACTCAGAGCGCAGCTCATTCCCCTCGTAATTAGATTTACACCGTCCACATGGTGATATGCATCATCACCAAAAGGTTCTAGATTGCTCTTGGTATCTTTATACACCAACCATGAAAAGTAAAAGTGAATTGGAGTTGATGTGTATTTTTTAAATGATTTTTGAATCCATAAATGTGGTTTTCAAACTTAAAATTAAATATTGTTTCCCAAGGTCATTCTGGATCCGATCTGGATGAAATTCAGTGGTGATAGACGTTCTCACCCTACATGACTGTGTCAAATTCCATAAACACCAGTCAATAATCAACCGAGCTATTGATGAACAAGATTTGAAGCGCCATTGACTGCAATGCTAATGAAAATTTCAAAGTGATTCAGAATCCAAGATCTCTTCTTGATCATCACCAAAATGTAATAATCTGTTCCTGGTATAATTCCCTTTTTAAGTTATCATGAAGTATTAGCTGCGTGTTTGTTTGTCTTTCAGATGAATTAACAAAAACTTATGAATGGATCTTCATGAAATTTGATGGGAGAGTACGGCATGTTTGCTTGGAATTGTAAAAAGCTCAAAACGGTACAGCCCTGGTTGGCACCTACTCTGGCCTGAAACCGTCTGTCTGAGAGGGCCGTGTGTTATTGATTTATTTATGACTCCAAGTGAGCCCAGAATCTGCAGCTGTGAGGCAGTAAAATGCTGAATCATGGCATCCTCTTAGTCATAAGATTAATGTCTCAAAGTCAAATCCAGAAACACACTCAATTATTTCCAGAAAAGCATGTCGCACGACTCAAAGGGCCCTGCTGTTTGAAGTTTGTTGATGGTTTATATGTTGATTAGAAGAAGTTAAGTCATCCAGATTTTTCTCATTATGTAGATTTAAAGAATGATGTGTGAGTACCGGTAAGTCCCGTCATGGCTTCTTGTAAATCACAGCCCTATAGTACAACGCACAAGGACACAAGCCTGTCTACTTAGAATGAACCCAGAATCTGCATTGATCCGAATTATTACAAGAACATTTTACGGGGCCAAGCTACAGCAAGCCCCCCCCCCCCTGCAGGGTAGCCGTAATGATGGCGTCCCAACCAAAGCTAATTTATGTTGACAGCAGGAACAAGAACGCGTGAGACCCAGTAACTGAAGAGGATGAAGCGTAAACATGGTGTTGCTATAGTTACAGGCGCGCACCGCATTGGCGTTGTGTAGCAGGATGCATTGGAGGTCACATGGCTGTGGCCCCCCCATTACTGCCGACGCGTGGCAGTGTTGGAGGTGGAGATGCTGAGGTTCTGTCGACCGCTCTCTGCTCAGCGTCCTCAGAGGATGCAGGTGCTGCAGCGCCGCTGTCACAAACAGAAAGCACACAACATGCTAAATAATGCAGCTTTCGCTGTATTAAGTATTGCTGGGAAAATGAAAGAATGAAAGAATATTTTTTATGAGAGTATATCAGAATTTCTTTGGATGGTTCCGAGAATTCTGTATTTAAATTGGTAAAAAAAAACAGACAGACAGTGTTTAGCTGGTATTTGCTGTTTGCTGAATTATTATTTTTTATTTGGTACACAGCAGGTGAGATGAACATGTAGACGTACAGTTTGGGAAACATTTTCCAGTCCTGAGCAGAGATCAACCAACATGAAACAGGAAGTTCTAATTGTTACATCTCGTACATTAATAAGACGTACATAACTAGATTAGATTATGTTGGATGCTATTTATTAAACGATTGTATCCTACTCGCGAGGGCGGGGTTTAAATGAACAGTGGCAGCCTTAGATACTAAAAGATGTGTAAAATAAAGCCAAAAGAAAAACAAACGGACGTTAAAGCAGACTGGTGTCCAGCGTGAGTGTGTGTGTCACCTGTCTCCACTCTGTGTGATGAGTCTCCTGCAGGTCTCCATTTGAACATCTAGGCCTCTCTTCATGGAGCACATCTCCATGTACTCATGCAGATGTCGGTTCATGTCACTCTTCGCTGTGGCCAGGTCCATCTGGAGTCAGGAAGCTTAAAGTCAGTCAGAACCCGCTTGTGTGTTTGACATAAAATGCACTTCACTTCTGCACAACTATGTGCTGAATCCACCACAGAGCAGGTCACTGGCTGAGCCTTCATTCGGTCGAAGTAAAGACTCGTTTCCAGAGACGAATGGCAGATTACGAGAACGTTCTCAACACAACGAAATCTAACAAAGGAGGTTTTTGACCTTTGATTTAGTAATTCATCAAAGTAACTTGTTGCAATATTGAAAGATGTGCAAGTAAACAAGACTGTGTAATGCTTAATGCTCAGACATCATATAAATCATCTTTCGTGGACTTTGTGAAGCAATGTGGAAACATTAGGCGAGACACAAAAAAAGCAAAGCACAGAGCAAAGGAATTTAGTAAATACAACGTAAAATGAAAGACAAACAAGCACCAAGAACAGAAGAAATATTAAACTGATGTTTAATTTAAAGATATGGAGCATATGTCTGACCTCAATCTGGTCAATTGTCTCTTGGTATTCCTTCTCTCGGGACTTGAAAAGACATTCAGTGTCATTAATCACCTTTTCCAGACAATCCTCCTGGTAGAGAGAGAGTGGGGTAGCAGAGTGCATGTAATAAACTGTGCCATTTTGCAGTAAACAGAATGTGTGTCTGTGGGCTAATAAGAACACAATCATCACTAAGTGAAGTTACATCACTATTAGATCACAAGAGGCTTTATAGTCCCATCAACTCAAATTGCACGACTAATGCAGCTCCCTCTCAGCAGGACAGCAGCCTGTGCAGGCACCACACAGCCGGTGATCTGTCTGAATGAGTGTGTGTGTGTGTTTAGTCCTGAAATGGCCCTGCCACAGTCCGGCTGAAGGTCATTGGATTCATCGGCATGTCGTGACGTCAGAACTTAATGAGCTCCCTTGAAATCTGAACTAAAAATATCAGAACGCATGCAGCTGTCTAAAGGATGACAAGTGGAAAATGATCACACAAGACAAATTCTGCTTTGTCATCATCATCCTCCAAGAGAAACACAGACTGGAAGAGACGGTCTGGATTTCAGGGATGAATGGATGATAATATTAACAGAAAAACAAACACAATGGCCAAGTATGTATGAGATCGCAGAATAAAATGTCTTTTTTCCTTTTATATTTGGATTAAGACTGAATTTATACACACTGGTAGTGATACACCTATAATTACGGTAAATAGAACTCAAAAGGTAGCAGACCTCCACAATGTCATCGTCAGTAACACTGGAATAATATGAAAATACTTCACTACAGTGCTGTCTCCATGACAACGTCACTCAACTTGGATTTTAATCAGGCTAAAATAAATAGCATCACTTTGACCTCAACACACTGACGAATGAACCAACACGTCTCCATACAGTCGGTGGTGTTCATAGAATCTGAGCCATGTGACCTTGACAGTGTTGACAAAGTGTTACCTGTGTTTTGTAGCATTAGGTCTGGGTCTTTAAAGCCAGAGCTCACCTCTCCTGGTGGATGGGTGGGATCAGGGGGCAGAGTGCATCCTGGGAAGTCCTCCCAGAGAAGAAGTGTCTCCTCGGTCTCCTCCCAAGCCAAGCTGTCACAGTCATCCTCAAACTCACACTCTCGTCTTAAAGCAAAAATGAAAATGAAATCAGTAAGAGACGAACATTATACTCACACTCGAACTTCAGACCACTTACAAGTGACTCAGCATCCTCTGCACCTCCTCGTTAATGTGATTGACTGATGAACCACAGCGCTCTTCATCTTTGACCACGCCCCCATCACTTTCAGAGGTGCTGATTGGTTCATCACACTCACTACCATTAAAGGGCAGATGATTTTGTTTCCGCCGACAGTTTAGGGCTGATTGGTTGTTTGGAACCTGTAGTGACATAAAGGTTCAGCTTTAAACACAAACCTTGACGGGAAGGATCGCCGTGGAAATACAAGCACTGAGAAGAGGGCCGCGACTTCCTGGTACCTGGTACATCTGGATCACATCTTCACAGTTCCTCTGCTGAGCCACGTCACAGAGACGAGCCGTGATATCGATCCTGCGGCAGATGTCCATGTCGACCTTCATGGCTTTCTCCTGGATTTTGGTGTCCAACTCTGACAAGTTCTGCAGCGAGGATGGAAGGAACCAGATAAGACCTGTGTCTTTAGTTATATACTTACTAATTATTTATGACAATGTAATAAGAAGTAAGAACAACTTTTGATACGTTTTAAAATGACCTAGAGGATAAAAAAAAAACATGTCAACCCAAATTTAAAATGTTATTACTGCTGTATAAAGTACCAAACTGTTGACCGATGTGATTGTGGTGTTCTGTTCTAGAAACCATTCTCGCGTCATCAGCTTCAACTAATGAATCAATTAAACAGCATTTCTTATAAGTGGTAAATAATTGCAACCTTTTAGTTTCATTTGAGAGCAGAATCAGAGACACGCGATTGCCGGTGCTGCGTGACTAGTTATGTGACCGTGTAAGCCAAGCTGTGCTCACATTGCTCATGAGGCCTTTGAATAGAACCAGCTCGGCCTTCAGCTGCTGAACTCTGAGAGCCAGCTCGTCCTGACAGCTTTCACTCTCCTGCAAGTCCTGCACACACAAAGAAAGATTTGTACTTATTATAAACTGCTTTTTGGTGCTATGTGAAAAAAAACTAACAATTCATTTACTGTTATATTACACATCCAAAGGCAAGCGACACAATAAAAGGCCACAAAGAGCCCTTAAACGGCACGGATCTCTTTTGAGTCTCAGGTGATGTTGAGGTGACGCTGCGTGCAAAACGGAAGCGGATAAAGATTCCTGGCAACGGTAGCTGACCACATGTACAGTGCACGTATGCACGTGCACACACCCATCTACACCCACATACATTTAATAAGGTCAGATGTGAGGAAATTGCTTACATTTAATTCCTGTAACTTAACACAAACTAAAATGTTTGGGAACTCGACTAACTTGACCAGATGTCCCCAGTTAACTGATCCAGAGTCTGAAATGTGCCTCTGAAAGCAGCCTATGATTAATACAGCCACACACACACACAGGAAATCAACGAACTGCACACAGGAAATGATCAGCAGCAGCAGAGCGAGATCGTCCTCTCATACTCTGAGTTGAAACTATAACTGTTCAACTTGAGGAAAAATCACACTTCTAAGCGATTCAACTGCAGACACTGGTTATTATTGAGATGACAAAATGACACAGCAGAGTTCTAATAATCATTATATAATAGCAATGCAATAAAAAAACAAGAGACACAATTATCTATTTCATCCGTGTTCTCTCTGATGATGTCATCGGTTTGTGTGAGTGTGACTGAATCAGCCTGAAGCACAGGCCGTTTATGTGTTGAACAGTTTCCTTTTTCATTGAAAATATAGTCAAGTAAACATTACACACACAACCCTACACAATCTTACTTCTTGTAGGTCCACAATTTTCTGCTGCAGATCCATCCTCAGGGAGTATTCGTCCTCCCACCTGGAAAAACACAAATATAGGAATAGAGGAAGTAAGCAATTGTTCAGTCCATGTTTTAATGTAACCAGAGAAAACCGCCCTTGACTTCAATCCTATACTACGGGCTACATATTATATACACACACACACACACACATATATATATATATATATGACTATGTACTGTGGCTGATGTATACGCACATGGTCTATTTTTGTATCTCCTGACCTGCTTAGGTATATTTGGACCCATGATTACTTCAAGGGACCAAAATAGTTTGAAAGTCATTCTAACCAGATTAATAGTTTGTGCAGCTGACCTCCACATAAAATCCTCCACACAATACATCACAGTTGTGCAGTATACATATATTCACTGGCACTGATGCATCTGCAACAAATAAGCCCTCAGCCCTGCTGATTAGATTGACAGGACTATGCTATGCTCTGTGCACTTATATAAATTGGAGGAATCAACCGGATGCAAATTGTAAACGTGACGTGATTTGCTTAATCGCTTACAGATATGTGGGTTATTTGTGAATGTAAATGTCACTTGTGCGGTACGATCTGCAGATCAGATGATTGGCCAATTAATCTGAGATTTAATGCTCTGTGCAATCTGTTTCTGTCATTTCAAACCACACATGTGCAGAAGGGGAAACCCATCCACTGCAGAGTCTGCAGCCTAAACGGTGTTTGAAATGCAGAACTCTGCAGCACATTGAGCCCTTTAGGGAATACTAAATCTGAAACTGAGTCATGCAGTAGGAGCTGTTGTATGGGGGGGGGATGCTGGTTTGATCAGGAAGGTGAGAGAATGCAGGGAGGTGCTTCTCTCTGCAAGCCAAGCCCCCCCCATCCAGCAGTTACAGCTTGCAGCTCATGCTGCAATGCAGACGCAGTGTAGGGTAGAAGGAAGGGCGCAGTGAGAGAGGAGAGAGGAAGAGGAGGAATTCAGTGCATGGGACAGTGTTAGGTTTATGTGAGGAAAAAAGGGTGTGCAAGAGGCTGGAGCGATGGGCGGGGATAACGGGAGGGGGAAAGTTGTCCTTGGGAAATGATAACAGCTCCAGGAGGGTCATATAATGACTCATAGGGGCAACAGCAGGCGTTTCATTATTAAATCTCCAGACCCGACACAGACGCAGCATCGGGCTGGAGGTGATGGATGATGGAAACTTTTGTGCTGACTTTGACTTGTGTTGGAGGCAGACTGTCTGCAGCTGCTTTACTGCCCTGCTTACCCTAAGTAAAGCATTAGAGGCACTAAAGAAAGCTACACGTGCCCTGCAGACCCACTACAAGTGATAGAAATGACTTTCACTCCATTTACCTGCGTTTATATTCGTCCCTCTCCCTCTTCACTTTGCCCAGGACATTGTAAAGGGCTCTTATCTCAGGGGTGATGGTGTCGATCTGGACCCCGACTCCATCGGGGTGAGACCAAGACACTCCCGGGCTGGTCAGGCGCTCCATCCCGATTCTGCGGGTTTGGTTGTAGGACCACATGGTTCCTGGGAGGAACCGTGGATGGGGGTTGGTGGAGGCCCTGAGGCCCGAGCTGGTGCTGGAGACAGTTCTGGAGGCGGAGCTCGGGGACTCCACGCAGGGAGAGGACTGACTGATGGTGATGGTTGGGTTGCCAGGGGTGCTCGTTTGCCCTGAACTTGAGTTCTCTGATGCTGCAGGTGAGAGAGCCGCCGGTGGAAACAGCGTCGTAGGTCTCCTGGCCGAGTTGTTGGTGTTGTGGAAAGGAAGCGAGCCGGGCCTGAAAGATACGGCTCCAACAAACCCGGTCTGCACGCCCGCCTCCTGGGTAAGCGCCCGGCCCTCGTGGCAAGCGCCTTTGCAGCTTTTGTTGGCATCCAGCGCCTGCTGCAGCTGCTTCTCTAGAATCTTATTTCTGCGCTCTAATTCGTGCACTTTGGCCAAAAAGCATCTGAACCTCAGGTTGAGCGTTTTGAGGACGCTGATGTTGGACCCCAGGTCGTTTCTGAGAGCCATGGCTGCGGGGGCGTGCGGCACGGTGCGGTGCTGGTAGTGGCTGTAGTTGCGAGGGAGGTAAGGTGAGGTCTGGGAGGGCGCGGTGAAGTCGGGCCCCTGCTGATCGAGCCCCGGGCCGGGCTGCTCGCCCAGGAGAAAAGCACCAGGGTCCGGTCCACCGAAAACGGCGTCGGCCAGGAGGCCGGAGGGAGAGTCCGGGTGTGCGGGAGCGTGGCCCTGCTGCGGATGCTGCTGGAGATGCGCGTTGGCCCCCAACAAAGGATTCATGCTATGGTATGGAAAACTGAAGCGCTGCAGATCTGGCATGAACACGGACGTGAATGATCTCCCAACAGCTGACGATGACAGATTTAATAAAAAAAAAAAACGAGGCTGTTACCGGCAGGCTTATCAATAAAAGGCTGCGCCAAAAACGACAGTATTTACCTGATTATATAAATACATATAAATAACAATGTTATCCTTAAGGTCTGCTGGTAGATCCGTTACCGTCCAAAACAAAAACGTGAAGTAACGATTCCAGACTGTCCGCGGGTGAATAGGAGACCGGATGTAAAAAGGTTTCACAGAATAAACGGAGCTAAAGCGACAAGAAAGACGCAGAGCGTGAATTAATAACGATGAACGCCGAAGTTCAGCCAGCAAGATGCGACCGAAGGCAGAAGAAGAAGAAGAAGCGAGGCGCTGCGGGATTGGAAGAGCGCGGTTACCGTAAACACCGGAGAAGGGCCGGCTACCCTAAACACCGGAGAAGAGCCGGCTACCGTAAACACCGGAGAAGAGCCGGCTATCGTAAACACTGGAGAAGGGCTGGCTACCGTAAACACCGGAGAAGAGCCGGCTATTGTAAACACTGGAGAAGGGCATGCCTACCGTAAACACCGGAGAAGAGCGCGACTTTAATTTCCTGTGCTTTTTTGAAGACCAGTGTTGGAACTGGATTTACACACTTTCTAGTAATTTTTTTCTCAATGAATGAAACACTGTATTCAGTAAAAGTAATGGGTGCATAATGGGGCAGGAATAAAAGGGAGGGGGCATTTGTTTTTTAAATAAGGTTGTGTAACTATTCCAAAAACATAATTTACTGGGACAAGAAACAGTTTCAAATGAACCGGTCCATCATCATTCCACCGATGAGCAAGAGACCAAACCATTAAAGGCTGTTTGTATTCCCACAGGAGGGCGTTACATGATGGATGCCTGGTGGATAGCAGACTAATCCATCGACCCGTCTAACAATCCATCCAGTCACCAACATCATCCCAGAAACAGATATTTATTATATGTGCCTTCACAAAACAGAGAAAAGCAAGACGTGAGTCTCACAAACGGGAGAATTTATTCCACCACAGACTTTCACACCTTCGCTCCATCTCACAAGAACAGAGCAGGGAAGTTGACAGATACAAAAAATAATAATAGTTGGTCATCAATTTAAGTGTTTTGTTTCCATGGGACTTTTCCTCAGGCATTACGTTGGGAGTTTGACACAGAGTCATAAATACAATGTCTCATTGTAAACATACAACTCTGCTATCAGGAGACCGTGTCCAGCGTGGCTCAGTGCTCGATTGATTTGTTTTACTCCTTAGAGGCCATGTATGCCATCAGGTCACAGACACGGTTGCTGTATCCGAACTCATTGTCGTACCTAGAAAACACGAACGCAAAAAAAAAAATCAGTATGCATCATTGGAAATGAATAATCAAATACGAAAGCAATGCATGATGAAGTTGTACCATGAAACCAGTTTGACAAAGTGGTCGTTAAGGGCGATGCCAGCGCCAGCATCAAAGATGGAGGAGTGACTGTCGCCATTGAAGTCTGAGGAGACAACCTGGAGGAGAGCAGAGGCCACATTAATGGGAACCAGGACAACATTTTAAAGATCACAGATGATTAAAAAGAAAAACATACATGATGGTCTGTGTATCCCAGAATGCCTTTCATGGGTCCATCAGCTGCAGTCTTCACAGCCTTCTTGATGTCTTCATAATTGGCCTGGTAAGAAATAAAAAAAGCAGTTTAGTATCACGTTTTGTTAAAAGGCTTTTAATAAACTTTATGGTGTCATTTAGAATCCCTTAACAATCAACAATCAATCAACGAGCACCGAGTTGTCTTAGTTAACAGAATAAACTCGTTGGTTTGGCCTTTTCAAAATTTGCAGAATATAGAATAGAATAGATCAAATATTATCAGTCTGGCAGATCATTTTGACTTTCTTTTTATGAACGCTTCTAGTCTGCTTCACTCACAGGCTTCTCCAGACGGACCGTCAGGTCAACCACTGAGACGTTGGGGGTCGGGACACGGAAGGCCATACCGGTCAGCTTGCTGTGAAATGCATCATCCAGTCGGTTAATGTCACAGATTAAAGTCCCTGAAGTTTGTGAAACAACTGTCTGTGTTATAATAGAAGTCATTTGGTTTTTTTGCACCGACCCATTGAGGGCGGGGATGACCTTGCCGACGGCTTTGGCAGCACCAGTAGACGCAGGGATGATGTTCTGGCCGGCACCGCGGCCGTCTCTCCACAGCTTGCCGGAGGGACCGTCCACAGTTTTCTGGGTGGCGGTGATGGCGTGGACCGTGCTCTGATTGACAAAGAAGGCAGGATGATGACTGAAGCTGATACCCCCCCCCCCCTCCAGCTTCGTAATGTTCCCTGACAGTAAGATTTACTCCTCACCATCAGGCCCTCGACGATGCCAAAGTTGTCATTGATTACTTTCGCGAGGGGAGCCAGACAGTTGGTTGTACAGGAAGCGTTGCTATGGAGATGAAAGGCAAGTTAAATAAAAAAAAATTAAAAAGCTGATGTTTAGAAAACACTTGATAAATCATGCAAAGGATTTCAACTAAACTCTTTAAATTTTCATTTTCCTGTAAATTTTTAAACTTAAAAACTGAGTTTGAGGTTGTTGTTTTTTTTACACACTTGAATACAAATACACTAAAATAAATTTTTTGTGATTTGTACCTGACAACCGAGAGGGAGTTGCTGTATTTCTCGTTGTTGACACCCATCACGAACATGGGAGCATCGGCACTGGGTGCAGAGATGATGACTCGTTTGGCACCGCCCTTCAAGTGGGCCTGCGGTGCATTTTGACGTGGTTTAATGTCACCTTTCTTGTCCGATTAAACATCACTTGCTATAACTGTGGAGGATACGTACAGAGGCCTTCTCGATGGTGGTGAACACACCAGTGGACTCAACCACATACTGGGCTCCAGCATCGCCCCATTTAATGTTCGCAGGGTCCCTCCTAAAAGCCGGCAGAGAAGAAAGAAATGTCAGACATGCTCAGCTCTTCAATTTGCAAATTTGACATTTAACAGAAATTTGTGCTATGGTAAATGAACTCACTCATGGAAAACAGAGATTTTATGTCCATCGATGACCAGCTTGTCACCTACAACCTTGACTTCACCTTTGTAACGGCCGTGAGTGGAGTCATACTTGAACATGTAAACCTAAAGAGAAAATGTCAAAGAAAAGATGACTTCTAAGCCAGTCCTCGCCTAATTATGAACCTTGCTACAAGTCTACAGCTGACGGCTGGAGTGGATTATAAACCCAAATCACATCCTCCGAGGGAAAGACAGGAGGCGGAGCTAGAAGTGGAGGAGATGAAGATGCTGAGGTTCTCCTTGGGAGTGGTCAGGTTGGACAGGATTAGAAATGATACAATAAGAGGGACAGTGAAGGTTAGACGTTTTGGAGATAAGGTCAGAGAGGACAGACTTCGATGGTTTGGACATGTCCAGAGGAGAGACAGGGACTATATCAGTAGAAGGATGCTGAGGATGGAACTGCCAGGGAACAGGGCTAGAGGGTGACCCAGGAGAAGATACATGGACGTAGTGAGGGAGGACATGAGAGTTGCTGGTGCTGGGGAGTGGGGAGGACGATGCAAAGGACGGTGAAGTGGAGAAGGTTGATTTGCTGTGGCGACCCCTGACGGGACAAGCCTACTGATTTACCATGTACTCCAGGTCGATGAAAGGGTCATTGATAGCCACGATCTCCACCTTCTTTGAGGTAAAAGCAGCACGGGTCACCAGACGACCGATTCGGCCAAATCTGAAAGAGAACGGTGCAATTCCTTATTTTGGCCTCTCGATGGCGGTACGATCCAATGCAACTCCAACACAAGCCAGAGGAAACTGGGTCACGCTCATCTCTCACAAGAATGCAGTGAAGCTCTGAATATTTAGAAATAATAAATAATATTAACGCGTAAAATTGGGCTCCTGATATTCACTTCAATATAAACATGTCCTGTGTTACTACTGTAGCTTTTACCCTTTTTGTATGGGATTTATAATCCTCCAGGAGATCTGAAACCACAACTGATGGAAGGGCAAGGTTTAGAAGGAGGGGGCAGAGGGAGGTGTGTGATCTCACACCCCTTTCTCTGGGGGAGTGCACCATTTGATCAAGTGGTTAAGTTACTCTTTAACCGCTCGTCCAAAATCCTGGCATGGGTCCCCTGTGTCCTCAGACACTGGGGGAGGAGGACGAGGGGCAGAGATAAAGAGCAGGTCCACGGACCAGATAGGGAATGTGTCATAAGTGTTTAGTAACATTTAAGTTACGCAGGTCCTCTTTGAAACAGACAGCAGAAAACAATCCCCTGTTGAATGACCGCCATGTCAAAACCCACAGCGCTATCTGAGGGACAAAGTTCAGGGACGGGGGGGGGCTGTCAGGTTGGTGTACGGAGGCCTACATTTTCCTTGTGACCGGGAAATATTAATTTTAATATTCAAAGACAATATGTACATGTTTGTGTGTAAGTATATATGTATGTATGTATGTATATATTGAGTAATTTCCTAAAGAATTTGATTGCTATAAAAATTTATTTCTACTGACAGTCCTGAAGAGAAGGGAAAAATATTTTTGGGATGTTGTTGTAAGAAAAGGGGGCGGTTCCAAATAAGCATTCGCTTCAATCTACCCCCTTTCATTACATCAGGGTTACAAAGCCTTTGAAATATTGTCATTGACGCCTTTGTCTCCGTCTCATTGAAATAAAATTCATTCATTCATTACGGTAATAATCACAACGAGACTGCGTTATCCTAAAGAGGATAAGGTTCAGAAGTCAGTCTGAGTCGATGTTGATCTATTCCTCTATGGCTATAAATGCTGTGGGTTTGAAGATTCAAACAGCTTTGAGATACCTTTAGCTTCGGGTTTAAACTGTCCTGTATCAAAACCACAGTTTTGAAATCTGCAAGGTTTTATATCAGTTTTGTAACGAATGAGCATTTGTAAGCAGATGAAAGGGTTTCTTACCCATTGATACCGACTTTCACCATTTTCTCTGGTCGTTCTCGTCCTCTGGAAGGAGGGAGGAAGAGAAAAGTCAATGAGAGGACTAACAAATCCTGTTAAATATTAATGTCCTAACATTTGCAATGGCCTACATTTATGATGCCGTGTCAAAATTAAACAAGGGAATGCTTTCCACTGATAAGTTATCTGTAAACGCCGCTTATCAACGTTTTAGCACAAATACATGCATAAGGGTAAAGCACAAAATAACACCGTAAGAAAACTACTGGAAGCAACTTTAGAACAAAGTACAATTCCATTTCAAATGTCTAAAGTAAAGCGAGTTGATTTGAACCTTCTGACTACATTTGCTTGAAGTCTTGCTGGTTCCTGACCCTGATCCTAACAGAAGTGACCCCCAAGGAAGGTATTTACCGTTTGTGGGGGGGGGGGGTTCAGTCTTTCTTGCGACTCCGGGTGTGAGTGGAAAGAGCAAAGACGAGCAGGTTGTTTTTATGACTGAGGCAGTTTTGCAGCTCCGCCTCCTCACAGAGCGCCTCTCATTGCCCCGCCCCCTTGGGTCAAGGTCATCGGCCTGCTATTCAAGCTTCTATCTGTCTGTGACCTTTCTCTCCAAAGACCATGACCCCGTAATTACACGCTCTTTGTAGCTTAGTCTACTCCTCCTCCTCATCTCTTCAGCACACATCGGGAGTTTCGATTACTCGGAATGACCGTATGATCTTTGCACATGTGCAGAGGCGGCGTTTTCAGTCTGACTATATGTTCCTGGTCAAGTTCTTGTTTGCTAATAATGACAATCATAGAACTAATAGTTGAATTACAATTCTGCATCGCTGCTTTGCAGCTGCCTTCACTTTCATTTGCTGCGTTTGAGTTTATGCCCAGTCTTTTGTCTGGTAGCGGTTTTTGCAGATGAAGGGAAAGCACACCATCCGATAACAGAAGATGTTCAATCACAGTAATTGTGAGGGATGATGTCATTTTAAACCAGAAGGATGGATCTTGTTGTGGCAGCATTCGGGGCCTCATAAATGGGCAGCCCTGACTGGAAAATGAAACCTTATCCGTGCTGGCACAATACATAAAATATAGAATTTCTCTGAAGATGACATTTGGTCATTTGTATTTTCCACCTCGGCAGATGATGCTGTCAGACGGTAGCTCTGCTCCAAAACCAGACAGACTTGGTGTGATTTATGGCAACGGTCCACTGGTCCTGGCAGAGCTGAACTACAACAACCCCCAAGTGCATGCCAGTCCTTGGCTCCGCCTTTGCTGCAGCTTAAGGTCAAACAGAGGAAGTAAAGGTCGGGCTAAGATTAGACGTTAGCCGGGTAGCCAACACCTTGTTCATTTTGTTCTCACAGAGCTGTAAATGCACTTTACAAACATTACACGTTCTTGCTGCGATTTAACAACCAGATTCCACTCAGTAATAACTGGTCATGAGAAAAAGTGCAGTGACAAGATCTAAGAAGCAGTTTGGTGATCTGTGCACAAGTAAATCCAACGTGTAAAGATGGCTTTTCACTAGATTTATACAACTTGTGTCCTGCACTAACTTTGAGAGCATAGTCTGGAGGGCAGCTGTGTGATAAAGAGCAACTAAACATGCGATGGATTGAGACTGCCATCTCGTGTTGCATTTATGACAGTCCAAAGTCAACTTAGACCATACGAGAAAGAATCAAGCAATTTACAGAGTATTACAAGTACAAAATCGGGGGTCTCACTTTAGTCCTGCCAAAACTGTTAAATGGGCACGCAGCATAGATCCTAATATAACTAGACACAGACAGACGCTGACAATCACCAGTTCATTCGGCAGCTGCGCCTGAGTTTTCCCATAACAAGATCAGATGATGAATCTGCTCAATCGAACGATCCCCGTTGATAAAGGATCATGTTAGGATTAAAAGCCTAATAGACTTTTAAATGAGAAATAAATCTGCTGCTGTCCAAGTTTGTGATTTTTATTTGCTTCGTAACTACAGCTTATATAAGATTATCTGCAACATGAACAAAAATAGATATATTGCCAGTTCCTTTCAAAGTATATTTTTGCCCTGTTAGTATGGATGTAATGCCAGAATGAAATGAAACAGGTTTCTGTTCCCCCAAACACGCTTTAATTAGGATTTGCCATCTATAGGCAGGAAAAATGTGGGAAGAAATGCAGCTTCCTCCAGCACCTATGGATAGTTGAAAATAAATGTTCCAGACGCATCTGCTCGTTTTAAACAACAAATTGAGGTGACGTGTATTCAGTAGAGCAGGATTGAAGCGGATCTTGAATCTTAGCCTCATTTCTGTGGGCAAAGCAAATAAACTAAAATAAAAAAAACATACAAAACAGCAAGTGTCAAATTTATTCATTCATGCAAATGATAAAGAACCATAAAAACAGCATGAATAACAGGTGCCACTATTTTTGGATATCCACATTTGTTACAGCCTATTTTTCCACAACCCACCGGCCACAAATTACCAAAACGCCAACACTCGATCTACACAGCAAGATGAATCTTGAAATCCAACAACTGAAGATGAACATTTGATGTAAACATAACTCGCAGGATTCAACATTCAGTTTACACGGGGATTAAACAGCTACAACATGAGGCTGGTGATCTACGGTACCTACTCTGGATGAAACCACATTAGCAGTGCTTTACGTTTACATCACACTGCATGTTTTTTCTTTTTCTTTATGCTGCTCTAAGAATGTCGTCATCAGTCTTTATTTTCTCTCCACTAACAGCCCAGTCCACTCATGGACCCGATCCGATCCAGTTTTAGGCCAAAGCATCCTCTGTTCCATCCCCTCCGTGACCGATCCGGTTCTGCTCGCTTCTGATTGGCCAGAGCCCCCTTTAACAGACGCAGCCAGGGGGTCTCCGCCTGCATTTGCGAGTCAGCCCACTTTGAGTCGTCTGTCCCTTTGACCTCCGAGGAGGTGGACTGCTCTTCCATCTGGCTGTTCAGCAGGTTTTCCAGGTCGTCCAGGGTCAAAAGGTCATTGTAGCGTTCCAGAAAATGCTCCAGAAACTACAGGGGGGGCATTAAATTTAACTGTCAGGTTGAGTAGAAGGTAAAATAATTCAATCAGTGATACATTTCATTACCCTGCCCCTCCCCTCCTTCCACATCTTTCATCCACTTGGAATCCTCCTCAAACCACTTTTCTCAATCTCCTATTCCTCCCCTCCTCCCGCCTCCTTCCTCCCCTGTACCTGCACAGCATCAGAGGAGTGCAGAGCCCGAGCCTCTGTGATCTCCAGGGGTGCCAGGAGGAGCAGAGTGGCACAGAGCAGCGCAGGACACAGCATGGCAGCGGTCACGACAGGCAGGAAGAACTGAAAATACACAGGCGAAGACAGAAAAATTACTGATGCAAACACACTGAAAATATAGGCTCATTTTAAAATGATGGCTTTCAATTGCAATAGAGAGGGATTTATGCTATCTTTATGACATGAAGGAAATTTAATCGCTTAGCATCCACATCTAAAAAAAAAAAAAAAAGAGAACATTTGTCAACACATAAATTTAACTGGGACCATAAAAAAAGGAAGGAGATAAGCAGATGTCGGGAATTTAGCTGGAATTACGAATATTGATGTTCCCAAAAGCGGCATGTCATACATTAACATGATACACTGCAAGTACTTCGTCAAGTTTCTACTGCATACTTAGGTTCATATTCACCATCTTACAACGACATGCTAAAAAAGAACAAGCTTTTAAAAAACGTGGTTTCATTTTCATTTACTAAATCAGTTGCCTCTTTGCAGTACAAAATGTGGAATAAAATTTTCTACACATTTTAAATTTGTTGGTTAAATGTTTTTTTTTTATTACTGTCTAAACGCTTTAGTTCCACACAACTACCTAAATATCATTTAAGCATGCTCACCTGTTTCTTCTGAGCTTTGGGTTCCTCTGCTTTCACAGACTCTTCTCCATCTCGTCTCCGTCGGCGACGTCTCACTTGTCGGTACCTGCGGGGAGCATCACTATCTCACCCTCCTGACTCCTCCCACTCCGCGTTACGAGATGGGATGAAAAGAATAATTTGCTTCCTCCTGCGTCTGTCCTCTTGGCAGGAGCTGAATGTTAGGGCATCAGCTGGGATGCTGCAGAGGTTTTATTTTATGGAGACGACCCCCCCACCTCCATTTTTCTTTGGAGTGATGTCATAGTTGGAGAAAGTACCGGTCATTGCCAAGGTGACTGCACTATAAGCCATGCTGATGCCAGTGCACTGCAGACAAGGTCAGGGGGCGAGTCGGCCATCGCCTCATCACTTGAGTTATGAATTACTCTCGCTGTGAATATTCACTTTATACGTCATGACTCAACCTGAATTATACATTTCCGATTTGGTTCAAATGCTCCCAGCCTCCACGGTCTTTCCCAGCATGCACCGGCCTCCCCTCCTCTGCTGGGTAAGTTACAGTCAGTCTGTAGCATCTGCTCCCTGCACCCCCTGCTGCCAAATTACAACACCAGCAAGGGACGCGAGTCGGGCACAGACCTTAAAGTTCAGCAGCCTTTGATTATTTCAAGCAAATAAAGGCCAGTAATTAGGAACGCACGTCAGGAGATGGGCATGCAATCAGTGAATATTATGTTTTCATACCGAGCTAGGACAAAATAAACATGCAAATTTACTCACGTTTGGGCATTTAACACATTTAAGTTAAATTTGCCCACATATAAAACACAAGTACGGCTGCAATAATTCCATTAGCCTGTTGTTGGCAAAGTGTCTTTATATAATCACACAGGAACGTACCCCTCTCATCTTTTCGGAGGACAACGCGTGGGAGATGGAGTGGGCAAAACGGAGAGATTAACCCCCCCTCCTCCCTCCCCCTCATTGCTAAACTACTGTGCATGAGATGTCAATAAAGAGAGGAACGCTGTAAACCAGGAATAGTAGGTAGGAGGGAGGCAGAGCGCAGAAGGAGACTGACAATAAAAGATTGATTACAGGAGAATGGAGGCGGCAAAGTATGCAACACGACACACGTCAAACAGAACGAGACAGAAAAAACACGGCATAATTGTAAATAAACATCAGGCAGCCGTGGTTCAGTGGTGAGGAGGAAAAGGACAAGTGATGGAAAATGGAACAAGTGAGAAGGACATGGAGAGGCATGTGGGGTAAATGCCTGGACAAGCTGTGACAACTCATTACACACCACTGTCCAAACACAGAACGCAAAGCAGACATTCAAACCCGCTGCTACTGATGGTAGAAATAACCAGGGGACAGACAACCCGTCCACAGGTCTGTTGGAATGGCTGAGACGGGCAGCAGCAGACTTAACCTAGAATCAGGTTTATTTATCTTGATTCTATGTCAACAGAACACTTTTAGTTTGGTGCCAAGTACCAATAGCTTAAAAAAAAATTAAAAGAAAAAAGTGTACAAACAAATGCAAGGCATCAATTCAGATGAAGGATTAAGACGAGGAAACAGAAGTTAGGAAACTACGGACGACATTAGTTTCTGAGACGTGCTCTTCGGGATGTGCGGGCGATGGGAGTCGTCACTTTCGGCGTCTCGCTCTCCGCCATGACAGCTTCTAAAGAACAAAAATAAAGATACAGTGAAGAACCAGGACAGGCCAAGGTGCTCTGGTCCTCGAAAACACAGAAGAAAATGCCACAATTCTCATTAGATTATGACCGAAGGAAAATCTTTGCCTCCAACATTAATTAAAAAATTCACATAATTGTCCAATTCTGTTAACATAAAACAGACTGACTGACTTGTAGCTTAAATGTTGTTTTCTATTAAATCTATCCTGAGATTTTGGGATCAGTTCTGCTTTAACGCACAGCTGAAGAGTAACTGTCCCAAATATTAGATGTTCTGGTCCAGCACGGTGCACCAAACACTCTGGAGTTTAAAGTACGGACCTGAGCTCAGCTAAAGCAAAGAAAAATACCACTGAAGCAAGAAGCAGAGAAAATGATTTAGGCCGAGTCAGAGAGAAAAGGGTCGATGTTTTAAAGCTTATGAAAAAAATAACATATTTAATATATATATATTTTTAATTCTAATTATCTGATCATTATTAAATAGAAAGAGCTATTATTTGAAAGGCAGAGTCGTACTCTAACATTCCATTTAATAAATATATTCATCATTCATCCACTCATAGTGAATATTTATTAAGACGGCTGCGCTGACCTTCATCTTCCTCTTCATCGCTACTGAAAGTGATCACAGGTTTCTTGGAGCAGCGAGATTTCTGAGGCGTCACAAAACAGTCATCAGAGAGAGATCCAGGAGTCTTTGCTTGACCTGTAATATAAATGAAGAAAAGGTCAAATCTAAAAAATAGTTCTGTGTGCAGCTTTGAACCGGACCCTTAGTAAGATCTAACGGACCTCTCTTTGCTCTGGAACGGCCCCTGGTCGGCACGGGCGTCTGTTTGACCGTCGTTTCCTCGCCCGTCTCTGGGCTTTCCACGTTCTCCAGCCCCCGTGTGTGAACCGCCGTCAGCCGCTTTTCAAACTCGCCGACCTGGGCCTGGGGAGCGAGCAAGTCACCATCCGACGTCCAAGATGTCAACGAGGACCCGGTTTTAAACAACGCGTTGGGCGTAGCACCTTGAACTGGGGTTTGGCCCCACGGCGGAGCTTGGTGCTGATGGAAACCAGAGGCTGGTAGACCCCAACCTCTGTTAGCTTATCGCTGTAACATTCCCAGCATTCCTGCAGCCTCTTGAACCCACGCTCACACATGGACAGCAGAGACAAAGACATGGCCAAGTCGCACCACTGACGCTCCGTCCTGAGCGACGGAGGAGGAAGAGAGACACGGGGATTAGGGCCTAAACTTGATTAGAGGCCATGTGACATGCATAGAAATTCTAGGTTTATATAAAAGCTCATTACTCATGAATACGGCTTTGCCCTGGCATCTAGACCAAATCTCATTTCCCAGGAAACTCTTGTACCTTAAATTAATTTTCTATTGTGTAATATAAAATGTCATCCTTTTGAGTACGGATGAGTCAGAGGCAGGCTGAAGCCTGGCCAGGCCAATTGTCTTTCAACAGTAAGTTTGGCAGGTGATCCGTGCCGTAAACTCTCTCAATCAATACACGTGTAACGCCTACTAATTACCGTACCCTCATCACACACCAGTTAGTTTAGAAATGAAATAACCACCAGGGCTGACTCAGAAAGGGCCAAGAACAAACACTTAAAGAAGCAGGTCAAAGTGGTGAAGATGAGGAAAGCGGTCGGGGATAGACTCACTTGGCAGTTCTAAAGCGCTGACACAGTTTCTCCACCAGAGACTCAGTTTGCCTCTCTTTGGTGATGTATGAGAATAACTGCCTGGAAAACACACACAGACATCACCGTTCGCCCATGGGCTGCTGGGACGACCTCATTATCAACGACCAAGGCAGCGGGCAGAGAACCGGAACTCACTTCATGATGGTATTGAAGTCCTCGGAGGTCATTCCTCTCTCCGGGTCAGACAAGCGGCTGATGATGTCTGGCAGCAGGTTGTAGATGGCGTTGTCCTGGTGGGAGACACCAAGACGACGAATGAAACGTCCCAATTATTGAGATGCCATTAAAGGTTATTGATGGACGTGTGTGTGTGTGTGTGTGTGTGTGTGTGTGCGCACCTTGGTGGACAGCTCGTTGAAGAAGTTCAGGGCCAGGCTGGTAATGTGAGGCTCCGGGTCAATTAGCAGCACAGCCACCTCGCTGACTTGACCCTTGACCTTGAGCACGTCCTTAAGCACCAGCTGAGTAAGAACTGTGACAGCCGTCTGCCTCACTGAGGGAACCTCATCACTGAGCCTGGAGGACAAGACGGCAGGAAATGATCAGCGGCCTTCTCTTCGGCAAGGAGGAGTTCCATTATATCGGCTTTGAGGGACTGAGAGCTACTTATTATTGCTGCACACAGAACAGTGCCGTTCTAAAATCATAAAGATTTGAACCCGGAAGGATGTAAGAAAGTTAACGGATTAATAAAATCATTTGCGTTAATTATTCAGGGAACTGTGGCAGGTTCATACGACGATGATTCATACAAGAGGCATCGATAAAAAATATTTATCAGCCTTTACTTACATTTGAAGAAAAAGTGGCATGAAAATTATTAATGCCCTCAATGATCAATAGAAATGCCTTATTGGCCATTACAGGAATCAAACGCTTCCTATAATTACTGACCAGTTTGTCTGCCTTTATTTTCCACCAGCCCAACAGAATTTTAAGGAAACCAAGCGACTGTGACTGAACACAATGTCACAGGGCAGCCCCTGACGGGCCAATCAGATACCATCCCAGCGCTAATTCAGAGCTACATTCACCCACGTCCACAGGACAAAAGAAACCCATTAAACAGGGTTTAAACAGAGCAGGACTCCATGCAGAGAATATCTAACACCTCCACAAGCCACAGCTGAAGCTTACAGTAATGAACATGGCAATTAATCCTTACTGCTCTTATCAGGAGTTTCCAGGGCAGCAGCTTTGAGAGCAGTGGCGGTACGGGTGCGTGGGAGACTATTAGGAAGTGCTATAGCATGCTTATCAGCTGGAAAACACTACAAGGGTAATGCCACATTAAAAAAAAGAAACTATAACGGCATGCTTTATATATCTGAAACACCTCATTGTGAGCATTATCAACCATTAAATTAAAAACATACATCAAACAGAGCAACTTCAACTTTTAAGTTTGCTGTGGGGGAAACAGGAACCATGGAAACAACCACGAAGTGTTTTTCTTTAATTAAAGCATACCCACCCGTGTAAAACCGGTTCCCTTCAGCTCACCCAAGTGGTCTGTGTAATTACCACACACACACACACACACGTCATTTGTTCAGGTCGCAGCCTGTAACAAGCTGCTCATTAAGCTGTCCCTTGTCTAAAATTGACCTCATCTGGAGCTGGTCCAGGACTCCACCCAGTTCACCAGTGGGCGTTGCGTGTTCTACTGGCCACAGCGCCTGCAGCAGTCCGAATACCAGGCCGGAATCAGCGCTCGGCTTCATGCTGAGGATCTCAACGCTTGTCCCTTCCTACCATTAAAAGTTGTGATGGGAGAAGAAAACTCTTTCCCATCATGTGGCTCAGTGGAGCAACGCTGCAGCCGTAACACTTCAGTAGCCGAGATATGGATGAAGGGGGGGGGGTGTCCTTTACAGTAACTGGTACACACTCCCAGCTCAGCAGCCAGGTGGGGGCCGAACCTCATAAGAAAACCAGCCTACAGATAACGACGATGAGGTGCCACTGCGACAAATTCTGTGTCTTACATTCCCAGGCTGACTTGATTGAAAGTCAGCACATTTACCTGGCGTAGAGATTCTGTGTCCAGGGTTCCAGGATGTTTGGAAAACGAACGATGAGGTCTCCCAAGGCGATTATGGCATTAGCCCTGACCACAGGGAGCGTCGAGCGTTCCAGCACCGTAAACATGAGACGGATGTTTTCTTCACACACGGACGGACTGAAACAACGAATAAAAAAAGAATAAAAAAGGTGTAATCCAATTATTTTTACTGCAGTCCAAGGAGAGGAAGTGAAGGATGCCTTCATGAAGGTTTTGTTCAACCATTTTAGAAAAAGTTGTTGATTTAACAAATCAAAGTTTTGTCAAATAGAACATTACCAACACAACAGCTTCCTAATAAGATCCACATCATCTTAGCAAGCTTGCGCACACACAGGATGAGAGGCTACACCAGCAGTGAGTCTACCTGATCATCATGTACTGAGAGAGCGCCAGGCAGGCAGCAGTGGTGAGCTGGGGGTGGGAGTAGCGTCCCGGGGAGCTGCAGACTCTCACCAGCAGCGGAAGGAATGCACACAGCAGGTTTTCCTCTGAACAGGCAGACGGCAGGGAGGAGACGTTAACCGAATGAAAATCAGGTGAAGTGCGGCTGTTTAATGCAACCCAAACAAATCACCAGCCAGTAATTCAGTCTCGCAGATCTTTCTGATAAGTTCAGCTTCTGTATCTTCAGCGGAGGCACCAACCAACCCCAGATCGTCCTCCATGGCGCTCTCAGTAGCCGCTTGCTGTTGGACGTAAACATAACAGCTCAACCAAAGGGTCACTTCTCTCTGCAACATGTTCTATTAAAATTAAAACAAGAGCAAAGACGACAAAAATATAGAGATCAAGGAGAAACCTTTGTTCTCTGAACGCAAGCATTCGCTGAAAGGTGTATGACATCATCATGTGTCATAACAACTTTTGGAAACAGGCTCAGAACGTCAAGCATGATGACATCACTTTTATCCACACACGTCCCACTTTAAAGTACTGCCGGTACTTCATTTCAAGAGTACTATTAACGCAGCAGTACAGGCGCCAAACCCCTTCACCTTAGCTTTGTTGGATGGGCCCTTCTCCTCCTCCCTTTCCTCCGTTTCTCCTCTCCTCCTCCGCAGCTCGGTGCTCACGCTGCGCTCCAGGTGAGACACCTGCCAGAACGCCACGCAGCCACACAGCGCCAGCATCTGGGCCAGACACACACTGTTCACTGCAAGAGACACACACAGGATTAATAATATGCTGAGAGAGCACCGAGAACACGACACCCCGCCGGGCTCACCTTGTTCACCGTGCTCCTCCGACTCCTGAGATCCTTCTTGCGTTTGGCCGGCATCCCTGTCGATTTCGCCGCCTTCTGCAATCCGATCCAGCAAGAGGCGAGCGCTGCGCTGGAGGAGCCGGGAGCACAGCTGGTCGGGCGATTCCGCCAGGAAGTAGACGAGACGGACGGCCTGCTCCATGAAGCTCTGCCAGTAGGGGCTTTCCATCGCCACGCCTGGAGCAAACGCCAACAGAAGACGTGAGCAAACAGTCAACGGCAGGCGGGACGAGGCTGCCGTCGATTCGTTATTTTGTTTGCATTTACCGTCAGCGATGGCTTGCGTGAGGCAGGTGAAGAGCTGATGGTCCTGGGGCAGTCTGAATGGCGTGCCTTTAGATTGCTGGTGATGTTAAGATGTACGAGGCCTCTGTTATCAAGCTTAATATTTATTGCAACACAGAACTCATTTTCAAGGGACTGAAATTCACATTTTCAAAAAGGCAACAATTGGCTTCCTACCCTGACATGGTCGGTGACGCTGCAGATGGTGATGACCGTGTCTCTCGCCAGAAGAAAATCTTCAGTCGCTTTTTCTCCCAGAGCCCCCGAACAAAGCGTGTCAATATTACTGAGGACCACCTCCCTCTCTGCCCTGTAAGGTTCATGCACAGAAATACAAAATAGGCATCAAGTACGAACTTTATATTCGCATCGCAACGATCAAGTGAAGCCACCACATCTCAGCCGTGCATCGGCCCACCTGCTGTGCACTGGCCCTAATCAGTCTCGGATGCAGCCCAGGAGCCAAGCACTAATGCGAGTGGGGGGGGGGGGGGGGGGGGGGTTCGGAGAAGCTCATAAGATTTAATAGCTTATGAATGCCGCCGTCTGGACGAGGGGAGGCAGCAGTGTGGGCGGACTGCAGATAGAGTCTGTGCTCATTCGTCCCTACAGCTGCATTCTTTGGGGTACACTCGGGGAGGAACTTAAAAACGTGTACATTCAGTAAACCGTGCTGGCAGAGCGCCAAGCTCCGCGGTCGTGACTTTGATTGTAATGAAGAGGAGCCGTTCCTGAGTCTGTGCGCTGACTGAGGGGACCTGCTGAATGTCAAGTAGATGCAGCAGGACCATAAAACAAAAGGAAGAGCCCGAGAGCATCTTACGTAATGCTTTGAAAAGCTGTTTTGTCAAACTAAAACAGTGAAGTATATATACAAGTATAATATATATTTTCCAACAGATGAAGAATCCCAGACATTTTAATCACATCGTAAACAAGTCATGCGAAAAGCTAAAAGCTTATTTGGATGTCGCATACTTGGGAATCAAACAAGCTGCAGCGCATCACTTGAGGTAAAACGGCTGACCGTTCATAAAGCCTGCACACGAGCAGGAATCAGACGGACCCCCCCACATAATCGGCCCATTTAACAGTGAAGACCAGCTAACATTAGTGTTACAGTAATAGAAAAATAAAAGTGTTACCGTGCAGCCATGCCCAGCAGCAAGACCGCAGCTCGCCTATGCAAGACAGAAGTCTCACGTTTGCCGGTGAACCTCTCCCACAAGACCTGCACGACAGTCGACTGGAGATTACTGCTGGAGCCAAAGAACTCCTGCACCTGTGCAAAAAAACCATCAATAGGTTCAACAAGGGCATTAGGGCAAGAGTTAGGCCATTACCACAAACAGGCCCTCAATAATCCGTTTACACACAAACTATTCACTGGAGTAATAACAGCTGCTCACTATTTCCTCCAGACACTGGATTGTTCCCAGAGACGCATCAACCATCAGCTCGGATAAACTGTCCACAAGAGTCTGCGCTTTCATTCTAAGGAGAAGAGAAGCGTTATGCGTTTAGGTTTGCTTGAATCACACACGTATGGCCGACCAGTAATTATTAACACATAATGCAGCATTAGAGACCTGACGGTGTCTCCCTCGGGGTTCAGATACAGTCGTCGATAAGCCTGAACCACAGCATCTTTAACGGCCCCATCGGCGGCCCACACCAGCGGCAGCATCTTCCTGACCCCGCTGACAGAGTTGGCGATGCTGAACTCGCACACCGTCACACAAAACTGTACGGCTTCCTGAACCACTGCAAACAAAGACTACAGCTGTGAAGAGTTGGAGCATTAAAAGGTGGTGGACCAGGCTGCTCTCCGGGGAATACGGCCTCCAACCTGAAGTAGTTTTCCAGTACAGCATAGAGTTGATGATACAGATCGCCCTTTCCACCTGTAAGGAAAAGGTTTCGGTGTCTCTCAGGTATTGCACGAGCATCTCCTGCTTCTTCAGCTCAGATTCATCCCCGTCCTTCTCCGCCTCCTTCTGCGGGGTCGGTGGTAAGTTCTGGCTGACCTCAGAGTCGTCCTCGTCAGAACCTGAAAAAAAATAAGAGCAGCTAAACAAAAGGATTAAGAACCTACTGCACATGAACTAAACCACACTTCTATTGCCGTCTGCAGCATAGTAATGCCATTACACTCTATTCTTGTGACCGTTACGCTCTCGGACGTCTTAAATTAACTGATTTTTGATGAGTATCTCTAGAAATTCTAGGCTTACCTTTGAAAATCAGAGCCATTGTGTTCATCAAGGTGTCAGGAGTGACCGTGGACAGAGACGCAAATATCTCAGATTCAGGGAAGCAGGCGTGGGCTCTTACACAAAGACGCACAGCATTCCTACAGAGATGAGGAACCTCACATTATTGGCTAATTGACAGTGTGGCAGAGAAAATATACATCAGATTGTGATTTCAGACAAATGTTTCCTCACGGCAACACCGAAGGCCGATCAGCATCACCTGTATTTGTTGACGCGGAGGTACTGAGCAATCTTCACTGCAGTTGCTCTGTCACCTTCCTCCACATCAACATCC
The DNA here is from genome assembly GCF_040956055.1 of Brachionichthys hirsutus. Lineage (NCBI taxonomy): Eukaryota > Metazoa > Chordata > Actinopteri > Lophiiformes > Brachionichthyidae > Brachionichthys > Brachionichthys hirsutus. The sequence continues at coordinate 4,716,732 of NC_090899.1, forward strand.
TCTTCCTTTTCCGTTTCACTTGCGGGCTCCAGCGCCGTCCCGACAGTGGTGAGCAGCTCAGGCGTCATGGCAGCCCACAGCTCAGATGCTTTAATCACCGCCACTGATGGAGAGAGAAGAGGAGAAGAGCAGGGCGAACACGTTAAAGTTCATGTCAAATCCTCCCACCAACCATTTGTGCAGGTAGAAATAACTGATTCAATGGTTGTTGTTTTTTTTCCCTTTCTCACAAAGAGAAATAAAGTGTATGCAAAAATCCTGCATTCATCCGAGAATAAAAGGACCACTGAAGCAATTTGAAAAAGGAACATCTGGCACTTCACAAAATGCAACAAATTGCTGCTGGGTCTTTCTGAAGTTGTGAATTCTGAGATCGTTTTTAAAAGGGACAGCGAGTTCCCGAAGTTGCCCTCAGATTACCAAAGAAGAAACTCACAGCTGACTGAAGTAGAAAGAGAGTTGGGTGAACTACCATGCCGAATAAACAAACATGTGCATGCGCGCACGCACGCACGCACGCACACACGCACACACACACTGTATGCCTCATCGCCACTATTATTCCACAGTTACTTTTAGGGAATAATTTGGGGACGAGTCAGATCACTGTAGGCAGGCCCTTACAGCAGAGCAGGAATCCTCCCCCGCGCTACCAAGATTACCCGCCGATCACGGCAAAGGAGAACCCGACTCTCATTCAGTCAGCTCGTATTCGCCTTGGTCTCATCACTGGGCAAACTGTGACCGAACACGAACGCTCAAAGTTTTCATCTCTTTGACGACACAAGAGTCATCCTCACCTGGCGCTTTCCCCTCCAGCTTCTCTTTCATCTCTCCGAGTTTAGCCGTCTCTTTCTCCAACGGCTTCCTCAGATCCGCACTGCTCAGCTGAAAGACAAGCAACCATGACATTGTGAAAATCCTAAGAACGTCTACAATCGCGGGTCCAAAGCGCGCTGAATCATTTACTTTGCAGCTGTAAGGGTTGTGTGCGATGAAGGCCGCCAACAGCTGGATGGCGTTCTTCACTGCATTTATAGATTTGTCCATCAGCCGTCCCACGGCGAGCTCCATCACCTCGCTGTACCGACACAGCGGCAGTGCCTAAACACATACACTTTTTTAAAAAACTCAGAGTAACCATACTTGTCACTTTAAAGATGCGTTGGGAGTCTGAAAACATACTTGGCTGTTGACGATGCGCGTGAAGACCTGCAAGACACGTGCCCTGACGTGGGAATGCGTGTCGTGCAGATGCTCCTGCAGAGTGTCAAAGAAGCGGTCGCGGTCGGCTTTACCAGATTCATCAAGCCCGTCGCCACACAGGACCCGCACCAAGATCTCTCCAAGCACCTCGCACACAGCGACTCGCATTGTGTGGCTCTGGAAAGAAGTCTGCATATAATCTCATACTTTGCACTGTTTAAATAAATAAAATTAAAACTCAGAACTTTTTAAATAAGGATTTATACATTTAGCAAACACAAAAAAAACGTAAGTCACAGTTACTGAACTTCACCCTCAGATTACAATAGGAGGCAATTCATTGCTAAAGAGAACTGATTAAACTCCTTCCCCCACACACAAAGACACACAACACAGCCAGCTCGTCAACTTCGTCCAGCAATTACTGTATTGTGACTTCAGGGGAATAATTTGGGTTGAGCCGGGTCACTGTGGGCTCAGGCTGGCCCTTACAGCAGAACAAGAAGCCCTCCTTGCACAGCCAAGACTACCTGCCAGTAAAGGCAAGAAGAAACCAACTCTCCACACTAAGGTTGCATTTGATTTCACCCCATCACAGGGAAAAAGCAGAAAAACGCGAGTGTGTATAATGGACTTTCACGACAAATCAAAGAACGTGCGCCTTTTAAACTTATTCCCGTGAACTAGAGAAACTCTGTCGCATTCTCGGATCAAAACTTCTTTAAAAAACAGAATGAACATGTTCATGTATTTAGTACCTCTCCTTCCAGGTGTGTGATGAGCACACTAATGTTGGGAATCATCAATTCGGGAATGAGAGCACCGAGTTCTGAAAGGAAGGATGCAAAAGCTTTGACTCCTGAACCTTCTCTGGAAAGTTCTTCACTCGACTTCTGACCAATTTCCCTGGAGGAATGGGGGGGGGGGGGAAGAGAAAAAACGAGGTATGAAGGTCCCTTCCATCACATTTCTACAATAGTCAAAGAAATGCTCACATGAAACATAACATGCGGCATTGGTTGTGCCTGCAGACCTTACTACTTCTCCAGTGATAGCCCTGGCTCCGTAGTCTGTGCTCCACACAGATACTGCCTGAGCAAACACGGAAGACAACTGCTCAAAGTGTTGCAGCAACTGGATCACCTTTACACTGGCGCCTGTAAGAGTCGAGGGTGTGCATTAAAACCAAACCATCATAACAAGCCTAAATTAGATTTTTATGCTGAACAGGTTGCATCATGGTATTATTTGCTCTTTACACACACACACACATTACATTCTTGACACGAACACGCTATGAAATCTTGTCCAGTTTCTTGATATGACAGACTGACCTAGGAGGTGATTGTATTTCTTGATTAGCACCCCCAGTAGATGGATGACAGAATCTCTGGTGGGCTTACTCTTGACATGACTGATGGTTGGGTTCTCAAGCAGTTTATAGCAACAGCAGGTCACACAGCTAAAAAAGAACGAGACATAATTAATTGTGCTCATGTTTTAAATTCATGTTTTAGTTTTAAATTATCTTGATCTTTATTTTCTGCTCATGTAAATGTGCTTCTACATTGTTGTATGGTGGAACACATTTTATTGCCCTGATGCGCAATTAAGTGCCTCTTTGGTTTATTATGCGTTTCTGAAATGGATGTCAAACGCTATCAACCTTTCTGCAAAAGAAATTCTACCCACAGGTATAAAAGTAACCTCGATGTTTTATTCTGAAGCTAATAAAACTTGAAATGGATTCTGACTGCACGAAAAACCAGACTGGTCACCTGTGCCCTACAGTAAGAAATAACTGATACCCCCAAAATCTAGAAATCAACTTACCGGAATGTCATTTCATGAAGTTCAAAAATTACAACTTTATCTACTTCAACGTGAAATCTTGAGATCATTTTTAAGGGACAACGAGTTCCTGAAGTTGCCCTCAGATTACCAAAGAAGCAACTCACGGCTGACTGAAGCAGAAAGAGAGTTGGGTGAACTACAATGCCGAATACAATCACACACACACACACACACACACACACACACACACACACACAACCACTCAGGCGCACACTGTATGCTTCATCACCACAAATATTCCAGTTACTTTCAGGGAATAATTTGGGGACGAGTCAAATCACTGTAGGCAGGCCCTTACAGCAGAGCAGGAATCCTCCCCCACGCTACCAAGATTACCTGCCGATCACGGCAAAGGAGAACCCAACTCTCATCCAGTCAGCTCGTATTCGCCTTGGTCTCATCACCGGGCAAACTGACTGAACATGAACAAAGAATCAAATGTGTTCACGTTTGGGGGCGCCGTGCAATTTTCACAAAAACGTTAAGCCTAAAGCGCTGAAGCGTCAAAAGCTTCTAGAACCAACACGAGAAATACCTCACGCTTTTGAAGTTACGAGAGCAAAGCTTGCTAGAGATCCACACGTAGCCGAGTACCTGATGAACTCCTCCTCCACCAACGACAGGTTCCAGAGAGAACGGATATCCAACTGGAGGAGCTGGATGAGGGCCTGTAACACCCTCTCCCTCTCAGAGTCCCACTGCAACATCTCTCCGCTACCTTTGCCCTTTTTACCACCCTGCACAACAAAAGCGATAGAAAAGGTTACCAGTTTAAAAAAAACACCGCATGCTTGCAAACAAAGATACCCACGTATTATTCAAAGGTATTTTGAAGCCTTATAATCATACCTTCCCAGGCGCCGTGATGATACTCTGTCTATAGGACTCGCTCTCGAGAAGCTCTGCGAGTTTACACAGCAAATAGACGCCCATTTTCACTGCATTGAGCTTCTCCTTGCGCTCTGCGGCCGAGACGGACACGGTGACGAGAAATGCTGGCAAGGAAGAGGACAGCCCAATAACCACTGAAAGGAAGAAGAAAGACGGCGAACACGTGACTATCCAAGCACATAAAGGATGCATGTATGTCTATTTAAAACAAATATAAAAAGATCAAACCTTGTATTAGTAGCTCCAACGTATCCTCTTTCACAGCAAGCTCCGCTGAGTTATAATGCCTTTAAGGAGTAAACAGCTTTGTGTTATTAATAACAGTAACTTCCTCAAGCTGCAGCTGATCAATACTTACTGCAGCACGCTGTAGCCGGTGTCAAACTGCTCCAGCACACACGAAGGCCCCTGACTCCTCAATGCGGCCTTAAACTCTGCGTGAGCGAGACCCAACATTTAGCAACAGAAACACAAGCTAAAAGCATCCAGACCTCCAGCACGCTCTCCTCTTACTGCCGAGATGGGCCGCCAGCTGTTTGGGGGCCACGACGTCGTGGACGACGTACTGGTTAATGCCGCCGGTCTTCACCAGGTCTCCCACGCACACGGGCACGAAGAAGTCCCACGACATCCCTGCGTCGGAGAGGGTTAGCCCATAATTAGCATTGTGAATTCGGCACCGCTACGTTAATTTGGAAACGGTGCTTTGTCTAACTGTGCGTGCTTTGCAACGAAATTAAGATATTTGATCAATACGTAGCTTCGTTGTTACGAATTAGCTAAACCAAAAGCCGGCGACGTTAGCAGGTTAACAAGTTCGGCGAGTGCTAATGTGTGGTTTAAATTGTTATACCGTATTTATTTACCAGACACGGCATCAGCTCCCGACTACAAATGAAAAACAAATCTCACCTATGGCGTGCGAAGCCTCGTTAGCCAACGTTTCGATCTCTGAAGTCAAGAGCGTGGACTGCTCGGTTCAACGCCTGTACGCACTTTGAATCCTCTTTCAAATCTGTTCGAAGATGGCGCCAAATAAGCGGAGATGTGACGTCATATTAACGCGCCTTTGTTTGAACGTAGCCTTATGCATTACGCAACACTGCCGCCTAATGGAAAAAGGTAGTAATAGTTCAATCCCCTCAAAACTCCTCTTTCCGAGAAAACGATCAATGTGCTGAAAATCAAAAGGTAATATTTCCTCCATCCATTTCCCTTGTAGATGAGGAAATGGTCACGTAACATATACCGCATTTAGGGAAGACATCCGTCCATCCGTACAAGGATAGATGAGACGATTTGCTCATTTATGCCGCTTTTCAGCTTTGCAGGTCAGGGGAGTCGGTCGAGCCTACTCCAGCTTGCTATGGGCGAGAGGCGGGTACACCCCGAATGCGTCACCAGCTTGCAAGATATGCGCAAGGAAAAAAAGAAGAAGAATCAACTGGACTTGTTTAATTTCTGATTGAAGACATTTCGCCTCTCATCCAAGAGGCTTCTTCAGTTCTAAACGACAGTCTGGATACTTGTTCTCCTGTATCTGGACTCTCCACCAGTCATTTAGAACTGAAGAAGCCTCTTGGATGAGAGATGAAATCAAACACTTGATTATTCTTTTTTTGCTGTTGATTTATTTTGACCTGGATGACTGAGAACCTACAGAGACATCTCCAGACAAAATGTTTTCACACACAAGCAAACATCAGGACCACGTGCCCTGTGCTTCCATTGTCAGGGAGGATAAAAAAAATATTCAGACACAAATGTTTGAGGTAGTAGCTGTATTCAAATGATTGACAACACAAGCACCCGCCTCTCCCCTGTACCAATGTTTCAGCTACAGAAATGACAATACTTTTCACAAAAATGTCTTACTGTTTATACAGCACTCAATCCAAATGTTAAAAGGCGGATGTCACTAACAAAGATGTCTAATACTGACAGAATGCAGCATTTGTCTTCAATTCTTTAACCTCTTAGTATGCTTAAAACAAAATTAACTTCCCAGGTTAGGCACACAAAATCATCAATACAACAAAGAAAAAATATCCATTGCAAAAATGCTTAGAAACAAAATTCATATTTTTTTTGTAGTTGTACATGTGAATACAGTAAAAAGCCTTGTGACAGCTTGGAACTGTCAAACCATTAGGGGAAGTTGTAGTGTTTAATATTTACTGATAAAACACAATAAAATAAAAAAAAGAAGTCACTATAAGAGCACCAAAAGTAACAGACAATACATGGTTGATCCTAAAAAGAAAATAAAAAAATCAATATTTAAATACTTTTTAACCATCTGGCTCATTAACACACACTGCATCAGACCGAGGAAGAATTATGTAATCCAAAAGAAAAAGCACCAAATGTTAAGAAGAGGAGAAACAAAAATTATATCAACTCGTGAGGAATAATCTCCTAATTTTTAGACTGATCAGCGCCCAATATTGTTCCAGGACAAGATGTTTTTATTTTCTCTTTCTGTCTTGAGAGCATCGAGGACAATACCTGCTCAACATAGACAGAGAAAAAAAGCAAAGACAAAAACTATTATTTCACCGACTTGATGGGTAACAATCAACACTCTTATTGTACGCATTTCAAATTGGACACAATTTTAGTGTCTGAGTTTCTTACCATTTGCCTCTCGGTTTGGTCGTCAGGCCCACACATGCAAAATGGAACCACTCAATAGAGCACTGGTGGAAATAATAATAAAAATACAAAATCAATGTTACAAGGACATGACAGACAGTATTAGTAGGCAGGGACCTCCTACTTCATTACACTTGACTAGTTATTGCGAGATTCTGCAACACTGTAATTCCTACAGAAACAAACGGGATCATAACACAGAACTCACATCAGTGTTGTCACAGCCGATCATCTCCCCATAGGAGACTTGATGACACAGACAGTAAGTGGGTTCGTTAGGATCCACAGGCATATCCAGTACATCAGATGGGTGCACATTCCCAAAGTTGCTAGAAGGGCTGTTGAATTCTCCTCTGATGATCAGAGCAAATGATGACAGATGAGAGTGAAATAGCATGATCAGAAAATAAACAAACTTAGAATGACTGACTGAAACAAATGAAAGGTAAACACTTGTCTGATGTCACAACAGTCAGAGGCTTTCACAATATTATAACTGACTGGGAAAATATATCCTTTTCACTGGGACATCATAACCATACATCATCATCATAAGTGCCTTCGCAAATGACTGTGTGAGTCAGGTGAGCTGGTTCAGGAGGTGGCCTTGGAGCACTAGCTTGTCCCTACAGAATAAACCGAAGTGCTATAACAATAATCAGAATGACAGCAACGGAAAAAGTCCGTTTTTGTTCTCAGGATAACCAATACAGCCCCATATTACTCCGTTTTATTTTTCAGGTGATGGAGATCAGTAATATCAAGCAGACGGTTAGATAAATAACATACGGCTGAAGGAGCTTGACTTTCTTCTGTGTACTCTTGGGGCTTCCATCTTCATCTGAGCTCTTCACTTTAGATCTTGTTTTAGCCATCTTCTTTTCCTTTTGTCTGGAGTCACCTGAAATCACCCCCACACACTTTAGTATTCCACGTAGTTTGGTTTCAGGATGGATTAGTTACGTTAGTAAGCCAGAAACACACTTTTCTTCCCCTTACTGGAGGTGGAATCATAGTCTGTGCTCTCGATCTGCTTTTCCTTCAAATCAGCCTCAAACCGAGCCAAGTCTGTGTCGAGACGCCTGATGTGTTTGTCAACCTGCAACACAAAAAAGAAAGTGCTTTGCATTAAACAAAGCGGATGTAGAAACTGTTTTCTCACATTACCTACAATATGAAATGTTTTTGTTTGTGTAGATTCTCTTACATCTAGATTATAGTTATCGCTGTTGCAACACAGAGGAACAGAAGGACAGGAACATTGTCTTCAACACTTAAAATCATGTCCAGTTGTTTTTATCTTCAATCATTGAGAGGACATCATTTATTGCTATGGGACTAACCATCTCATAGGTCTGCATGGCCAGTTGCACCTTGTCATCTCCAAACTCCTTGCATTTACTGTAAGACTGCTGAATCTGCCTCAGTATGGACAGCTTCTCTTCAGAGGAAAGCGTCCGGGCATTGGCAGTGTAATCTTTAGCCAGAGAGTCTATCTGTCCTTTAAGATCTGGAAGACAAAAGTAAAATCTTTCAAAGAAAAAAAACTGCAAAGATAATGTTACAAAGCTTTCTATAACAGGTATTGAATGTAATTTTCATTCAAGTTAAGCAATACAGGAAATAGATAACAGTTTGAAAATCACATTTCTTGTTTTGTTTAACTCAAAATGTAACTTATTTGACAATTATTACTATTGGATCAATATCGTGACCTTTTTTTTTTACAAACTTATCAAGAATCCAGCATCCTAGTATAAATCAGTTTCCTTCACATTTTGGATTTAGACCCTTTAAAATTAAGCAACTGTTACCCTCATCTCAGGTATGATAATTAGCTGTTCATGAATGTAAGCATTCAGCAGAGCCCTGGAGTAATTAACTCCAGATATTTGTTTTTGAAGAAGTCAAGAGAACAAGATTGATACATTATAAGATGAACTATAGACTACCCAAGCGACCCATTTCTTATTCCTTAAACCGTGCCATGATTTAAGGCAGGGGTGGGCAAACTTTTTGACTTGCGGGCCACAATAGGTTCTAAAATTTGACAGATGGGCCGGGCCAGAAACAGATGGATGGAGTATTTGTGTGAGCTAATATAAATGACACATGAAAGCTATTGCATGAAAGGATTTGGCCTTTTACAGGTAGCATTACAGGGAAAAGGTCAAATGAATGAGATTTAATCATAATACAATTTTATTTAATTATATAATTTGGACAAGTTTGGCGGGCCGGATTAAAAAGACCAACGGGCCGCATATGGCCCCCGGGCCTGGGTTTGCCCATGCCTGATTTAAGGACTAAACAACCCTGACCCTCAGGAACTACTGCTTTACAACCAATTCAGCTTTTAAACCCGAACTACACAGTTCTCTCTCACCTTCTGTGCGTTGATCCAGATCCCTCATCAAATTGAAGTTTCTCTGTAATTCGAAAGGCAGGTTTTCTATGCCTGGTGTGGAGGGAGGGGAAAAAACCCACGATTTAATAACAATTCTATTAAATGGATTTAACAATTTCGTTGTGCAAGCGTTGTTGTTATCTTAATTATGTATATGGACGCTACAGACGGATGCAGGTAATGATGGAACTAGCATTCACAATGGAGGCTATCGTTAGCATGGGACACAAAACAGGATTTTGGTTGCTTATTGCGTAACTATGGTCTACTGTTCAGCTAATTCAACGTGGGTGCGGTGTAATTTCAGTCTTCTTTCTTTGATACGGTGTGATGAGAAAACCCAGCAATTAGCCTGAGCCTAAACCCGCTGACCGATCGGGAACAGATGAAGGAGTCCGTTCTGCACGCGGACGAGCAATAACAACATTATACGATGCAGCGCAGCTTAACACGAACAAAACAAGATGAAAACAAGTTTAATATAACTAGCATTTAATGTTGAACAGCTTACTGTCCAAATAATGCTCCAGATACATCCCAGCCGCCATCTTAGAAAATGTAAACAACACAGCTTCCGGTCCGGCATTGGCCGATCGGATTGGTTGTTCCCACACAGGACCAAATCAGTTCCACTTCCCAGGACTACAATTTTACATTTCGACTGGAATGTGATTTTCATGTAACAATCATTTCTAGCTGGATTATTCCAAGCCCCTGTAAATAGATAAATAATTGACGGAATTTAAGCAGAGAGGAGAAATTAGAAACGACACACCATCATCCAATCAGAATTATTTAAAAGGTACACTTTTAATGACTGGGGGTCTGATTCACATTTGTTTTTATTCTGGAAACTATTTACCATATCATTACAGGTGATAAAAATGTTATTCGATTGGTCGCACATCATTAATATATATTAAGAAAAACTTAATGTAAACTCAGAAGCCAAAATATATTTATAATTGAGCAAAATGTAGTTAGGGTTATTTAAGTGAATTTTATACTGAAAAGGTTTGCTGTAGTTGCCTTATTGAACATTTAGTTCAGTCCATTATTCAAGACATTTAAAAAAATAAAGAGTGGTCCTGGGCCTGCGATGAACTGGCGGCTTGGCCAAGGTGTACCCGCCTCTTGCCCGTTGACTGCTGGGATAGGCTCCAGCACGACCTTCGACCCGGTAAGATGAAGGAATGAGCTGTCGTCCTAATCCTAAAAAAAACTCAAAAAGGTGATTTTAAGTTTTGAAGCCCAGAATGTTCCAAAAACCTCAATGCAACAGTGAAGCATGGCTGGAAGATGAAGGTCTAATCACATAGGAAAAATGCTACATATTTAATGAATCCATCTTTCTTATCAACACTCTAACCTAACAATCTGAAAATTAACAATCGCATAATTATTATAAGTTAATTATAAACGGAGGGATCCAGAGCACACCTCCATTTCTGCCTCACCACTTTGTCGCTGTAGTAGTTGTGTAAATAACTAGAAATATAGATTTATTTCTATTGATTTGGAAGGTTTTGACATTTTTGGCCCAGATATGACATGACGCTGACAAACACAATTAAACCTTCTGACTGATAAATGATGAATCAAACAAGGGTTGAGAAAACATCTTAAAAGATTTATGTTTTTTCCAGATTTATGGAAGTCGACTACATTTAAATCAACAAATAAAATTGTTTTTTGTATTACAGATTAAAAAAAGAAAATAAGCCGTCTCAATTGGTTCAGTTGACCGGTCCAGTTGGTTTGTACACCAACATTACAATCATGTGTGACACTAACATCTGAAAGGACAACAGAGCATGCGGGTCTGAAGCGAGGTGATCCGGGGGAGTCAAGCTTTCCAAAGCTACATGCTGTCACGCGGCACACAGTCACTCTGCATCCGGTTTTCCCAACATGTGCTTCAATTTTTTAAATTTATTCTTTCCCATTCTGTTCTTTGCTTTCTTGGGCGTCGTTCTCTTTTTGTCTTGTTTTTTCTCAAATCTGCTTCCTGCCGTTTTTTCAGCCCTTGCTTTAATTTCATCGACTGCCTTCTTTGTAGGCTTCTGGGCCTTTACTGCTTTCACCGTCTCTTTATCCATCTTGGCCACCTTTGCCTTCTTTGGTCCAGCAGGTGAGTCCTTGAAGCCTTTTGGTTTGACCTTGGGCTTTTTCCCGTTTGTTGTTCCATTGGCTTTGGTTTTCTGCTGTAAGCTAGAAACAGCCTTCTTTGCTTTGCTGCTGTTTGATGGTTTCTCTTCAGGAGAATCTGTAGCAACCGCCGCCTCAGGAGCATCTTTGTTTTCCTCTTCTGAAACGTTAACAAACACGGATGAGTATATGTCAAATATGAAAACTATCGTGATCAAATTTGACCTGGGCTCATAGCAAAAAGTTGTACCTTTTCCCGCTGGTGCTGTTGGAATCACATTCGAGAATTTCTTCAGCTTGGCCACAAAAAAACCATCCATGTTGTGGGAATGAGGGTAGAAGCGGCGAGACAGTCGTAGAGTGGGATGGAATCTGCGTTCTTGAAACCTGAAAGGGAAAAGGTTTAGGGTTGACGAACGGAAATTTGCAACAACTCAACCCCCCCCGAAAAAACGATTATCTTTTACCTGATGAAGCCTTCTTTGCCAAAGTCAAGTCCCGTGGGAACTAATTTGACATTCCTTTTCTTTAAAGCGTAGTCCACCACCCACTCGTTCTCCTCCACCTGTTGGGAGTAGATTTTAAATCAAGACAAACCCTTTGTGTGAGGATCTTTACACCATATAAAACAAAGTGTAAAGTAGAGAATAAAATGAAAGAACACAAAACAAATCACATTGTGCATTAAGGGCGAATTCAGAGCACAGACCATAATTGAACAAGTGCAGTAGACCAGATAACCTCCTGTGGGGGACTCGGCATTGACGGAGTCGATGGCAGACAGAATCAGTTCTTTTTGCAAGTGAGCAGAGCGATGGATGTCCGCCTCTTCCTGCCAGGAACAGAAGGACGTAGAGCATAGAGTATTACCTGCCATTAAAACCAAAAACATGCATCTGTGTGTTCGTGTTCGTGAATAATGTTTTACCTTACTGGTCTTTACAGTTGGATCTTTAGCAATGACTCCTGTGCCTGAGCAAGGGGCGTCAAGTAGCACTCTGTCAAACCCGCCCATTACCTATAGGCAACATTTTGAACACGTTAGGTCACAAAATAAAACTGCCACAGAAATGTCCTAAACGTGGAGCAACGCTACCTTTGGGAACTGCCTCCCATCGTAGTTGCAGACAACAGTGTTTGTGATCCCCAGACGGTGGACGTTACCCACCACGCTCTTCAGTCTGTCTGCGTTGGCGTCATTGGCCACGATCACGCCTGTGTTTCTCATCAGCTGAGCTAAAGGTGGAGCATTCACAAAAGGTCAAAACAGGGGAAGTGCTTTAAATAACTGGGGAGAGGCTATGCATATATAATTTACCGCAGTTCTACTACAACAAACTGAAGTGCTTTGTAAAGCTACTGTTAAGTATAACCTCAGAGCATCGTACCGATGTAGGTGGTCTTCCCTCCCGGAGCTGAGCTCATGTCCAACACTGATTCCCCCTCCTGTGGAGAGAGAGCCATGACCGGAAGGAAACTGGAGGCTCCTTGCAACATGTACTGACCAGACAGATACTCTGGGGTGGCTCCTGTTGGAAAAACATAGGAAGAATTCAAGATTGTGACTCTGCTGTCAGCCATTAATATTCTCCAGTAAAGGTTTTTTTTTTTTAAGACAGGCAGCTGAATGCACTGAAAGTTACCTATAGGTACCGAAGAGTCATAGACTACCAAACCAACTTTAGACCATTTCCCCAGTGGATCAAGATTCACTCCTCTGTTGATCAAGGCCTGAGCAGAGAGACAGACAACGCATTAAAAAATAAAACATAACATCATTTGTTCTTGTGGGGATTTCTGGCTTGATTATATCATCGTGGAAACTAAAGGAAGCTCATCGTAAGCAGTTACCTGTGCGAGGTCCCGCCTCCTGGATTTCAGTGTGTTGGTCCTAATAGTGACAGGTCTCTGAATTTCATTGGCTTCAAGGAAATCAACGAGCTGTCACCAACAAAAACACAAAAAAAAAACATTTTCTTTTTTAAATAATGTAATGTAACACAGAATTTCAATCAGATTTTGACATAGCATAGGCTAAGACTGTTATAATACTGTACACCAATCACTTCTAATTGCAAAGATATGTTTTCAGTGATACATTAGGAAAATAAATACACACCTCTGACAGAGGGAAGAGGTCTATAAGTTTCTCTATGAGGAAGTTGTTGTAGCTGTAATAGGTACAGAGATCCTTTTTCAGGAGGGAGATGTACTCTGATCTGTCTTTGCCCTCCTCCCTTTTTGTTGAGAAGTTACAAAGAACATCAACATTGTCCTTTATCCTCTGATGGATCGACTTTAGGTCTAGAGGGGTGACACCTGAAACACAGATTAAAGAAGCACTTAGATTAATCTAAAACTGTCATTTGGTTCTTTAAAAAGGAGAATGTTTTAAGTTACTTACTTTCTTTTTCATGTTCCTCTGTCCTTGGCAGCCTAAACTGTTCCATTTCATCTATGTTGGTCTGTAATGTGTCCTCTTCACCCACATCACCATCCAATTTATTGTTCTCCTCTTCATCGTCGTCATCTCCTTCCTCTTCTTCGTCATCATCGCTCTCTATACCCATGGTTTCCTTAAGCCTTTTCTGCTTTTTGGCCGCACGCTCAATAGGAAGAAGCTAGAAATGACAAACAACAAAATCATATTTAATTTCACTAACAATCTGGTGAATCAGAAATTTGGTGCACACATAATGATATCAGGTATTTTATCTATAAATGAGAACTTGGGTAATAATTCAAGCTTGATAATTGATTCACGGTCGACTGATTCCCGTCACATGACCCAGCCATAGAAAACACAACAAAATATTATAGAACTATTACACATACTTCCTCCCCATCACTTTCATCTTCAGCTGCATCCTCATCACTGCTGGCATCTTGTGTACCATAGTCATCGACCATTTCTTCTTCATCATCATCTTCTTCCTCCTCTTCACCATTGTTGTCCTGCTCCATTTTAACTACTACTTTCTTGTCTTTCTTTCTGTGGTCTTTTTCTCCCTTCTTTTGTTGCTGCTGCATCTCCTCCTTCTCAGAGTCATCTTCTTCCTCCCAGTGCTCATCACTGTCATCCTCACTTTCAGGTTTATCCATTTTGCGCTTCCTATTTGCTGGTTTCAACCATTTACTGTTCTCATCAGTAAATCCTTTGGAGAAATAAAAAATAGTGTGTTTAGTGCCTGTGGTCAAGTTAGTTTTTCTTACCTTTAAAGCGACAAACAACAGTGTCTTCATACAATTTTCATCTCATCATCTCTGACAACAATCATTGATCGCTACCACACACAACACACAAGTCAGTGTTGCCCGGTATCAATTATCTCCAAAGAAAACAGGGTTACCTTTCTTGGGCTGTTGCTCAGAAGCATCTTTAGGTTTTTTCAAAGTCTCGACCCTTTTTGCAGCTCTGTAAAGTGATGACAATGAGAATGAGAATGAGAAGCTCGTAAACAGAGTGATGTTAAGTAATCACTTCGTCACGCACCTTTTTCTTCCTCTACTTGACAGGCGTTTTGGCTCGGTTTCCTCTACAAAGATAAAAAAAAGAAATTTTGGACCAACAATCATGCAAGACCAATATATGGATTTCTCGAGTGAATGCGTATCTTTCTAACCAGTGGAGATAAAGGCCACAATAATTACCGTCTTTTATAAACTGGGCCAACTCAGTCTCTGCTCCTCGCTGCTTCCTCGACTTTTTCCCTGGCCCCCGCTTGACCTTGTTAGTGGGATCCAATTTTCGACCCATGACTTCAAGCCTGAAAAGCAGAGGAAATTCATGTTCAGTCTTCTTGAAACCCAACTAAAATATATCGTCTGCATTTATGAACAGAAGCCACTGGGTTTGTGCTGTCATAAACCATGATGTTGAACCAGATGTTGAACCAAATGGGCGTTGAATTACAAAACATTGAGTTTAACCACACATTTACATTCAGTAAATAAAAGCACTTTTGTATTGATGTTAAGTAAAAACATCTTTATACCGTGAGCCTTCCCAGTCGCGACATTTTAATTATTATTATTTTACTACGTTTTTTTTAACGAATTGTATGGTGTTTAAATTAATCAAAAAGGACGCCGCTAAAGACATAGCTACCTTAAATGTTTGTAGACATGCAATTAAAACACTTCCCCACGTTTTTCAGGACAAAGTACGGATAGAATGAAATGCATATGACACGTTAAACATGAACTGACCCGATCCCGCATTTCCGAGACTAAGGCCTCCGTTTTTAAACAAGGTATGTCAACAAGATAATCAATAACTCCTCAAACACTCACAAAACAATCTGCTACTTTTCCAGCCGACTTCAGAAAGTACGTGTACGATGCAACTCAAAAAACTCCACACGTGAATAATTCTTCAGCACGTTGTACAAGAACTTCCGGTGCACGTAAGTGACGTAAGGATGGCGGCGGAAGTGAGTCCGCGTTTGCTTTCATGTAAACACAGTTTAAATGGAGTCGCAGTTTAAAACTAAACTGAACTAGTTAGACAGTGGCAAATCAAAAATGTAGCTTCGCTACATTAAAAGACGCAAACTAGGCTCTTACTAATTCGGCTGGCACTCGCAAATGGGCGCTTTAGTCGTGACGCGCACATACCGCGACAGACATTCCAAGGAAGGCAATATGGCGGCTTCTGATGCGAAGAAGCGTGGTCTTGAACATTTGGACGAATATGAGCCTAAACCAGCCAAACATCTCCGCAGCCTGCATGACCGTATGGCAGAGAGGAGACTGGTCGTCATTCTGGAGGGTGCTTCGTTAGAAACAGTGAAGGTAAAGCTTCAGGACGTGTTTGTGTTGTCATGCCTTTCCTGCTACTCGTGGTAGTAACATCGATATGTTAACCGCAGGTACCTTTAAACTGGGGCAGCTAATATAATACGTCAGTTTATTCGCTCACGACTAGCTCTTTGCTTGTTTCTCTTTGTTCCCCAGGTCGGAAAATCATTTGAACTATTAAATTGTGACCAACACAAAAATATGATCGTCAAAAGTGGAAGGAATCCGGGCAATATAAGACCAGACATCACACATCAGGTAAATATCTATATGAAAGTGGCGTGGACAAATGTATTCGTAACATTCTTTTTTTATTATTGTTTTAGTCATTTCTCATAAGTATAAAAACATTCAGCAGTAAGTGTTTGTCAAGGCTTTAAGAAGAGTACCAAACTAAATGTAAAACAACCCCGTGCAGCTTATATGCGTGTAATATGAGTCTCCGGAAGCACAGAGATGCCAGAATGATACGAGACAATGTTATTCACATTCTTTTTTTGATTGAGAAGGTCTTCACTGTCGCCATTAGTATCAGTTTAACCTGTTTAAGGTGGGTCCTCACAGCGTCCAGGTAGCAGGTACCATATGTTGTATGCTGAGAGCTCCAGTTGTCCCGCAGCACCATGCATGTGGGTTTCAACTCGTGCTGTTTTCAGATGTTTAGGCAGTGGGGCTAATTTCTTTCCTTTTTTTTTGTGCTAGTGTCTGCTCATGTTGATGGACAGTCCGCTGAACAGGGCAGGCCTGTTGCAGGTTTACATCCACACAGAAAAAAATGCTTTAATAGAGATCAATCCACAAACCCGCATCCCAAGGACATTCACGCGCTTCTGTGGCCTTATGGGTAAGCTACCAGAGAATGTGCATTTGTTTCATATAGGGAACTGTGGGGTTCACTTTTCTTGTGGAAATACAAAGCTTCCAGTTTGATTCTCCTGAGGTGATCTCATAAACATTCCCTCTTCTAATATTCTATCACAGTTCAGCTGCTGCACAAGCTAAGCGTCAGGGCTGCCGATGGCCCTCAGAAACTTCTCAGGATGATTAAGAATCCAGTGTCTGACCACCTGCCACCTGGCTGCCCCCGCATAACCACCTCCTTCTCTGCCGGAGAGGCTGTTTGCCCCCGGACTTTGGTGCCAGAGGGACCGGCTGCAGTGGTGATTGGAGCTTTTGCACATGGAGCGGTGAGCTAGGGCTCTAGATAGTAGCTGGTTCACTGGTGTCAAATTGATATCTTATGGATCCCTGTGTCTTTTTTTTTTTTTATAGGTGAAAGTGGACTACACAGAGAAGACTGCATCCATCAGTAACTACCCCTTGTCTGCAGCTCTGACCTCTGCAAAGATATGTTCAGCATTTGAGGAAGTGTGGGGTGTGCTGTGACAGTTAATGGATTACTGGTGCTCTCTACAGAAGACAGTGGAGCATATTGATGTTTTTAATGGACTAGAAATGGATGAAAATGAAACAAGGGGCCTCGTGGTCCCTTTCTTCACCAGTTGTGCCACACGGATAACAGACATGTATCCTGTTACACTCTGTGTATACTACGATGGTGTTTGACTTGTATTTGTAATACACATGTTCTTCTGTTTCCAGTGTCTCCTCTAATGTTAATGTAGAAACCTGGTACTAAAATGATCGATTACAAAATTGAATAAGTAGAGTGATTTTTGTTTCATATTGAATGAGTAGAGGCCACACAGGGAAATTATGAGATGGAATATGAGATAAAGACAAAATACCTTTTACAACCAAATTTGTGTATCAGAATAAAAAAACAATGCCATGTTGCTAGAAGTTTTACTTTATTACTTCTCTCTATAAATTATTCTAAAGGCTAGTCCTAAATATAACGGCAGTAATCTCTTCTCCCGGTGATGCTTTTATAGTTGATGTCCGTTACGGTAAGCTGCCATCTTGATACCTGTCTGTGTAATTTTGGATTCACTTTGGTCGGCGTCCCCGACTGCTGAGGCGCTTCTTAGTTGGAGCTTTATTAAAAATCTATTAGTGGTCATGGCAGTGTATGAAATGAGTCAAACACTGAAAATACTTTTTAAAATGTCTTTTATTTACACATGCTTATCATCTCGTGCACACTATGGAAATGCAAATATATCTTCATAAGAACTACCGATACAAAAATGTCAAGTGTTTTCTTTTATATAGTGTAACTTCAGAACTTGTGCCATTAGTACCTTTATATTTATTCTCACAGCACTTTTACATCCACATTGCTCAACTGTAGAAATTGCACAGTTTTTAATCTCTACAGCATCAAGTCAACAGTTGCCAGATGATGCAATCACTAGCTACAAAAAAAAAATCAAAGTGCCTTTCTTCAGAGGGGGATGTTTAGCATGTTTTTAGTGTATGCTGCTGAGTTCTATTGTGGCAATGTAGTTTTGTGGGACATAAGTCAGATTTGGCACAGATGACTGTAATCAGGAAGGACGGCTCCAAGGGCATGAGCTGACTGTATGGATCTGAGTCACAGTTAACCTGGAAAACATTCAAATGCATAAGGTCAGTAGTTTAAATGGAGAGAAATGAAAGCATAGCTAAATAATAAAGGCATAGCACCTGAGTAAAGGATGTGAGAAACAGACGTGTGTGTGAAAGTCCTGAGATGGAAGTGTCACCTGGATGCTCCTGTAGACTCCGATAGTAAGCCTGAAGAAAGATGGGACGCATGAGCTCAAGGTTTTTGTATATTTGGAGAGTAATGTGTGAAGGTGGCCGCTCACCTGCAACGCTATCTGCAGTGCAGAGTACTGCACCCACACCTCCTGCTGCTGTGCTGCTGACAGTGAAAAGGCTCCAGCTTGTCCTGCTTTTTGTGTCACACTGAGGTAGTGAGTCCAAACGCATTCACCCACATCGTAGACTGCCTCACTCTGAGAATTAACTACACAGCAAAAAAACATTATTTTGCAGTAATTTACTGCCAGTAAATAATTAGGGTGTTGAGTGGAGAAAATGTCTGAGAAACAATACGATATTAACCTAATTAATTTCAGGGAGGACAAATGTTATTCGCTCTTACTGTCAGGAAGAAGCAAGTGGAGGATATCTTTGGCAATTAAGAACCCTATTACACCGTAATTCATTGCTCTGTTAAAAATATAAAAGAAAGATTGTGTTTTCATACTGATTAAAAATGCAATATGAAAATCCATTATCGCTTTTAAAATTAGTGTACACTACCTAGGATACGTAGGATGGAAGAAAGGAGGAACAAACATTCCCATAGGAACGAGGAGCTCGTCACCCAGGAGAAACGATGTGACAGACAGACTAAAAATGATAAAAGAATATGAAATACACATGTGAAACATTCATTTTTTAAACTTTAAGAATAGAGAGCAAAGATACTCACATATCAGCAGCATCAGTTTGTTCGGTCAAGAGCTTACTGCGTCTCCTTTGCCACAAGGACAGGAGCTGGACGTAGCTGGAGAAGAAGTTTTGTGTGCCGACTGATACCTGGAATCAAAGAGTCAGTGGTGTTATTCAAGTTTTCATTTTGGTGGAATAAAATGGTTATTAAAACATTCACTTTGTATCTCATCCATTAGAGATCCTGGTGGCCTCAAACATACCTTGGAAAACAGTGGATCAAGCTCAGATGCATTAGAGATGTAGTTTGTAATCCAAAGTTTTGAAATTAAAGCTTGAACCTGGAGAGAGACGGGCATCTTATGTTAAAAACAAATCTATTAAATAAGATAAACACAAAAAATTCTTTCACATGTTTACCTTTTTCATTACAAACTGGAGGGAAGTGTGATCTTTCCACCTGAATTCATGTAGTTTGGCCTTGAAGGAGGAGAAGATATTCTGAACCATGTCTTCCACCTGTTAAACAATAAAAACGCTTAAATGCACTTTATATTAGCCATCAAAATGTAAATGCTTCTTAATCCATACCACCCCAAATCCCTGGCTTTTTCTTTTTTTACTTCTCTGTTTTCTGCCCTTTCACGGAGAAGGTCCCTAAGAACGAAGTCAAAGCCTCTCTCAGTCTCCAACACACACTGTTCCCAGCGTGGGGCAACCTATTGAAGAAGTCCAGAATAAATATGAGACTCAACACGCCGACTCTAAGATGTCATCTATTGAAGAAACGCAGAAGTCGACGTCTGTGTTGACTCACCCCTTCGCTGTTACCCAGTGCAACAGACAGATCGTTTGCCGTTTCGGAAAATCTGGAGTCTAGAGCAGGCATCAGGGTGTGCAGCAGATGGAAGATCATGTAAGTATGAAGGGGGCCGCTGAGTGGAATCAAATGTCCATGCATATAGAATAGAGTAGAATAGAATAGAACAGTACTTTGTTATTACACGCAGTGATGTAATGAAATAAAAGGTGCTTTGCGCAGTGCACTGCAAGGCAATACAAATACAAATACACACAATGGATGATACTTATATGTGAGTGGGCTGTTTAGTGTCACAGTACCTGTTTCTCAGCTCATGCGTCAGCCATTTGCCAATTATGTGGGACATTTGCTCAATGTAGGGTAAATTGTGTAGAAGGACAAGATCATCTTCGATAAGGGCCAGCGGATGGAACGCCGCTCGCAGACAGCGCAGCCAATCAATAGCAGGGGCCCGGCTCTGTTGACGCATTTACACAATAGAAATCTATTTACCACAGCAGATGCATCATGTGCTCATGGCTGCAATGTGTCCCTCCTCCGGTACCTGCAGCTCTCTGATGGTCATGCGTCGATAAAGCTGCCCCTTTGACAAGCGGTGGTGCAGCGGCGTAGCAGCTACAGCCAGCTCAGAGGACAGAGAGATGAACACACCCACATGGATCATACTGCTGCTGGGCGGGGACCCCAGCAATGCCAGATACCTCTGACACGACGCCAAGAAGGGACGCAGTTTCTGGATGCAAAGTGACAGGAGAGTCATGCAGTGATGGCTATGGCTGCATGCAGTGAAAGATGTCTGGCTGAGTCATCAACCTCAGTTTTAGCTTTTGACTTTTGAGTCTTGTTGTTCCATTCGATTGGGATCAGCACATCCGGCTGATCAATCTGTCGACAAAGAGGAAAGTTAAAGTCAAAGCAATAACACAATGTCCGTTTTCCCATCCCAGTGCTCCCACCAGCACGTGAACGCTGAAGGATCTTAATGGGGACTGGCCTGTATGTATCGTTTCGTTCTTCCACGGGTGATTTCATTTGGGTCTCTGCCCACTCGAAGGCTGAAGAATGGAAACGTGGCATAGTCTTTCATTAGCGTGCTCAGGGTGGAGTTGAAGTCAGTCTGATTCCACTGGCCTGATACTGCCCAGCCTCCCAGCTGCACACAGAGCAACACATGCAATGCATGCGGCGCCGTTTTAAAGACTTTTGTCAAGCAGGGAAATCTCAATCAGTTGCACAATTTGTCCCAAGCTGCCCGGTTTAAACAAGACGAGCATTACAGCTATGCTGATGGCTTGTAGAGGCTACGGTTTGCGCTGGATGCAAACACCAGAGTACAAACACACTGATTATATCTGCAGAACATCAACTTGTGAGCAGCTTTTTCCCCCCAAAACAACTGTAAACGTTGCAAAGTCAGCTGGAGAAACTTCACCTCCCTGCATCTGTTCAAGAGGCAAATATATGCCAATGATCTCTAAATAAAAGCAGAGCTGAGGCTGATTGGAATGAATAAACCAACATGTTGGGGTTGTAATCTGATGGTGGGCATTCTGCAATAAAGTAGCTGCAGTTGATTCTTAGAAAATGTACAAAGCTGTGCAACAAAAACACAAATTCAGAGGATTGCAGTCTTCAAGTTATCTGAATGAATAAGCCATCGCTAAAGATTCTGTTTCGTCATCAGTCAAATTTCTTTCTCTTGAAAGCTCTGAATAATGCACACATCTTTAAGGCAAATAAAGGTCTCACTTTCTGAATGAGTGCGAGGAAGGGCTCGGCTCCAGCAGTCTCTATGGATCTGGTGTCCAAACAGGAATGGTAGAATTGTCTGGCCTTCTGCACGGCTGTACTATCCGGCCTGTCATTTGATTCTGCAAGAGTGATTAAGAAATACACAACTTAGACAAAACATTGATGTAATACTCCTATGCAGAACACACAGTGATATTTCAGTCCTACCCAACATTTCAGACAGATACTGCAGCAGCACAGCTCTCCTGTCCAGTGTGTTCTTATCTCTTAGTCCGAGTCCTTTATTTGGCGTGCTCTCCTGCGGCCCTGCAACCTTTACCTTCTGGTCCAGAGGACGTCCAGGGAGTCCCTTACCTCTTTGCATGCCCCTGCTTCTTGGCGAATATCTATCAGACCCACATGTGAATAAGAAATAATCACAAGGATGTGTGAAGGGATCGGCTGACATGGCTAGACGGTCCGAGGCCGACCGACAGACCGGAGTAAGACATCGATACTCTACAAGAAATTACAAGAGAAATATTCTGTATTTATTGTCATGTTGTTGAACCATTGTTTCCTTTTTTGTGTGTTTTTTTTTTTTTGGAGGCCTACCGATGCCAGCTTGGTTCGTCCTCCTAGTTTGGAATTGAGAATAATAAATTAGTCCTAGAATGGCGGCACAGAAGGAGAAACCCAGGAGGAGGAGGAGGAGAAGCCTCCAACCAATCACCCACACTCTTTTTGTTTGGGGCCGGTGCTCTGACAGCTGCAGTTCATACTGGAGCTGGGCCTGCTGTTGGGTCTCGGAGGGGTCTTGGGTGGGGAGTGGCAGCTGATACAGAGGTGGGGGCTGAAGCGGCCTCTCAGGTTCTGACTGGGACAGTGTGGCACGCTAAAAGAGAACAGGTGAAAAGGGAAAGTAACGCAGAACACAGATTATTATGAGCACTGATGCAGTTGGTGATTTATCAGAATAAATAGCTCCATGGTTTAAACCTTCTCATCTCTGACTATTATATGCACACAAATTGCACATCATTTAAATGTTATACCAAAAGGTCATTACTATGATTATACATGAATGTAAAAGCAGGATTTTATGTGACTTTAACAAATCATTATTGTGAGTGTGAAGTGAAATTTGTAAAATGATTTCTCTGGCTCCCCAGCACCAGAATCATCGGCAGAACTGGGCCCACAGCACCTTAACAGTGAAATCTGCACGGTAACCCCATCGATTCACTTCTCCCGATCAACACACAAGTTCTGGTTACAGCTTGAATAATTTCCAGTGCTCCACTCGACACGCAGGCGCCTCTCAACGCTGCCACAAGCAGCCCCTTAGGAATTACCGTTCTCATGGCAATAAAGAATTTTGAGCTGCAAGAAAACATTCTGTTCATGAACTTTAGCATCAACCTTTATCAGAATGCCACATAACAAATATATCATAAACGTCTATTTGAGATTAATTTGTTCTAATCCAAACAGCTATCAAACTGCGACATCCGCAACTGTTGAAATCTCCATTGAGCTCTATTTTACTATTCCAATATCATTGTCAGACTACGTGTTAATATTATTGTTATGCACACATATTTTCACACTTGATCACTTTGCAACGTTACTGGAAAATGCTGGTTCAGGCAAAACCATTTTGTATTTTGGCATCCAACAGAGCTATCATTTTGGTCCACTGCTGGCATCACCAAGCCAGGCAATTTAAATAATATAATCTCCCCCAGGAACAAACCACTTTGGTTTCCAGCAACATCCCAACCATTACCATAACATTGTACACACAGCTGCACCCTGGTGAACTCTGCATTTGGGTAAAGAGCCTACCTCAAGTTCTCTTTGAGATTCCCTCATTCTTAGCATGTCCTCCTGCTGTGTTTTTCTAAAGGCGTGCACGTCCTTGTCTTTTTCATTTGTTGTTTCACGTGTGCTTCCTCCTCCTGCAGCCTTTAAGTCAAACAGCTGTCATCTCCGCTCTCTATCTCACGTCATCACTCACTTCTCTCTTCCTCTGATAAAACCAACTCTGCTGACTATGTCTTTGCGTTCCCCTACAGGGCACAGCACCGAGGAAGGTCTGTGGGTCTCCTCTGGGACTTGCCTGTTTTCTTAATCTGTGAAACCAGAAGAAACTCAACATGAAGACTCTAACTTGTGTGTTTCAATACATTTCTTGTCCACAGTATCAAAAGTTAGCACGTCCTGGAATTTAAGAAATATTTATGCAAACAAAACGACCGCTGGCGTCACTATCAGCGCAACGCATGGCTGTTAACTACTGATAGAGCAGTTTGGCATCTCCTATGCAAAGCAACACATCAATGAGAGAGCGGAGGACACGTTACATAGATGTCACATGGAAACCTACCAGAGACAGAGTGCGGTGGCAAAAACAAATATGACAAGTTCTCATTTTCAGCTTTTTTGGATTCTGCTTAGCACCGCACAGTAGTGGAATATAACAAATTATACTTACATATCACATACATATATACAGCATTACGTTTCTAGTATTGTACTTGTACTTATAACAGTGGCATATTAGTACTTTTACTCATGTAATGCATCTGAAAACCAGGTTCATTTTAATAAATGAGAAAAACCCTCAGAGCAGACCTCCGCCAAGCAGCTCATTCCCCTCCTAATTAGACTTACACCGTCCACATGGCCATCTGGATCATCAAAACATTCGAAATTGTTCTCGGTATCTTTATACACCAAACGCGAAAACTAAAAGTGAATCATCGTGTATTTTTAACTGATTTCTGAATCCATAAATGGGGTTTTCAATGTTAAATTTTAATATTTTTCCCTGACCTCATTCTGGATCAGATCCATTAGACGTTTTACATGATAGTTCATATCGGACCCCTTTATGACTGATTTTTGGTGAGCAAATTGAATGCATATTTTACAAGATATGATTTTTTTAAAGCCTCCATTATGAGTAAATAAGAAAATTCAGATTTCTTTTTGTATCACGACAGTATCCGCAATCCGATCCAGATGAAACTCGGTGGAGAGATAGAGGTCGCTATCCTACACAATTGTGTCAAATCCCATAAATATTGGTCAATCTACCGAGATACCATCACTTTTTGAGTTATGCTGCTAACAGATAAATCGACCGACCGACCAACGTCGGTGATTACATAAGCCCCACCTCGATGCAGGTAATTATTGGTGCTTCTAGCTTTACAATAACACAAGTGACAGTTGAGGAATCGGACATAAACCTGTTGGTATATAGCATTTTATTCATCTTCTGATACAGCCAGAGGGGAAGGGGTGGGACAGAAAAATGTTTTTAAACATATACAAATATCAAAAAGGAAGTTATTTAAAAAAAAATGTATATGAAAAGGCATCCACATTTAATACAATAGGACTTAACACAATAAAACACCAGATAAATGCAACTGTGATGGCATTATCATATGCGTATCACATTTTGGTAACAAAGGCAGGGCAACAAAGGTTGTGTATTTGGTGCAAACAAGACATAATACTATAAACGATGCCGCCACCAATACAAACACAGCGAGCATGCAATGCTGAAAGCCTACCGCCATGTTGGTCACTCTGCTGTTTACACTGGACCAGGCTCAATGCAAGCACAAATTATAACTTTTATTTATTTATTTTATTACGGAATGACTTTCTGTGGCTGAAAACCAGGCTCAATTCAGAAGGAACCCACAGAGGAGACGGAGAAGGCAAATCTCAAAGTTAAAATGAAATCTAATACCTAAGCATTTATCAGTGATACAGTACAGTAAGATAAGGGTGCAACAGTATAAAACACGAACAGACGGAAAAATACAAAAGATGACGATGGGAAATAGTGGTCATCTAACAGAGCCAAAAAAATGTAATTCAACGCAATTGCTTTAACCTTAATGTTCGTGCTTTCACATACTTGGTCATTAAGAGTTAATATCTAAAGCTAAAGCTAAAGCTAAAGTCTGTGCTAATCTATTATCTGGAAGTAAAGGGGCATTTTAGTATTGTTAAATACAAACTTAAAAACATCAATAGATTCTATTATATAAAGCAAGATGTTCTGAAATGCGTATCAAAAACTCATGTTTCTGGGTGGCATCTACTTTAAATAGGAACTAAATTGATCATGTGTTGGGACTGGAGTCAAAGTGACGATGAAAGGTTACCGGTATAAAGCAACTGTGCAACCATCACATAATAGGTCCCGTATTCAACCATTTTTTGTTGTTGAAAATGACAACACTCAAATTGCATCTATTCTCTGCAAATCTGTGCTCGTTTGTTCTTATTTTGTGCATCGGAAGAGCATGCAGCTAGAACAAATACGATGCTAAATCAGCTCTGGACCATTTTTGAGAGGAAAGTGACATTTTTGTTCTTGTCTTGCTTGCTTATACAGTATTTATGATCTAATAAGAAAGCAAGACATAATTCCACATGCATATAAATGATCAAATTCACATCACGTACAATGGAAAGCAACATTCACGGTTATAATCATTTTTGCAGTCAATGTTCTGCCCCCAAAGACTTTTTGTTTTAAACCCACTTATCGGCACAGCAACTGCAGAAGTCCTCAATATATTTGACCAGCACTCAAGTAGTGATAGCTGCACAATGGTCGATGACACGCCTTTTCAATGACAACAATTTCAGTATTAATGATACTGAAAGTCTTGAGATGGACATATCTTACTACCATTGAAGAAAGATAAATGCAAAGTTATATTCATCAGACTGCTCTTTTTTATCAAACTGTTTGTGCAAGTTATGCTGGAATTCTTTTTTAGCGTAAACATAGAATTGGCACAAAAAGTATGCTCTGCTATACAAAGAAGGCAATAGATCGTAGAGAATGCGATTGGGAATAAAAGATGAGGGGCATTTATTCCAGTGCAGTACATTACTTCTGCACTGAAGTGAACAGAAACGGGGGGTGGGTGGGGCAATACTACGATATATCCGCATGCCAAACCTTTCACACGGCACGTTCACGCTCACACTCGCACACGTCTACTGATTCAAGCCCTGTTGTGAAGGCTAAACTGGCAGCCGAATAAATCCTGTGCTTTTGGATTTTGGTTTGTAGTTGGGGTGTGCTTAGCCAATCACTGCGCAGCTTGCTTGGCCCGCTGGGTGTGGCACTTCATACACAGGATCCTACCATCCAATGGATAGCAGCCATTTTCGTCCGCTTCTATGGAGAGAGGGCGAGCGCAGTCCTGGAGAGTAAATCGGCGCGTTTGTTAGTTGGGCTGAATCCACTGAAAGATGCATATTCTGGGGAAAAGGTTCAACTACCTCACCTCACAACGGTAACACTTGAGGTGGAAGTTCCTGTCCAGAGCCACCACTCTAACCGTCTCCTCGCTGCCTGGCGCTGGAACAATGGGTTCGTTACAGCTCACACACAGAGGGGAGAAACGCCTGGGGACGAAAGAGACAAACTGGCTGTTAGTTAACGGCCTTCAGAAAATAGCTTTAGGGCCTGTAAAGAGAATCACAGGTGAAGACGTTTTGTCCTAGGACTCTGCCCACGGTGTATGTATTAGTACGCATCATACACTGGCTATTAAACCAGTAGATTTTGTTACTCACTGAGGTATCAACAACCACTAGCTTACCTGTGATAATCCTGGACACAGTAAGGGTTGTTGTTGTCGTCAGTGATAAAAGGTGCCCCCTCAAGTGCACAGGAACAGGTGCTGCAGCGGAAACAGTGGGCATGGAAACACTGGCCCACGGCCTTGAGCACACGGTCCGTAATCTTCTCCCCGCATCTGGAGCACACTGCCAGAGAACTCTGAGGACGAGCAAAAGCAGCACGCATGATCATTGGACGCATTTATTAATGCGTCAGCTTGCACATTTTCTTATCATATCAATCATATTCTCCATGTGCAGCATGAACAACTCTGTTAAGTGTTGTTTGCATCCTCACCATGTAGCAGTCCTCACACTGAGGCGCGTTGTCCCTGTCATAGAACTGCATGCCCTGCAGGGGGCGATGGCAGCTCATGCAAGAGAAGCAGTTGGAGTGGAAGAGTTTGTCCATGGCCCTCACTGCTGGTTGAGTGCGGGACAGAGCCTCACCACACTTCCCACAGATGTCTAAAAAAGCGGGGTGTGTGTGCGTGCGTGGGGGGGGGGCAGAAGAAGGCAAACATGATACAAATACATCCATCTTTCTTCATTATTTCTGTTTGCTTTAATATATAATCTAATTGCGGAGCATAACTGAGTTGAAAGCGGTTTCTTTGCTTAAAGGCCTAAATCTTTCCATCATCGCAGTCCGGTTGACCCAGAAATGACTGCTGCAGTGATTTCCAGCGTCAGACTCAGCATGAACGTTCCAGCCATCACTCTGTTCCCGAGTACGCACCTGTAGGTGGGGAGGTGATGACAGGCGCGTGTGTGTCCATGTCTTTAATGAAGTCATTGGTCATTTTCTCCAGCTCCTCCACTTCCCTCATATTCAAAGGAACTCCTCCACCTGGGATAAGAACTGGGCCAGGTGGTGAGGGCTGCTTCTACACACACACAGACAAAGTCATTAGAGTACCTACATATAGATTATTTACACACCCGCCTTCAAGTTGTCTTGCAGAGCATTTTGTTATTTATGACTGGGCACAGTCACTTAGTGCATATTCAGAAATTCAATATTTCGATCTGTTGACTATAAGAAATTATTTGCACGTCCTACTTTTATACAGTGTATTCAATGTAAAAGTGTTTCAAAGTAACGAAATAAATAAAGTTGGAACATACTGCGGGTGCAGGAGGAGTTTTCATTGGCTGGCTAAAAGAGGCGCTGGGAGGCGCCACCATCTTGGGTTGAGGAGGTATCGCAGCAGGAGGGTTCTGGTTTGCATTCACCGGACTGGCAAAGGGAGACCGCCTTACGGGATTTGAGGCTTGGGGAGCCGCCATATTGTTTGGTGGAGTAGCAGGTGCGAGTGGAATGGCAGAAGGAAGAGGAGGGAAAGAGCTGACGCCAGAGGGTGCGGACGGTTTTGGTCCAGAATTGATAGGGGTGGAATTCTGGTTCAGGTTCTGGTTTAGTTTTTGTGCCAGAGCAACGGATGAGGTTGCCGTTCTGCCTCCGAACCCGGACTTAGGGGCCGTAGCCGGCGCCTTAGCGAACGGCTGGGGAGCAGCGTTCGGAGCGGCGTTGTGATTGGCGTATCGGTTTGTTCTGGCTCTGAGTTCTTCTGCCCAGGGTGCAGGAGGCGGGTGGTCTCCCATCTCAGGTGGTGGGAGGAAGGAGAGCGCTGGTTTAGGAGCGGTTGGAGGAGGAGCTGAAGGTTTGGGCGCTGGTGCTGCAGCATACTGGCTTGGTAACTGTGAATAAAGCAAAGAAAGATTATTCTATACAAACGTTCCATTTCTGAAGGATCCATTATACAAGGGAGGGAAATGTTGGGAGCAGTCACTTTTAATAGTATAGGAGGCAGATTGATTAAAAGAAATATTGTTAGTCCTCCAAAGTTTGAACTCGATAGAAGTGCTTCATCTTTCTGACATTTATTTTGCAGTTTTGTGCCAACATTATTCCGCCTTGATCCGGTACCTCCCACTTGGATGAAAGTGCTCTCCATTTATGGCCCCCTCGCTGGTTCTCTGGCAGCACACATTGGCGTCATCACACTTTCATGCTCTCCACTCAATTCTGCATGCATCTCTCCTTCTGTCCATTCGCTCCGTGACCCCCCCCCCCCCCCCCCCCCCAGCTACTCCACCCGGGTTTCCACGTCCCTTTGTTGCTTGTTGGTGCAGTTTACTTACCACTGAGCTTTCACCCTGAACGGATGAAGAGAGCGCGATGAACCCAACCTGGCGTCTCCCTGAACTCTTTCCACTGACCTACCTTGCTTGCGTGACTCATTCTCTCTTCATACAGTGAGGCTCTTGAGCCAATCCTCTCATCGTCTTTAGCTAGAATCCTAACTCCTTTTTATTTTATTTTTTTACCTTCGGGTTGAAAGGTCCCCTGGTCTCCATCTCAGACAGCAAGTCAGTTAAAGAGTCAAGCTGTATATCAAAGCTGGTCTGCTTCTCCACCGGCCTCTGGCAGAGCAAACACAGAAGAGGAAGGGATCAGAATGAGGAGAGGAATCATGAGTAAATAACAAGAAACCATCACAAGATAGAAAGTAAATAAATGATGAAAAAATAAGGTTTACCGTTGACGATGAATTAAAACTTGAATATATGAATATGAATTTTTATTCCCTAGTTGGCTGAAAGAGAATACCGACTTTTTTAATTATTTTCAATTCGCGGGATTGTTTGCGTTGCAGGAGTCTCTTTATGCATGATGTATATTAGTATTTATATTATATCCAAGCCAAGTTTTTCCTTTTTGTATACAAGCATTTCGTAGGTTGACAAGCCAACTGTAATTATAGCAATCCTGCAGTAAACAACTCCACAAAAGGCCTTTTGTTGCCTGTGTAAAAACTATTTCTGTTACACAATTGAGCAATAATCCTGTTTGGAGCACGGTGCCGGGTGATTTACTCCAGACTGACGCTAATATAATTTGCAGCAACAGTATTTCCCGTCAGCGCTCCGGGGACCCTACAATATCACGAGAACAGCGTCCACCTTTAAGTGATACCGACACGCGATGAAAGAATGAAACAGGCAGGCACCGCAACCCAAGTTGGAGAAGGTTCCATCGTGACTCACATGTGGGTTTCCAGCAGCGCTGGGAATACTGGTACTGGAGGCAGGGAGAGGCGGAGGGGGTGGGGGAGAAGGGAAGGTGGGCAAACAGGCGCTATCCTTGGGGGGAGCCGGCAGGGGCAGGTCATCTGCCACCGGAGGCGGAGCGGGGAAGGCGGGAGGGAGGGCGTCAGAGGCGGTGAGAGTGGTTTGGCATTCAGGTGGAGGGGCTGGCAAATCATCATCCAGGGGAGGGGGAGGGGGTGGGAATTCTGACAGAAATACAGAGGGTTGATTGGTTAAATGCTGCGACAAAATGCTTTTTTTAAATTTTATACTCACGCTGCATCTGATCGTCCAATGCAAATGTGGCTGTTTTGTGAAAAAAAAAAGAAGTAGTAAACAAGTAAACAATAAAAATCTAAAAGATTATATCCGTGCTTCTGATTCGTTTGGGTTTGAGGTGCATGATAAATTCCTGCCATGTTGATGTGGGTGTGTCAGTAAATGACGTACGGTATTAAAAGGTTCACTCGATAGAACCAACTAGAAAACATGACTCTTTACAGAAGTCGTTAACGTCACACACACAACCTAACTTTACCTGGATTCACGGAGTTAAATCAACTCAGAAAGATCCTAATTTGTACAAGTAGTATGTAAAAAAAGAAAAGAGACGCTCCAACATTTAACTGAAATGTAAAGACAGGAGTTAAAGTACAGTAGGCTGATAGGATGTCTCAGAGACAAAGAATTAGGAGACCAGCACCAAATATCTAATAGGTTCTTCAATAAACTGAGGCTCCGCATGCTCTACCCTGCATGCTCTACCCTGCATGCTCTACCCTGCATGCTCTACCCTGCATGCTCTACCCTGCATGCTCTACCCTGCATAGCAGTGATGGCGGGGCCGGGTCGTGCTGCTGACTGAGTGGAGATGACATAAGTCACAAAAATGGTTCGGAAAACCGCATAAATAATGCAAATACCTTCACAGAGCGAAGGGGGCGGTGGAGGCAGGTCCCCCACTCGGCCAATCACGCCCGTGCCCACTGGCGTCGGTGATGGACCCGAGGGAGGCGTCACACTTTTGGGGCGCGGTGGAGCCACAGAGGCAAACTTCTTTGGCTGGTTGTAGAAGGATGGCGTGGTGACTTTGAAGTTGAGAGAGGACGTCACCATGAAAGGCTTGCTGCTGCCGGACTCCTCCATTTTTGGTTTTTTTTATTTATTTATCTGAGGATGAGCACAAGAAATCACATTACAGAACAGATCGATCGATCAAAGATGAACAACCACGATTCAACATGGACGCCGCGAAGAAGCTGATGGCCAATTCATAAACTGACTTTAACCCCTCTGCCCCGTGGCGAGGGGTTAATATTCAGCTGCTTAAAGTCACTGGGTTGCATTCAGAGTCAGGATGTCTGCTAGAAAACATCAGCATTAAATTAGTGATGAAAACTACAGACTACGTCGCTAACGGTAACCAGATGTGGCGCATGCCAAGTCTTTATGCTGATTTTTTTTTTTTTAAATAGAGTCTAAAAACTTATTTGATACCAGAAAGTGGTGCTCCTGCATGAATTCTTGTTCAATGTGATGCAAAAGTGAAAAGCGTTCACTAATCAGACGGGGTAGAGAGAGGCAGCGTTGGGAGCAGCTCAAAGCTGGAGTGATGAATGTGTAGGAAAATGTTGCCTTCGCTCTGCCAAATCTTCCAACCTTAAAATTGGCAATAGCTTCCTGAAGTTGCTACGCTGCTCGGCTTCTCCAGTTAGCAGAAGACATTTCTTTTATATTGAGGGCAGAACCAGTTCACTGTGCAGAGCGGTGCCTCCTGGCATTCTGCAGATCAACTACTACTCTTTAAAAAACACAGTTCGCTCATGGATATAGTCTACGGAGGAACGAGGCAGTGTGCGGTAACTTCCTCAGGCAATGGCCAGAGACGACTCGTAACATTTAACACATGGCCGTTTACAGTGACATGGAAACACGACAATGGTGCTTCCTGTAAGAGGACAGCAGTCTGAAACTATCCTAATGTTTTCCTTTGGAGGTGCGTCGAAACGAGGCCCGGCTCAAATATTTACCTCGCACATACCGCTGCGTAAACAGACGCTGCCGTTACGTCAGCGTCTCCGTCGAGATTCCTCGGAAAGTTTGAACACGTTTTGCCGCAGGCCGCAGACCCAGAACACGACCTTTAGCCAGACGCATGGTTCTTGTCACCGAACCGGAACACGAGTACGCCAACTAGACACTGAGCGCATGTTCTTGCCGTTTGCACTACTGTACCCGAGTGCTCTGAAACATACTGATAATTAAGACTGAGAAAACTATTAATGCACCAATATTTACACAGCTTTTAACGATAGGGTTGCACATCTCTGCGACATTTTACGACGAGCTGGGAGGAGTGGAAAGCAGGTCGGTTTTAGTTCAACCTCCTTCATTACTTTATGCCGCTTACAACGTTCAGTACCGGCGGTCCTGCTAGCTCCTCTCCCAGCGGTCCTATCATTAAATCAAACTGCACTGCAAGGTCACACAATAGTTTCAGAGCCGACAAGGCAAGAAACTCTTTAGAGCTCAAAGTGTTTCTGGCACAACAGAACTTCTCTGAAGCCACAGCTGGGCTTTTCTCCTCGACCCACGAGTCGGCTTCCTTTTAATCGACAGTTTCAAGCATGTGTCTTAAAACCACAATCGTTTTTAAGTGTCAAATATTTCATTCAACTGTCTGAGATGTTTCAATACTAATCTTGTGTTGAACCTCTTGGCTGGACACAACCGGGACATAAAAAGTGCGTATAGGCACATTTGTAATTAGATATGTTTGTAGACCCCCCCCCCCCCCCCCACCTCTGTTAAATTTACAATGTTAAATCTTTACAAACTTCACTCGCTAAAAGTACAAGTTGAGAAATGATGGGATCTTAAACCTTGCAGCATTGACTGATGTAAAATCTAAATCAACTTGCTCCGGCTTCGCTTTCAAATTTCCCCGTCCTCTTGGAGGAGTTGGAAAAACAACCCATGAAACCTTAGCCGCACTTCACAAAATTGTGCAGAAAATTGCTCCATGAATCAGCAAGAGGTGATGCAAACCGCTCTGGTCGCCAGCTTTCTGCAGGCGAATAATGGGGAAGCAGTTTACAGCAGTGGAAAAATAGAACAGCAAATTAAAAGACATTGGAGCAAGGACAGATCGTTTTGCCAGTCTTTTGGAAAAATAGCTGGCAACTCATTAACCTAGTAACGCGACCTACTTCAGATTCCACGGGACGGAACGTGTCATGAGAAGACCGAGTGACTGCGATAAGGTTCTTAAACAAAGAGTTATGAATCGAGACAGCATGCACAGCCAGAACTAAAGGGGCTTCGAGTCTCGACGAGGGCGGTGCAGGCTGTGATTGAGCATTTTCATTGCAATACATACACAGCAGTCCCTCCAAGTTATTCACCAGTGATAATAACAACATGGCCGTCCTGTTCCATCTGCTCCTAGTCACCTTCCTGGGGGACCTAATTCTATGAGCTCAGCTCCACAGTCGGCCTCAGACGTCCTTCTGTGAATCTTTCTGGAAACCTGATCCTTGGGATCTCAGCGGACCCTCCGCTGAGGAACAGATTTGCCGCTGGAACTTAATGACATCATCATCACCTCCTTTTTGTTTCACTCCATTCAGTCTCTCGGCCGTTTTCCTCTTTCCTCCTGTCATATTTTACTCCCCCAAATAAAGAGCGCCAACACTCTGATGGGCAAACTGTTTCTGCTCTGTGGCGGACCCACGACCATTTCATCGCTTTCATTTTTGCGCTTCCCTCAGCCTCATCCCTCATCTGTAACCCACACTACTTGAACTGAATGACATCACTCAGGGCGGCTGTCTTTAATCATTTTTACTCTACAGCTGCGATGGAGGATGGTGCAGCGTCGCCTTGGGATACGCACCCAGCATGCATTACACACTGTACTCTACAATAGTAGCACTTGGCATATAAACTAAAGGCCAATATTTACGGACACGTTACATAAAGAGAACATGATTCGCTGACAGTAAGACCTCCCGTGTCCAGCGAGACATCGCGTCAGCTAAAAACCTCTCCACTGTTCTGATGTTAATAGAACACCCAGTTTCTCAGAGTCTCAGCCTGCCATTACTGATTCAGGAGCAAAAAAAAAAGCATTTTAAAACCGATGACCACATCAACTAATAGCCCCCACGGCCAGCTCTCACCCAAACAACCTTATCCGCTTGCACTGGGATGAAGGCCAAGCAAGAGGCACAAGAGAGACACAATGGAGAATTGGGGTAAATGTACGCTCAGAAATAACAACTCCTCATCAGCTCCCTCATAATGAGCAGCATAAAGCCGGTCATAGCTAATCATCACTCACAGACTTCAATTGCCTCACCGATCACCAAGGCGTCAGAGTAACCATAATGCCAGGCCTTTCAAGCAGAGCCACCACCACACTAACCTCAGGAGAACTCAAGCCTGAGTCCTTTTCCCATAAGTTATCCTTAAACACGCTTCGGTCGAGGCTTCCCAACAATCTTGTTGTTCAAAAAGGTAAATAATAGCGGCAAAGAAGCACCGACGATCACAGGATTTTTACATTCTTGCAGCAGAAAATCTATTCTAAAATGTAGGGATGTGGAATGTGTTTAGTGTGTCATTCATTTTGCATAAACCCGTCAAAGTGATACCTCCACATCCTGAACACTCCCCCATCGATCGTCTTGTGCAGTTTAGGACAGATTATTACGTGATTGCACATGCACATTGTGAGAGCATGCAGATTTAATGGCGGCTACATTACAGTGATATAACTGAGCGACCACCAGTCTCCACCATGCATGTTGCTAGACGTGGCTCACTCTGATTTGGGTTCAAAAAGGAAGATGCAGCTCAAAAGATTTGCTGCAAGATTTGTCAGAAATCTGTAGGAAGTTCCACGCATATGTTGGATATGTTGTTTTAACATCTCCAAATAAAATACAGCCTAAATTATGATAATAAAAAAGCTTTGGGAGTCAGCTCTCCATGACAGACCTAAGCAAGCCACAGTACAAAAACAAACAGGAGTTTTAGTATGAAAGTTCTTTATGACAAGAACAACAGATGGCAACACGTAGCAAACACCCTCATCAACGACATCTCAAAAGACATGGCACCAGCAAACCATTTTGTGCTGGCGTTCTAGTAGTCCTCTATCTAATGTTCATGCCTTTTGCAGGTCGAGTTATTTTAACAATGGAGTGGTGGTCATAGGGGATTGGTTGGATGAAGGCTATTTCTCTGAAAATGGTGTTTGATGAGAATATCGATGTACAAACAAGTCTAAGAAAAAACAAAACAGAAAAGGGTCACAATGAGTGTGTCTGTTCTCTGAGGAGTGTCAGTCAAGCCATTTTTAAAACAGGCCTCCCTGACACGGGCACAAATGGAGCAGAGTTTAATTAAACATAACATTTCATCATTAAATAGCAAAATGCTGAATGGAAAAATTAATTAGAAGCTGATGTTAATACCACGTTAAATGTCAACATTAGGCTATATAATATTCAAAAGCAAATTATATTGTTAGCTCGTTCTAACCCAGATTGAACAGTCATAGTTTCGAGTAACATTAAATCCAGAAACGGATGAGCCACATTTCCCCTGCGCGTCTGCCAGGCGGATATTGACAATCGTTATCTCTCCGGTTTGTCAATCACACCAGCGGTTAGCTTAGCTTCATTCACGAACACCCGTACAGGCAGACGCTACCGAGGCCACCCTGTTTCATCTTACCTTAAAACAAAAGAAGAACGTCTGGCTTAAGCGTCCAGTCATAAATCAAAAGTTCTCCTCCTCTATGAAGTACACGAAGGACTAGAGCCGCACCGCCAGAATGCGAGCTTGATCAACTTTCTAGCCCGACTTCCGGTCGTAACTTCCGCATTGTCCGCTCTTATCTGCGCTCGTCAGCCGGACGACCGACTGCACGGTCCGTCCACTCGGCTCGGGTGACAACGGGACACCGACCCACCCGAAGCCGGTGTCTCTGACATGACAGCGACGTTTTTCATTTTTATTTTATTTTTTTGAACAGGGGAGGCACATATAACGATCCTTGCTAAAGATGGCGTTCAAAAAAATCTGCGGTATCATAATTATTGACAAAATAAATAAATAATAATATTACAAGAGAACTACAGAAAAACAATAAAGAAACTAAATTCTGACTGACAACAGTTACTTGCCTTAAATACAACAGCAACGTGGATGTCCTGTTTTCTCTCCCTTTTCCTTTTGTTCCGTTTTTCTCTCCGTTCAGGATGAGAGAGATTCGACTGTAATGGGGAACTTCTCTTCTCCTCTCCAGCTATTAGACCCTCCCCCTGTACTGTTCAGTCTGGCAAAGGAATGACACCATCCTTCCAAACAAGTTCTTTCTCGTTTGACTTTGGTTTAGGACTTGTGTATCAGTATGTAAATAGCATCTCTCTCTCTCTCTCTCTCTCTCTGTTCTGTCCAGTCAGACCCCTCCTCCTGTTCTCCCTTCTCTCTGGATTCCTGCAGCATTCTTCACTCAATGACATCAACCCTGTTGCCTCTCCTTGTAAGGTCAGACTTAGGGAATGAGGGAGGGAGAGATAATGGAGCTTGATTAGATGCAGAGACTAAACGCAGTAGGGGTTTTAATCATGAGGAGGTATAACAGCTGAACAAAGTATGTTCAAAAAGGAGTGGAAATCTTTGCTGTTTAACTTCATTTGCAGTCAGGAAAAGATATGGCTGTTTCATTAAAAAAAAAAAGTCACTTGCCTCAACAAGCAAAGCTGAGGATCATGTTAAGGCATAATTTTGTCCTGCCAAATGCACTTCAATATCTTTACTTGCGCTTGCACGTACGTACACGCACACACATAAACATCTCTGTTGTATACAGTTAATATGCTTTACTACAGAGTGAATCCATGCAACAGGTCTGTAAAGTCTTACTGCGAGGACATTATGAGGATGTGACCTCCCATCCTCCACATCCTATGACTTAGTATCTTTTCATGTGTCACCCTCATGTACTGTCATTACACAAACCGCATACCCTGGGTGAATAACGCAGCCCATGACTTTATTTCATCATACTTTGAAGTGTCATCTGCTATGAAATGTCTACTATTGGGACTTCTGCTTTGTCGTTTGGCTCGTCCTGTCCGGGGTCGCCACAGCAAAATCAACTTTCTCCACTTCACCATCAGAGCCACTGTCTCTAAACCACGGGGACAATAAATGAAACGTCAAAGAAGAAGAACTATGTATTTTTTCTGTCTGTCAGTTATTATTAAAATTTTCACGCAGCTTCAGTCGCTCGACAGTCTGATCTCTCTGTTGGTGTATTTTGATGCTTCACTTTACCACATACTTGTGGGGTCAGGTGTGACCTGCAGACAGGAAAAGCTTGTCTTTGCTTAAGTGTGACTAAAGTATCTTAAAATGAATGTCTTTCCCGTTAACATTACAGTGCACTGACTCACGATGACGCCAACAGCTCGTCATGCACGGTATCCTTCAGTTGGGACAGCACGGATCTGCCTTTTGCAGTGTGTTGTGTAACCTGCCTGATTCATGTCTGTGAACAACAGGGAGTGGTCAGCAGGGTCTTTGATAGCCTATTGTCCCCCAAGGAATGTTTCTAGTCCCCCCCCCAGTAATACTGGGACAGCAAATCATCACTTTCCAGTCTGTCTGACTGGTAGTGGTGGTGGTGGGGGGGTGTAACAACACACTACAAACAGTGAAGTGAAGGTAGGAAATTTTGGAGCAGGCAGGGAGAAGGCAGCTCAAGGCCCAGCATAGAGGTGAGACAAAAAACAAAACAACACTGTCGGAATCAGAGCCAGACTGCCTGGAATGCAGCCAAACGGTGGAATGAACAGTTCCTCGCCCCCCCCTCCCTCTCTGCAGACCTGCACTTCTCTTTCCCCCGTTCTCTTTTTTCATGCTACATGTTTTCACCAGTTTTCACTCCGTCTGCGCACTGCACTTTTATTTCCCTTCATGTCTTTCTTTCCCATCCACCCTTATGTTTCAGCACTCTGAGTCAATATCCTGATATTGGATAATTATTAATTTGGATAGAGACATAGTCTCTCTCGCTCTCTCTCTGCATGCACAATTAGTAATCCTAAGATTTTCACACTGTTTTATGACACATCTTGACCATTTGGGCTCAGATATCATGTCATATATAATGAACACATCTTCCCCCAGATGGTATACACATGAAGGTGTGTATAAATGAAGGTGACAGCAGTGCACACAATGTGACATTTTATTTTATTCTAGGCATACTTTAGGCAGGACAAAAACCTACAGGAAAAATCTCTCTGCTACCAATCTGACTTCTTTTGAAAACCGTCGCGAGATTGCAGTCCCTACGTCCCCCAGCGGGTGTCAGGAAATACAATTGCAATAGAAAAAAAAATATTTGCAAACAAGACCATTTTTATCTATCAATATAATACTAATTGGTTTTCAAATCCCACTCCGGGTATGAGATGGGGCAGGGGAAGCAGGGCAAACCTAGGGCACACAGTTTTTGTGTCTGTTGGGAATGACTATGAATCACATCAAAAATCAAGAAGATTTTCCCAGAATTTAAAATAAAAGAATGTGGAAAGAGGAAAGTCCTATAAACAGAGACATAAACCACAGCCGAGGAGAATGGATGGAGGATTCACAAGGGACAAAAATTGCAAGAGCAAGTTGGAGTGTTTTAGATGTTGCAAGGGAGAATGTGAGGTGGTTGCAGGAGAGACAGAAAGAGAATTATAAATAATAAAGGAGAGTTGGAAACTCCTCATATACTCGTGATGTCGGCGTGTAAGTGCACAAAAAGATACACGCAGACATCCTAAGCACAAACCCATCTTAATGCCCCCCCCCCCCCCCCCCCCCCCACACACACACACATAAAAGACATCCCAAAAAATAGATCCCAGCTAGAAATATTGAACTGCCCAAAGCATCAAATAATGATGCACATGAACTCTGTCTCCCACTGGCTGAAGAAAAGCTTATCACATCATTAGAGAGCATCTTATGAGCAGCTCCAAGGCTTCTTTCCTCCTCCTCTTTGCCCGCCCCCCTTCTCTTTTTCTACTTCCTCTGTCCAGCAACCTTCACCTCTTTTTCTTTACTTACATTTTTCCTCTCCTTCCTATGTGAAATCCATTGCAGTGTAGCTGTCAGATTCTAAATGCCATGTCCCATGGCTGCATATGCTAACATGTGGTTCCAAATAACACATGAAATAACACACACTGGCAGCTCAGCAGAGGACAAAGTTACCGGTAATATATTTGGACAGCAGTGGGCTGCAATGAAGTAATGATATTTGGGAAAGGAAAAAGACTTATCACTTTAACTGTCTGAATTACATTGTGTTTTACAACCTTTAGAAGGACTTTATAAACAGGAATTTCAATTCATCAAGTCAGAACATCTTCAGCGTTCCAGGACAAGACAGCATAAAAGCTATAATTTATTATTCTTGAGGCGCACACCTTATATTACAGCCAGAAACCGTTGAGGATTGTGTGGATCATGGAAATAATACTAAACAGGGGCTGCATAATGTTTTCTTCAGTGCGGCGGCGTCACCCTACATGGAAAACATGAAACGGGCTGACAGGAACATGAACAGAGTTGTTTGAGTCATGTGCTGCAAGGCGGTTTCATGCTGCTGAAGATGCTTTGTTGGAAGACATTTGTGTTAAAGGGCGGGGAGAGGCGGTTGTCTTTGTCTTTACGTTATGAATG
Organism: Brachionichthys hirsutus; assembly: GCF_040956055.1. NCBI lineage: Eukaryota > Metazoa > Chordata > Actinopteri > Lophiiformes > Brachionichthyidae > Brachionichthys > Brachionichthys hirsutus. The sequence continues at coordinate 4,757,108 of NC_090899.1, forward strand.
AGATTAGTGCCATGAATGTCTTCCCTCTGTGGTTGACCTTGTCTCACATTGACGGTCATTATCATAGATCACAATGTTGTCACAACTGCGTTGTATATAAAGCGAAATGTGTGTGTCTGTGTGTGTGACCGGGTAGCAACCAATCATTACTTTCAATATTGTGTATGTTCTCTGTTAATCTAAGAACTCAGAGAAGAATGAATTAAAATCTGATTTTCCAGAGATCGAGTTAATGTCCTAAACTGTCTTGTATTATTTGATCGACAGTCTAAATCCAATATCATTTTCATTTCACTGTTTTGTATGGAAGTAAAAGCAGCAAAGTCTCCTCAGCTCAGAGTGATTTGACCATCGGAACGCTGCACTTGCAGATTCATTTTCTCCCCGTCAAACTTTGCAGCTCTAGTGTGTGTGTGTGTGTGTGTTATTTCTCTGTGTTTGTGTGTGTAGCTCATTTTATACATCTTTCTTTTGCTATTGAAAACTGTGCAGAAAGAATGAGAATCAAATATGAGTCATACCTGCAAGGGACAACAGCTGGCGGAGGATGGCTACACCTACACCAATCAATAATTTCTGCAATGACACCACGAGACAAGACAGACTGGGAAAAGCATCATAGGGGACATTCAGACTTACAAAGGCCTGACGCAATGATTTGATTCCTGCCTGAGAGCAGATATCTGAGATAACTATAAGTACGTTGCACAATAAATGGAATCACGTTCATTCATCTGGATGGAATAGGAATGTCACATTTCCCCTGTTAACTTGTTGTTATTGTCTGCTTGATGAGGCACACATTTAACTCTACCTTGAATGAAGAGTTAAATGACCCTTTACTGCTTTATCTTTTATCACGTTTCGATAAGCATCGGCTGTCAGGAGGTGATTTACCTTACTTGCATCCTCTACCTCACCCTGTTCTCCAAACCGGGACAGACGGCCACAGCCACAGGTCCAGCCAGACTTTTGCCTGGGCTGATGAAAGTCTTTTCATGAGGTGCATTTGTATTATTACTTTGTTGTTACACGTAGACCATAATAGTGGGATAAAATTAACAGGAGAAAATTAAATCATTAATCATAGTTATTTATGTGACAATTAATCATCAGCTAAAATGTTCTAATCATGAAAGCCTTAGACTTGGAAAGTGCTGGGCGGAAGGAGGGAGGTGCTAAGAGCCATTGGGGGGTTGGGGGTGGGGGGGTGGGAGTGGGTGGGGGGTGGAAGACATAATAGTTAGTCTACGATTAGACATATCAGAGGGGAGCCATCCTTTTCATCTCCAACCAGATTCACGGTGGGAGCCCTGAGTGGAGCTGACCGCTGCAGCAGCCCATAGCCTCATTTCCTCTATTCCTGCGGGAACTGAACAGAGAGAGGGAACACACATCTATATATAAACTCACAGTGCAGGGATTGGCTGGATTACACATGAGATGCTAAATCTGGCAAGCCACGCCTCCCCTTTATAGACTTTGCTAAACCACCCCAAAGTCTCAACGTCTTCTTCTTTTTCTTCTCGTCTCTTTTTAATCATGACACCAAGGGATTGGATCATCTGCCTCCTCTTTCAGTTCTGGAGTTGCGATTTGAATTTCACACAGCATTGTCTCCACACCTCTCCCACACATGACTCAACTGCTCTCTGACTCTCCTTCCCATCACTCCCCTCCCATCTGCTCATTTTCTCATTGTTCTCGTCCGTCCATCTGTTGTGCTGTCTTCCTTTCTTACTTCTTCACCCCACACATGTCAGCAAAGCATCAGCGATTACACAGACACTCTTCACTGGCCAAACTGCTCCCTGCACCATTTTCTTGGCAAGCACTTTCAGGAACAGCAAACATAAATGTGTGTGTGGAACAGATGTGAGACACAGAGGGTGAAGGTGATGGTGGAGATGAACAAATCAAATAAAGGAGACAAATGTTTTTTTTTTCTCTCTCTCTCTCTAGGGAAGATGTGATGAGGGGGAATATATAGAGCAAAACACAAACACAGAGCGGACGGATGGAGGGGGCGATGGGATTCAGAGAGCAAGATTCAGGCTCGGAGATGACTAAAGGGGCGGATCGGTACAGAGAGACGACAGAGAAAGAGGTGGAGACTCAGTGCCAGCTTGGGTGTGAAGGAAAACCCTTGTCTCCCCCCCCCCCCAGGTTTGTTCAATGTTGGTCTTTGGGTGTGCATTTTGACAATTGGTGCGAGGACGGGTGACTGAGATGGAGATGGGAGAGGCAAACTGCTGCAGCACATTGTTAGGCTGAGTGCACACAGGAGAGGGAGACAGAGGAGAGAGAGAGAGAGAGAGAGTCCCCCATTTTAGCTCAACAATATTACAGCAGTGCAGAGACATCCACAACAATGGCAACGTGGCATGATCAGCGTTGTGCTATTGATCGTGTAGTGGCAACCCAATACACATTCACTATATCAAATGGTTGATTTAACCACTCATTGCAGGGGTGCATGCGGTTGTTCTACAAATCACCCAGTCATCAGTGTCCGTTCATGTAGCTCAGGTAAATGAGATAATGGCTGCAAATTGAATTGGATATCACAGGTAACATGTTTAGTGATATTGGCACTACAAAAAGACACAATACTGCTGATAATACATCACAATTTTGTTTGATCTAAACCCATTTTCCTCAGGCATACTGAATTACTAACCACATCTCTTCTAAGACACTGCACCGGAGCGAGGGAGGAGGAGGGGGGGAGGGAGAGAGAAAGAGAGGGATGGAGGTAGGGAGAGAGAGAGCGTATGTGTGTGTGTGTGTGTGTGTGTGAGTGATCAAGTGGGTGCAGGAGGGAGAGAGGAAAAGAGAGAGGACAGGAGAGCAAGAAAAAGAAGCTAGCGCCGAGAGAGAGCCGCAGGAGGAAGAGAGAGAATGCACGCTGTCTGGGCAACACTTCCACGCTTGTATCCAGGGCCTTTGTGAATACAACATGGGATGCATCGGCTCCAGGACACTGAGTAAGCACCGCTTCTCTTCCCCTTTGCATTGCGGGCTAGAGGTGGGTTAGGGGACGGGTGGGAGGATGTGGTTCTTTCAGGAGGAAGGGTTTGTGTGGAGACTGTGGACAGGCTCTGAATATATGTGTGTATGCTGTTTGCTTGTGTCACAGGGCTTGCATACACACTATACAGGCGTGATGTCAGAGACAATATGTGTTAAAATGTGTTACGGTGTGTGTGGTATCATCCCCCACCTCCACTCTCCCTTCCCTCCCTGCTACATCCCCTGATTTATGATGCTGTTTGGCAGTATGTATATGTGTGTGAGTAGGAGGCAGAGAGGGATGGAGAAGAGAGAGAGAGAGAGGTGGGAGAGAGAAAGGCTCTCATGGTGGTTATTTATGGGACAGTATGGGCTGGAGAAAGATATGAAAAAGAGAGAAAAGGGATGATATTATTGTCAAGGGCGTTTGTACACTTAGTTGTTATTTGCACAAATAATAGGAATAGAGAGAGATAAAGGAAAAAAGCAGAGGAGAGAAGATGGATGGGTGGCGATATGGAGAGGGGGAAAAGGGAAAGGCAAATATGTCCAGACGGGGTGGAGTGGGATTGATGAGCGTTCTCAGCTCAGGACCCTCCTGGATGAGCCCATAGGCATCAGGACAGGAGCCGAGGAGAGGAAGTCAAGGAGGGGTTGCAGAAATATTCATTCTTGGTAAACACTTATCTCTACGTTCATGGTTCAGATATATTTCAATGTAGCTTCAGCTGCTGCACCTATAGGTTAAAACAGAAACCCAGGCTTCCAGTGGCGTCAGACATTAATCAACAACTCAGCACATGAGGCTCTCGCGCATATTCACGGCGTCAGTCTGAGCACATATTCTACGTCACTGAAGAGTGCGTAACCTTTGCAGGCGTTGTGAATGTCACAGCTAGGTTGCAGACAGGATCTCCTCTGTGCTCGTCCAACATGTACCTCCCCCCCCCCCCCCCCACACACACACACATACACTTTTCCAAGTAAATGTATATTCTTGATGAAGAGAATTATAAAAATACCTTGAAAAAAAAGAGTGCCGCATGACACAGTTAGGAAAGCAGCTGTGAACTGAATACAGTAGAACGAGTGTGACACTGTCCAGACTCCAGACTATACGGTATCTGACAGATTGCAGAGCAGGAGAGGAGGTTTTGGATATTCTGTCAATACTTGGATCAAGACCGGAGCCTTGGTGATGGCAATAATGCGATTGAGGCATACATGAGGCTTTGGAAAGGTGTGAAGTTGCTCTAACTGTGAGCGACCTCAATACTGATCCTCAGCTTTATAAATCAAGTTTAGGAATTGATTACTTTTATTACGTGGTGTGGTGTCCCCACCCTTCACCCGTAGCCAGCGGAGATCGGCTCTAGCAGATCCGTGACCCGCGAGGTGGATGAGTGACTGTAAATTAGATGATTGCCATCGTGTCGTCTGCAAGACAATGGATGGAGGGCTGCTATAGTAATTTTCTAACAAGGTCCGGTGATGAAAAGCTTTGATAAAGGAGAATAAGAACACTGTTGTCAGTCTCACGTAGCAACCGCTGCACTTCTCCTTAATTTCTCTCTACGTTTTTTGATTTCTTATTTAGACACTCATGTGTAAACAGAGCAGCAGCGTGCACGAGTCTGCGATTCTTTTGTATGCAACAGAATCAGCATCATTCTTGTTGCTGTGGAGAAGCAGTCATGTTTATCCTGGGTGAGTAAGGCTATAGTGCATTCTATTGATTGGGCCTCATAACTGTAGTCCAGAGTACCAGGCAGAAATCAACAGGAAGGGCAGCAGGATCGGATCTGTCTCCTCAGTCTTGATGGGTCTGTCTGCTCGCTGGTAATAACATCTCTCCCAACTCCATCATATCTGGAAGCTTATTCTGTCATCAGGCTATGATACATGTCATTTTTTTTTCTTCTACAGGAAACGACGCAATTTGCGTGATTTTAGAGTTGTATTTAATACGACACTGATGAAACTAAAGCGACACGTTAATAGATGCGCTGTGGTGCCTTCGGGTTGCAAAAGAAGAAGAAAAAAACTAACGCAAAAGTAAAATGAACAAAATATATCTTTAATAACAGAGGTAGCAGATGGTCACACAAAAAGAACTGCAGGCAGCTAGAAGTCCGGGCAAATCACCGCAGCATCAGTAAATCAAACCCACCGACACCGAGACACAACAGGTGAAGAAAATGCATGACATGCAGATAGACTTGCAAAAAACTAAAATCCCAACCCATGACCAGTATTAATAGAAACCTTTTATCTCCAGCAGAGCTTGAGCCAAAATCACTCTTAGCATTAATGTCAGACACTGTTGGAGGTCCATTAGATACGCACTTGATATAAAAGATGTTTGGACACCGCTGCTGGAAGGGACATATAACTTAAGTATAGTGTGTGGCTGCATGGCTCAGTTGCGAAAATGAATTCCTTATCATAGCAGCAGTCACTCTATGCTGTATATTAACCATTATGCTGGATTATATTTTAAAGTGAGACTGTTAAAGGTACTTACCCCAACCATTTTAACCCCCCCCCCCCTCTGTATCCCAAATGCCCCTCCTCATCTTCTGGGTCAGGATGTGGGCAGACAGTGATGGACATGTCGATGCATCCATCACTGCTTCACAGAGCAAAGGCCTTGAGGAGCACGTGTCGTGAGGTGCACATTCTTCTTCACCTCATCAGTGACCCGTAATCCTATATGAACGAATCGGACAGGGAGCGAAGCCTACAGCTTCCAAACAGCGCAAGTAATTCTGTTACAGAATTGTAATTGTGCTAAAAGCTACATATCAGGACCCTTTTTCTGTAACCAGTTACCAGGCTATGCTTCCCAACAAAAGGGCCATGACATTAATCACTGTGTAATTTAGGTTATTATGTGCAGTTTGAAGGCATTTGCCATGAGTCACACTGCAGTGAGGAAATTATATCTATGAATGTAGGACATTACAACCACTCTCATCCGTTTGTGCGTCGACTCTCTGCAGACTCCTTCTCTTGCTACACTTTCCCCAAGTTAGTTTTGGTAAAGTGTTTCTGCTGACACACCACTTATTCAATCGGCACTAATAGCTGTGTGTGTGTCTGTGTGTGTTTGTGTGTGTAGGTGTGTGTGTTTGTTTGTAGTGCCTGCACACATTTATTCCGGTACTTACTGAAATTATTTCATATTGCAAGGGCTGGAAGCTGGAATTAAATGTAATGGTTGTTACAGACTTTTTTGTTTGTTGTTTGAGCCATTTGTATGTAAAATAGGTAAAGCTCCTGTAAAGCAACAATATGTAACATTTGAACATGAAGGAAGGGAGATTCTGATCATTTTGGTATTTATGGTTGGTGCAATAAATGTGTATTATGTTTAAACGTGTGCAGGGCCTTGTGCATGATTGTGTTCTTGCTGCTATATTTGCAGCCAGTGGGTCCATGTGGGTGTGAAAACAGCAGAGGCCTGACTCCTGCCTCAGCACATTGTCCCATCGGTCTTTCTTTGATACCGCGTTACAGAGAGGGATACCCTGGATTTAAAAAAAACAAAACAAAAGAAAAAACGCCCCCACTGCACCATTCCCTCAGTTAACCGATACTGCATCCCAGCATATGCCAGTTCAAAGTCTGCCTGTCAACTGGCAAATCTGGCCTGGCTTCAGTTTCAGTGGGGAAAGCCTTGTACACATGAATGCATTCAAGGTGAATGTCTCTTTGATGTAGTACCTCAGAGGCACGGTGGGATGTGATGAGCCCTACCTGTGTGAGATTGTATCAGCAGTGTGTGTATGCTTATACTCCAATGGAGCACATATGATGTCTTTACCTACAGATTGGTGTGTGTGTGTGTGTGTGTGTCTATGTTCTACTGTGTGTTATAATGGCTTGCATGTACTGGATGCTAGGTTATAAGCACGGATCATTGCTGGAATGGAATTTGTTTTAATGTGTGTGTGTGTGCGTGTATGTGTGAACCAGTGCTGATTGTGTCGGTGTTATCTGCAGCTACTAACGACTCAGCACCGATAAAGAAAAAAGGCTGCGCTCTCAAAGACGGAAAGTGTTTGAAAAGTAAGAGCGAAAAGCAAAGATTTCCTGGAGAGAACTTCTGCGTGTTCTCCTCTGGCCCTGCAGGTTTTCTACTCTTCATCTAAAGGCAATCTGTTAACAGAATGGTTTTTTTTAAGCAAACCATTTGGATGGTATGTAATGATCACATTTTATGGCAATGATCGTATTTATGATACAGCTGCACATGTGACTACAGTGCATCCGGGAAAGTTTCGGACGCTGCTGTCAGTGCAGCAATGACTGCTGTAACCTATTAACATTAACCCTGAGATCTTCCTAATCAGATTAATGAGGCATCTCACAAGGTCAGAGAGGACAGACTTCGATGGTTTGGACATGTCCAGAGGAGAGACAGGGACTATATCGGTAGAAGGATGCTGAGGATGGAGGTACCAGGGAACAGGACTAGAGGACGACCCAGGAGAAGATACATGGACGTAGTGAGGGAGGACATGAGAGTGGCTGGTGTTGGGGGAGGACAATGCAAAGGACAAGGTGAAGTGGAGAAAGCTGATTTGCTGTAACGACCCCTCACGGGACAAGCTGAAAGTACAGTAGTTAATAGTCCCACATGCCAATGTTCTAGATAAGTGAATGACACTGTGTTGTCAGAACTCCTGCTTGTGTGTGGATTACGATCCATCTGGGTTCTGTGTTCTTGCTGAATTCATGCGCCCGGTAACTCAGCATCCGCACATGTAGCTGCAAGAAGGCTGCCATCTATACTGGTTCCACATCACGGCAAACAGTCCCACTGCAGCTGCCATGGCAAACACACACAGAGTCCCATGGTTCTTTTTGCCATTGCTTTCCATCCCTGCTGCAGGGTATTGGAAGTAGGAAAGACGGATGAAGCTCAACTGCGTCCCATCGTCCCGCTATAGTCAAAGCTGGAGTTGACAGTGCAGCCGTTGCAGATCTTTGGGTGTTTGTTTCGCACGGCGGCACTGCTGCCCCCCCCCCTCTCTATCTCCCTAGCCTCCTTCACTTACTCCTCCTCACTTCTCCTCCTCTACTGAGCTATGCCTGACTCCCCTATGACCGCAGGGGGGGTTATCCAGTGCTGCACCACTGCGTATGCGGAGGGAGGGGGGGCAAAGAAAAGCTGGATCAGAGCTCTGGTTATGTGCTCTGTGTTTTTTTCCTCCAGGAGGGATCCTGCTCGGCTTCGCAAGAACAGAGGCCGAGAGGAGAATAAAACCACTAAGATGCTGGGCGACGACGACTGACCCATCAGAGATACTCTGAGAAGCGTAAAAGCCTCTCATGAATCACAGCATGATACGAACAAACTATGTATATCCAAACGCTTGTGGCTCACAATTAGCATATGCTTTGATGAAGCTCGTAAACACTCAGAAATATACATACATCTGCAAAGGAACACACACACACACAGTACTTAAGGATTCTGGTCCACTGCTGTGTAAAGGCTGGAGGGCTTCCCAATGGTAGTTTATACTGCCGCGGTCCAGAGGACTCCTGAGTCATACTGTGTTTCATATCAAGAGAGAGTGACTGCTAATCTCCTAATTGGCCAAATGATGCTGAGGGGCAGAGAGGGGAGAGATGGAGAGAACCAAAGAGATAGGGCGGAACAGAGGAAGAGGGGGAGCAGCGATGCGTGTCCCCGTGCCTCGTCCTCCATGCTGCTATATAGGCACGCCGGGCGTGGGTGTGCAGGTCCTGTGTGATCAGTTTGTGTTTGCAGGGCAGGGTTTTAACCCAGATGGGGACGCTCCTCCACAAAGGCAGAGAATGAGGAGTCTCTGTCTAACTGCTTTAAACCAATATGCAACGATCTCACACTTAAACCAAAAATCCACCGTGCTTGACTCATCTTTTTAAGGTCACGCAGAGTTCATTTCAAACAGCGAAATGGATATAAATGTTTGAATGCTACTGTCTCCATTCTTATGTATGCAAACTGCCATTTTCTTCTCCAGAAAGTTTTCTTCACCCACACATTTTTATCACGGCTTAATAAAAAATAGAAATGTTGTTTGATTTGCAGCAGAGAATGGGGGTGTTATCAACAGCTGCTGTTTGTGCTTAAATGTGGTTCATAATTACAGTAGATTATGTCGCCAAAGACAAGGAAGGAAGAAATACCTCCAGTCTAAATCGTGATGTTACGTTTCAATGTCTCACCCTGATCCAATCACAATCATTCACACCAGTGGGTGTTTATTTTCACCGCAGGGGTCACGGATGGAACTATGAATTCTCTAATAAGTGGACAACCATTCCAAATCCTAACTCTTTAAACATCAACTCAGCTTTATCATATATATTATTTTTTATTATCCAAAAATATCCAACACCTTTGGCAAAAACATAAAAATGATATACCATATCCTAACATTAATAAAGCACAATATTGCATACTATGAAGTGAAATCAAAGCTTCACAGTGTTCTGTATTTCTGTGATCTCCACACCTGAGCAGAAACACCTGTACGCTATTCTCCAGGCTATGTAGTACTTCCTGTGATAAAATAAAATGCATGGAGTGTCTAGTAAAGGTAAATATATTTTGGTGATGTACAAGCAAGCAGCTATTTTTACTAACAGTAACTGTTTGTACCTTCCATAATGATATCCAGGGGTATTTAGGGAAAGGCAAAGTGGGTTGAGGGAAACTGGGCCGACCGGACGAGAGTTAAATCACTCCTGGAAGTTGAAATGTAATTCAAGCTTATATACTTTTAATACATAATGATTGTTACAGAATTATACTCAAAAAATTGACAACAGGAGATCACTGAGAACATCCCAATTAATTGATGAAATTAAACAAGGCGATCCTGATTTGTAGCTGCTTCCTCGTATGAGTCAGCTTCTGGAATAAAACATGTCCCTCATCTGCTGCCCCATCAGTGATCTGATGACCAGATGAGGCTGGGAGAAAAGGGTAATATCCGAGAGCCCAGTAGAGCCAGGCTGGAGCTGATGTTTGTGAATCAGTGGGTCAGTGGGTCATCGACACCACTGGACACGCAGACAGCCAACAACTCTTTGTTTCTCCTGAGTCGTCTCCTGCGACTGCCAAAAACGGAGCTGTGAAAAATTTGATTGACTCAGCAACACACACACACACACACACACACACACACACACACACACAAAGTTGATGTAGGAGTGAGCCCCTAAGAGACTCCCCCATGCAGACCCTCTGATACAGAGCGCAGCCACCTCGAGACCAAAGCTGTGTTTAAACCCCATTACCAGCAGAGTCTCGCTAATTAAACCAGTGTTCTAATTAGGAACTGGGCAGCCAAGAAAGAGGACGAATAATAATGTTCATTCATCCGACAAAGTGTGTGCATGTCAGATGACTCCCCTCTACAGTGTGCTGGATGTATGATCTGTCACTCACTCTTCATGTCACTGCAGCAGGAACTGGAATGCAGGTGTGGTTTACGTGTAGTGGAATTTCAGTAGAGTCAGAGAAGCTCTATTCAATCGACTGATAAAAGAGATAAGCGCTGATGTTGGTGGAGGGAAGCTTGCATTTGGTTGAGTTTCCCAAATATCCTGCAGGGCATGATGCTGATGGAGAAATGATAGATGGTTCAATGATGGGTCTGCAGTAAAGCAGGAGGACTGATGTCAATAGAATTAGTCTGATTTCATTCACTTATACAAAAATGGGACGATGATCTTGATTTGTGTGGAGAGAGGGGAAAGAACATGTTTGCTAGCCGTCTTCATTTCTTTCAGACCGCTGGGGTTTGGAGTACTTTGGACTCCACAGAGAAAAATATACTCTATGAAACAAACAAACAAACAGATAAGTAATGCCAGTGGAAATAAAAACATGATTAACATAAAACAAAAACAAAAACTCGAATGAGTTTTAAAAACCTTTTGGTGCAAACTTGAATAAAAACAGCTGCTCAGAATTAGAGTAACTGATTATTTGTTTTGGTGTTTTGACTAAATGTTCATGCTCCACCTCTGTTTTAATGTTTAATGTGTTTACTCTACTGTCATGGCTATATTCTTATTATTACTAAGGTACCCTATGAAACGTCCTTTGGACGGTGAGAATAAATGTATTTTACATTTCCTTTGGTGATGGGAATTGTGAATTTAGTAAAATTATGTTTGAATTAATAGAATGATTATGAAATAAGAACATATGAGAAAAGATTTCCCATTTTAAACTTAAGAAATAATTTAAATCAAGGCTCTTTTAGCGATTTGAATGAGGATTAAATGCAAATAGTAAATCTGTATTTTCCTCCTCTCTCCACTTTTTCCTTCTCTCTCCCTTTACTCTGTTCCCAGCGGGGGATGGCGTGCCAGTCCAGAAGGACGGGGAGCAGGTAAGTCTTCAGCGATCCCTCCGGCGTGACTTCCTCCCACAATGGACTGTTGTGTCTCCGCCCGAGGAACCAACATGGACGGCTCATTTCAAACCTGCAGCCGTGTGATGAGCTGCATCAGCTCGCCAGTGCTCCGTGGTGCCTTCTAGGTGCCTGCGGCTATACTAGCAGATTAGTAAAGAAGCACACACCATCACATCAATGCCACAACTCTGCCATATGCAACAGGGGGTGGCGTGGTCGGATGACTGAACCGTCGCTGGTTGAGTTGGATCATTGCTGTTGCTTGATGTCTGTCTGACTCAGTCATAGCTCAGTGCTGGTTCAAAGCAGAACAGAGGCATCACTTTTGCTTTCTCCAACATAAACACCATCGTTATATCCTCCTTTCCTCCTCCCCCCCCCCTCTTCTCCCGCTGCTGTTGTACAGATCCCATCAAAACTGATCCCTCCGAGAGAGGATGCAAGCGAGGAAACCATTTTGGACTAAAACGCGGCGAACTCTGCTTTCTCACTAAATGCACTGCTGACCGATCCCATAATTTATTTATACATTGTGCCCTAAAACACCCTTTAGTCCCACAAACACACACACACACACACACACACACACACACATCAGCATTGTCAGGGCTATTGGAAGGAACATCGGAAAAGCTGCTTCAAGGAGCTCAGCTCAGGCGCTCAAGTGCGTTAAATCTCCCGTCACACCTATTTCTGAAGAGATAGAAGACGAAAGAGAGAGAGATGAACACAGAATCAAAGAGCGGGCATAGAATAGAATTACAAGAAAAAAGGTGTGACAAAGAGGCTGGGAAGAGGCAGATATCGATTAATAAAAACTGGATAAGTGCTGCATCAGGCTGATGGGGATGCTGAACGCAACCCTGATCCTCGCCCCCTCATTATGTCACTCAGCTGTACCTGTTTACGTTCAACATTACAGCATTACATTCAACATCATTCAAACGTTGTGCTTAAATGCAATTTCAAGCAATATCCCCTAATAAGTATTTAGAATTTATGCTATTTTACAGTCACATGTAGAAAAAATTCAAAGGAACTTATTTGGCACATTTTATGGCTTTCAATTCTTCATTAAAAAGGTACTTAAATTCTATATGGATTAAATAAACATACGCAAACAAATAAAGCATTAAAATGCGACTCACATTTTAATACAATACAGATGATAATTTAACACGATTAATACTTTTTGTTTAAATCCTTTAAGTCGGTTACATTTCTTTGATATACTTCAGTGAACTTTTGAAAGCAGGATTTACTACCTTATTGTGTTGTATTTATATTTGTCTCAAGTATTTGCACACCAGCAGCCGACTACAATCAGACTGCTATCAGTTCTATCTGCAATGTGAGAGGTTTAGATTTGAAGATGTCATGTACAATATAACCAGAAGGGCAGTCAGTGGAGTGCACAGCAAGAAGGTCATGGGTTCAAATCCCAGCAATACCAACAGGGCCTTTCTGTGTAGGGTTTGCATATTCTCCCCGTGTCTGAATGGGGTTTTCTCCGGGTACTCCAGTCCCCCCCCCCCCCGTCATTGGATAAAAAACATGTGTTAGGTTACGTTGGCCCATCGCTGTGGCGTGCTCAGCACTAATGCTCCACTCTCGCCTCATCATTTCATTGTACAATTTACATAATGACAAATAAAGATTCTTCTTCTTTGTATTTGGACTCACTCCACATTTTAATGGGTACCTCTTTGCTACACGCACAACCCTGCTAAAGGACATCAAACACACTTCCACTGTCTTTCATTGTGTTTGACAGCACCTGTAAGCAGAGAGGAGACTCCTTCATCTGTAGCGTATACACTCTTCTATACATAACGAAGCAAATATACTGATCCCCTGTTCAACCCCCTCCCTCCTCCCTGTCATCCTGGTCCTCGACTCTTGCCTTCGTCGTTCCTGGAAAATCCTCTGTACCTGTCTCCTCTTCTCCCTCTCCCATCTCCTTAATTTCATTCTCTTCCTCTGCATGTCTCATGTGCAACCCCCCCCCCCCCCTTTCTATTTGTCTTCTCCCATTTCCCCTCCCATGCATGTCAATCCTCTCTTACTCTTGCCCCATCCCTTTCTCCTCCTATTTCTCTTCCTCAGCATGGACGTTCAGAATTTTCATGGGAAGGAATCAATGTAAGTGTTGTGACACCATTCCTTCATCTACTACCTTTCTTTCTCCGTTTGTTCCGCTCACCTGTTTTGATTTAACTCACCCTTTAGCGTTCAGCTTCCCCCCACCTCTGCTTTCAATTTCAGTTTGTTGTAGTGATTCACAGTAGCGAGCACAATCAGAATCGCGTATTGGTGCAGAATGAGATTAAACAATGTGGACTTTTCTTTTCTTTTGTATTAACCCGACATCTCCCTCACCTCTCTTCCCCACTCACCCCTCTCTAACACATGCTGTCCCGATTGTGTCCTGTCACACTTTCCATACTATCCTTGCCGCCATTGCCCCCCCCCCCCCCTCCCCCCCTCCTCCATCTCTCTCTTGTCTTTCCCTCTAGCTGTCTATGGAAGACACCACGTCGATCCTGCCTCGGCTCAAGAGGAACTCAAATGCCTATGGCATCGGGGCTCTGGCTAAGTCTTCTCTGTCAGGTGTGTCAGGTGTGTGTCTGTGCTGTAAACTGGTAAACCGACCCCATGCTGGCTCCGTCACTCAGCAGGTGCTGGAGTCAGCATGGTACCTGAAATGGGTTCCCCCTATATCACTTCCTCTCCACGCTGTGATGACACTCATCAATGACACATCGATGAGTCATTGATGTGATTAATTCAAGCTGAAGCAACGCACGCACACAAACAGAGCACGCAGCTTTTTGTTCTAAGGAAAGGTGAGTGTGAAGTGTAGTTTTTGTTCTAAGTGGTTGTGAAGTTGTGCTGTCCTGAAGTATGTTTCTGGATGTTTCGAACTGTGTTGTGTTAAATAGAGTTAAGTGCAGTGTAGTGAAGTGCATTCTTGTAGTGCAGTGGTTTTGGTACAGTCCGGTTGTTTTGGTGCAGTGCAGTTTATAATTTGAGTGCAGTGAAATGTTTTGCAGTGCGGCTACATGCTGCACAGTGTGGTGTGATGCTGGCATGTCTTCTCGTTTACTCCTATAATTTATTCACAATTCTCACCTCCATGTGCCACCATCAGAGAGACGCTAACATTCAGGGATGTACAGTGTGTGTCATCATGTGTGGGTCACATGGACTATGGAGCACAGCCATTATGCAGATATCAGTTTGTTTTTCGCTTGGTAGCAGTCGAAATTAATTTAATCTTCAAAAAGATGTGTTTTGCAAAAGACAAGCTCCCAGACAGACTCAGAGGAGAAGGAAAACCGTTTTCTGCTTACCTATTGTCGCTTAGAAGAGGTTTGAAACATATTTTGTCCACAAGCCAACCGCTCATTGCTCGTGCCATCTCACCCCAGTTAACCTGTTCCATCCCATGATGCACGTTTGTCAGACAAAACACATCCCTTGCCTCCTCTCCTCCCTTCCTCCCTTTTGCCCGCAGAGGCAACGGCCTGGGTCTCATTAAACACATGAACGTGACCACCGCACCCCTCGTCATTTAGCTTTTCTCTTAATCCACGGTTATGAAGACACGCATTAAACTACAGACATTAGAGTAGCAGGAGTAGACGGATAAAGGTTGTCTTTACTGATCGTTGTTAAAGGTGATCATTTGAGCTAATATTCATTTTAAGTGCTGTGCCCCAGAGGTTATCAATCTATCTATCTATCTATCTATCTATCTATCTATCTATCTATCTATCTATCTATCTATCTATATATCTGTCTGTCTGTCTATCTATCTATCTATCTATCTATCTATCTATCTATCTATCTATCTATCTATCTATCTGTCTGTCTGTCTGTCTGTAAAATCCTAGACTCCCAGTTGTCAAAGCACTTTGTCAGTCTAATCCTGTGATTCATCCTTCATCATTCATCGCAGCCTCCACCACCAAACAGAAATGCACACTTGATAACATTTCTATCTTTGTGTCTCTCTCCTTTCTTTCTGTTTGTTCATCCTCCCTTCTTCATCTTTGCTCATACGGTTCATCCTGCTCCTCTCTTCCTCTCTAATCACCCCATATCAACGTCGACCCCCTTCCATATTCCTCCCATCTTTTCACTTCGCCTCCCTCTGCTTCGCCTTTCCTCCACCTGTAGGGGTGACCCGCACCATGAAGGAGAGAGTGACCAAGCCCACAGCCATGGCCCAGGGTCGTGTTGCTCACATGATCGAATGGCAGAACTGGGGCATGCAGACAGTGGGAGCCGGTGGCCCCCGCATCACAACCCAGGAGCGGGAAAAGGAGCGGCGGCTGGAGAACGATGCCTATAGTGACCTCAGTGACGGGGAGAAGGAGGCCCGTTTTGCTGCAGGTTGGCAATAGGAGCACAGAGCAGGGCTGGCACCCGCTGTCATCAGCAGAATGATGACCCATCAGCTCAGTCTGGGACTTACGCCAGTCGTTCAGCCAATAACGAATAAAGCAGGTTCTCACGGTCATCCTGACCTGCACTTTTACGTCTTATCCCAGGTATTCTGCAGCAGTTTGCAATCTCGCAGGCGACACTCCTAGCCTGGTCATCGATGGATGAAGAGAGCCCACGGTCAGGCTCCAACCAGGGCAGTGTGGCTCACCTGAGCGAGGTCAACCAAGAGAGCATCACCAGTCGAGGTAAAGCAGCACAAAGCACCACAAATATATACTCTAGTCTAGGGCGTAATACCAAACCTAACAGGCTTTACATGAAGGCGAGTAAAGCAAGGAGGCCCAAAGCCCCCACGGGAATATTATTTTAAACAATTAACATGCAACACAAAAAGAGTAAATTCACTCACAGATTTTTTTCATGCAGCAGAATGATTTCTGTCACTGTTATTACATTACATTTGATGTTTATTGCTGACTTTTTTATGGTTAATCTAATGATAATTGAATCTTCTTTATGCACCATTTAATACAGAACAAAAAAAATTATTTTATAACCTAATCATGCATTTTGATTTTGATCCTCTACTTGTAGAATGACTAAAATGATAAAATCAAGTAGGCAATACAATATACAATTTACAAATGAAGTTTAGCAGACAGAAAATCAGCGACTCGTCCAGGGTGTACCCAACTACTCACCCATAACCAGCTACATAACCCATGAGCCGTATTTTGGATAAGCGGCTGAAGACGAGATGATTACGATCAATGCAATATATTAACTGTAAGTCAATGTTCTTTCCCGCCACTGGAGTACATACCGTCTCTCCGAAAGTGAATTATGTATGTTATAATAGTGCACATTTAATTTACATTGTGAAAATCAATTAACATGACATGTATGACGAGAATCAAGCCAGCTTGCTGCAGGCTATATAGCAGCACGCCACTCCATAATGAGATCATACTGTTCCCCTCTCTCCAGGCTGGAGGGCTAGCTCATTATTAATTTCACATTTCCCTACTTGCACTGTTGGTAGGTAAATCCACTGCACCTGTAAAAATAGCATAGTTACTCCACAGCAATGTCTTCCCTGTGCAGACCCCCCCTACCTCCCATGAACTTAGAGGATATGATGATGCTTAGAATGATTGCTTTCATGTTGAGAGATAAGCCTCCTTAAGGAAATGATGCTTCAGTAATGCATCGGATTAACTTATAGTTTTTTATGAACTAATGTTTTAGAACAGATACAAAACTAACTGACTAACTTTATGCATTTCCTTTTGCACTATGCAATTCAGCAGCGTTAATAGCGAGGCAGTATTCAAATCGAATTCAATACATCAAGGAGAGTTTCTCTCATAATGTTTCAGTTACAGTTAATATACAGATTTCATTATTTATTTTGCTTTATTTAACTCCAAGCCAAATTATTCAGCAGCCCACCAGCAGTCAAACTGATATAATGCTTCAAATGTTCAATGTTATGTTGGCGATTCAGATCTTGTAAATCTTTGAATTGAAACAGTTGAGCAAAAGAAAATGAAAAAATAAAGCAAGAGAAGAACGACAGTAAAAGAAAAAAAGTCAAGACTTTTCTCATGAAGATGAATCAGTCTGTTGTGCCTTTTTTCCAGATCAGATATTGCACCACTCTTCAGCAGAGGTGTGGCCACACACGTATGTCTCCCAGGGCCACTACTGCCTCTCCTCCTCTGATGCCTGGGAGCCAATCAACGCCGATCCCTCTGGTGTGGCGTCTCCCGCTGCTGGCTCCTATGTCATGGGCTCTGATGGGTACGATGGGCAGGCTCACTTCTTGGCGCAGCAGCAGCAACAGCAACAGCAGCAGTTCACTTTGCAGCAGCATAGTCAACTCCAACAGCTGCAACAGATCCAGCAGATGCAGCACTACCAGCAACAGCAGCTCCTGCAGTATCAACAGCAACAGGTGGAGTCTGGGGGGGGGGGTAGAGAAAATCAATCACTCAGCTCAACTCTTGAACTCAGAAATAATTTGACAAAAGAAAGAAGAAACTTCCCTTTATTAAATCTGTGTGGGGAAATTATTTTTCCGCTTTTACCCACAAAAGACTCTTTGCTTTCTCATTTTTATCTCTTTTTTTATTAGTTTTGTTAAGTTTGCCTTGATTTTCTTCCAATAGCTGTGATAAAGCCATTTCTATGTCATTTTCTAACCGCTTATTCCGCTATCGGGCCACGGGCCAAGCTGGAGCCAATCCCAGCAGTCAATGGGCGAGAGGCAGGGGACACCCTGGACAAGCCGCCAGTTTGTCGCAGGGCAACACAGAGACAGACAACCAGCCACACACACACTCACACCTACGGGCAATTTAGTGCCACCAATCAGCCTAGGCTGCATGTCTTTGGAGGTGGGAGGAAGCCGGAGAACCCGGAGAGAACCCACGCAGACACGGGGAGAACATGCAAACTCCTCACAGAATGGCCACAAGTCGGAGACGAACCTGCGCCCATCTCGCTGTGAGGCAACAGTGCTTACCACTGCGTCACCGAGCCGCCTGCTGTGATAAAGCGGCAAATAAAAAACATGAAATCATACACATGTAAAATAAATTATGCACACAAATATTTGCCATATATTCATTGATGTCTTATGATATATTTCCACAGTGTAAAGTGAGGCTGCGTGTGTTTTGCCAGCTCTGACTCCTCTTCCTCACCCTGTCCATAGTCGCTAGAGCACAGACTGCACAGTACCAACCACTCTTTGCAAGCGACGCCAAACAGCACCATCCACAGTCTGGTCCATTCCGCTCACCCACCATTGGTAGATCTATGGAACACGGGGCAGATGGAGGCCTATCAGGCGGAGGCTGGTGGCTACATCGGTGTGTCAGCGGTGGTGGAGCCGAGCCTCTGCGTGCCCCCTGGAGACGAGATGGTGGGAACAGAACACTCCCCACTACTGGAGCAGCAGGAGGAGGAGGTCAAGGTGAGGTCAATGTAGGCAGGCTTAGATGATGTAAAACTACATCTTCAGTGCAAAGTGCTGAGTAGGTGAAGTAACATAACACACTGGTCAGCTTTATTTTCATTATCTATGAATCACACACTATTTTATTACCTCTACCGAAGAGGTTATGCTTTCGCCTGTGCTTGTTTGTTGGTCTGTTAGCAAGATCTCTCGAAAATGTCTGGATGGATCTTGATCAGTCGATGCTGGGAATCTTACCAGGAACAGTTGATTACATTTTGGTGATGATCCAATAGAGATCCTGGATTCTGGTTCACTTTGCAGTCACTTTTGCATTGCAGTCATGGAGCTTCAAAATTTGTTCCTCAATATTATTATTATTATTATTATTTTAATTATTCTGGAAATTAAAAATAATCGACATGCAATTATATAATCTTGAGGGAATTATTAAAAGTCTTGCCTGTGTGTTTAAAATCAATTAATTGGACAATAATTAAAATCTCACAATGAAGTCATCAATAGAGCAAAAGTCAGGATGTACAAATTTAAGTCTTTGCAAACTGAACATTTTGGGTTTGCTTCTGCACATGGTCTGAATAATGACTGAAGTGATGCGTGAATTAAACGCCTCTAATCGGATTCAAATTTCTGCGTTTGAATTTGTCTTCCTGCCACCATCAGGAGGAAGAGATGACACTGTGTATGGAGCCAGAGTCTGCCACGTTGACTCCGCCCACGCAACAAGGGGATGCCTCCGGTGGCAGTAGCCCGGGGCAACCACCAGCAGAGCCAATCACAGAGCGAAAGGCCTCCGATGTTACCTCCGGTCTTGTTCAGACACTAGAGGAGCAGGAAGAAGAGGGAACCACCGCTTCCAATGCAAACAACTGAACTCCCGGCTGTCAAGACTCCTTCTTACAAACTGACCTGGAATCAGCAAGGAATGAGCATAATAATACAATATATATCTATTAATATGTTCCTTTCAGGTATCAAAACCACAACTCTTTGGCTGCAAGGTGAATTCTTCGAAACGGTGAGCAAACAAATTTAGAAGTGGACTCCCAATGAGACAGTAGCCGATGCAACGAAGGACACCGATTTCTTTGAAAGCCTTACATCCCAAAGGAAACTGAAGAGTGAGGATGGAGAAACTGAAGAGGAAGAGGAGGAAGAGGAGGAGCATCACATGGCACATTTCTGTTAAGGAAATGATACCAAGTTGAGATGAAGGGGGGGGGGGAAACATGCATGCTTTTTATGAAGACAAACAACAACTCGACCCCATCTTTGTCTTATAATAATAATTATAATGGTAATAATTATAATGACAATAATGGAAATCTATCACAACAAAAACAATATAATAAGAATAATTTTATAACAATGCAAAGAATAAGACAAGAGAACAAACCGATGTATAGGTATATGATAAGATAAAACCGTTTTCTTCTGGGAGAACTACCGTACTCTGTTTACAGCTGTTACTCAACAAATTAGCGTTAAATCAAGTTACTTTCCCCGCCGCATCGAACACACGCCGCAAACTTGCCGATGCCGACCCAAACAATTTTTACTTGTTATTGAAGTAGCCTCAGAAATGTCGGCATTTGATTAAAATGCATATTGACCCTCTGAAATAGATTCTTCTCTGCCGTTGTGGAGCAGGATGCACCACCCAGGGACAGGCCCATCCTGCTGACTGCACACACTCAACTCTGCACAGATAAGGATTGTACTGTATGATAGCGTGCTTCCTACTCTGTCTCTCTGTATGCATGATTCTTCAAAGCACTATGGAGTACCTGTAACATACAGCACTGTATACTTTGCACTGAACCGCAGTAACCCTGGTTGTAGGCCACGGGGGGGTACCGACGGTGAGGCGAATAATAATAGAGCTGCGTAAGCGAGTCTCATTTGCACTGATGCGATCCAACAGACTGGGGGGGGGTTGCCTTCTGGACAGTCGACGCTAACCCAGTTTCCATTTTGAACGCTTGCAGCAGCACCAACAACCAAAACCGAGCCACTAACAACATGCACCCTTCGCTGCTTTCGCAGTAGACGTAGTCGTGATAGGTCGAGGTTGTTGCTAACCGCTATTTGAATGTGCCCGGAGAGCGATGGCAGTACATGAGTGTTGTTTTTGATGTCTCCTCACGGTCCACATGGGAATTAGAATCAAGTCATTTCTTAATGAAAACAACAACAACAATAAACAAGAAAGTCTTTCAAACTCGTGGGAAGGAGCTGCTGTAAAAAGATTCAGTGCTTGCTTACCTACTTCACCATTGCACACGCACACGCACACACACACACACACACACACACACACACACACACACACACAAATATCTAAATTGTAACCAGCAATAGGCAAGCAAAACACTGGCTCCCCAACCGAGCAGTGCCAGCTCTGTCGAATAGATGTAAATAGTCAAAGAGTATAAGAATCGCCGCTCACTCACAGTAACAACTGTTCTACTACAGTATGATTTCTTTATTTTTCTACACCTCTCTGTCCCACTTGGGATTGCTCTCAAGCTCACACTTAAGGCCTACATTTAGTTTTTTCCTCACGCGTATCGCCGCAGATACAAGGAAAAACGGATGCTTGTGTTGTAAATAAGAGCTGATCACTCAACCTTGGAGTGAGTTTTGTCCAACGAGTCCGCCAGTGGGGAAGCAGAGAACAGTGGTAGGTAGTTCTGTGTCCAATCAGCCAATCAGGGAATAGAACAGAAGACGAGGCCTGCAGACGACGGCCCGATAGATCAGTGTCTTCCTGTGAAGCAGCTGCCCGGCGTGTGATAGCGATTGCTGATGTTTGAGGAAGCATTTGTTTGTTGAAGTGCTTTTTTTTCTGTCCCCGGAGGAAGAATAAACGTCTTCCAGCGGGGAGGGTTTAGTCAAAGGAGAAGATGGTGGACTCTTTGTTGAACTTTACAACAACCCCAGCATTGTCATCCTTTCTCTGCTGGGGAGCTCCTAACGTTCTCGCTATGGGGATTGGGTGAGAAACTTTTCAAGATAGAAAATGGTTCATTGACTTGAATGAATTTATTTGCTGATTGCTTCTTTATGCAATGCTGGGGACAATGTTTATTTTTCTACTGACTTCTTGAAATCCCTTCCAGTAAGCGTTGGAATAGGTGTCATGATTGTAAAGCTGCGATTCAGTCTGGTTTTGAGCACTTTTGCACCAACAAAAACACGCCATGACACCTTGTTGAGGTATTAAAGGCAGATAGTTTTGCAGCTCTCGCTTTTTATTCTTTCATTTCACTCCAAGAACCCATGTTTCACGACGAATAAAAAAAACAAGAGGGCTCAAAACTGCAAGCAGAATGTCTTTACATGATGGCACATATTCATTTATTTATTTAAACGATTACTTGGTGGGGAGGAACGACGTGATCTGTACGTTAATGTCGGTACTAACCCTTGTGGGAACGGCACCTTTTTTCTTTATGAGTCTGTTGGATTTAAAGACATTATGTTTTTTTTTTTTCCTGTATCAAGATCTTAATGAATGAACTAATAACAAGAAACCAAATATATTTCTGTGGATGTTAAGGTTTACTGATCACAACCTGTCAACTGACTGATTTTACAAATGAGTTCTTTTTTTTTTTTGTACTGCCATCTTCCATGAGTTACAGTAATTTGTCTGCAGACATGATGCTCAACATCTGCTTCTGGTCCTCTGCGCTTCTCCTTCTCTCTCTTTGTATCTGCTCTGTGTATTCGTGTCTGTCTTATGTCTTGCTGTGTACAGTAAGTTGTCTGCTGTCTTGTTGGAAGAATCACTGCCTGGGAAAAAAAACTTTTCCACATTAACCAAAGGGGATTTGAGGCAATCAGACATGCATATAACATTTGGAAATGTGTGCAAGAAAAGCAGCTGCTGTAAAAAAAGAAAAAAGAAAAGGTTTGATGGCTTCTGTAAAACAAATCTGTATAAATTTGGCTTTAATTATTTAAACTGAGGCAGTGTGACTGATACCAGTGCACACTCATGACACTCACACCTATGCATGCTTGTTGGGCGGTTGTCACAGGATGGCTCTTCCACTTGGTCCCTCCTCTCTCTCCTCTTTTGTCGACAGCGCTCTATCTCTTCCCGTTTCTCCTTCTTTCCCTTCTTTTTCCTGCACGGCAGAACCTCCTATAACTCCCTCCAGCTCCTTTAACTGTCTCCTCTTCTTCTCCTCTGGTGGAGAAACAGCAAATAAACAAATCAACAAATGGCGTTTATTGCGGTTACGTGTGGATATCTTTTCAAGGGGTACTTTGATTCTCACTCGTTCTCTCTCAAGCATGACCATTCCACAGGCGTGGCCTCGGCTGGCCACGATAAACGGCCACTCCGGGAAGAAATCTTTTGGATCTTTCAATGCACCTCATGAAAAATGGGAGCAAAAAACTAAAGTGTTGCGTTTATTTTTATGTTCAGCGTGAGAGAGCTGCAAGCGTGTAGTTTTTGTAATCATCTTTTATTGTTGTAAATAATTCTAATAATCTATCAGACAACATGAATATGTATTGTCTTTAAAAATTACAGACTGGTATTAATGATTTGAAATGATAAAAGTTTACATTTAAAATATATCTAAATCTGTAAACTTTAAAAACGTTAAGGACAAAAATCATTAAGGCCAAAAATCATTAAGTGATGCCTTATTTCATTGTCATACAATTCTCATTGCTGTCAGTTTCTGTCTGATAAAATGAACTTAATAGATTAACTGATGTAAGGCTACAACATTTCAAATATGTGCACGAATGTTGAACAGTCAGGTCTGAACTTTTGTCAGTCTGCAATTCAGACGACACACGAAGGCACCTGAGATTATCAATGACAAAGTGAGACTGCTGTAAGAGTAGAAAAATATCCTGTTCTAAAGTTTCCAGAAGTTTGTGTGTGCACCAGCTGGCGCTGCTCGCTGAGAGCTGAATGTCTGTGGAGGCTGCAGGTCGAACCCGACGTCACCGCCCAGACAGCGGATCTGTCTCTGAGCCAAAATGTGCCAAACGTAAAAAGAAGCTAAAAGTCTTTTCTATTAAATCCAGACTATATTGGCTCATCTGAGTCCTCGCTGTCCCGCTCCTCCTGAAGGGATGACAGTGCGAGGACAGGGCTGGAGGGCGACACCGGCGAGGTGGGGGGTGAGGATGAGGTAGGGGCAGAGGTTGAGGGGGATGCTGCCTCCTGTGAAGCGCCATCAGCTCCTCCTGTCGAGGCCGAGCTGCAGCTCTCCCCGCCGCTGGGGGACGGGGAATCAGTTTCACATCGGGGAACTCCTCGGGAAGATGAAGCCTTCCCTCGAGAATCATCCTTGGACTCCTTCCTCACCGGCTCCCCCTCCTCCCACAAGTCATTGTCCCGAGTGGGTGAGGAAGGTATAGATGATGGAGGCTGGTGCTTCTTTGTTTTCCTGCTCGCATCTCTGAAGCTGGCCAGAGGGGGACGAAGCCTCACCCCACTGCGAGTTGAGCCCTCTATAGCTTTCTGTAACTGTTAGAAGGGGGGTGGGGGGGGATAAATTAGGGACAGTCTGTGGAATAACTCCACGAATGAATGCGTAAAACATGAAGCAACAGAACAACAGCTCATCACATAAGCACAGCAGCTGTACCTCTTTCAGCGCCACGACGCCCACCAGCTTTCCAATACTGGTGACATAAGCGTGGCTGAGACCCAGCAGAGAGAACAGAGTGTGGGTCTAACAAATGAAGGGAAGGACATGTTAAACGTACTGTGCTGTGACAGTATTCCGTTTGCATGGCTGCTCTGTTGCGTGTAAACAATTTCTATGCAAGAGAGAGAGCGAGCATGGCTTTGCTCCACGGCATGAAATTCAATATTCAGAAGTCAAAACCTGATGGTTTGCATGGAGAGAGAGAACACGGCGCAGTGAGCTGTGTGGTAAAATACCCAGTCCTCTGTGATAATCCATCCAAGACAATAAATTACCGCAGATAACACAAGAAATGTAGCAAACAGATATCCTCACGGTCCGGTTCGGACTGATAATCAGGAGATTCTGGCAGCAATATCAGAAAGACAATGACTGACTGGAGATTACACGCTCCTGGACTGTGAGGCAGCTGCAGGAATTGGTACCAATCTTAACAAAACAGTATCTCAATCCATGCAACGTAAAAAAAATTAAATGGTTGAAGAGCTGAAAAGTAGAAAAAGTGAATTAGAAAAGGTCAACGAGATGAAAAAACCTCCAGAATGGATCAAATATTCGTATTTATTATGGCTGTTTCTCAGCCTATATGTCAGATTTCTTTATGAAATTAATAAATGTGTGTGATGTAAATAAATAGGTAAATAACGTGTATGACTGGTGATTGCTCCATGACACCACCTGAACGCTGCCTCACAAGATCACATGTTATTCATGACTATAACTTAGCATTCTCCCCCCCAATGTCAAACATTTAATTTAATATCTGCGGCTAGAACTTTGAGATGGTAACTGTGCATGACTTATAACAGCACAATGAGTGTCTGCACACAATCCCTGCATGCGATGGCGTGTTGTGCTGCTGTGGCCACCTTGTGCAGGGACGTTCTTTCCACCAGTTGAAATGGAGAGGGGTCGATGCGTATCTGCTCCATATCGACTGCTCTATCCAACTCTTCCTCTTCCCAGGCCTTTATCTGCGTCAGCCAATCACAAAGCAGAGGCACGAACTCAGAGAGTACCGTGTTTCTAATTGTTCCTCTGGGTGGTTTGCTGACAGCGCTGAATTAATAAGGTACGCTACCTCCTCTGGGGACATGGTGTCTGTCAACGGAGGGGCTGGGGTCTCCTGAACAAAGAGGGGGGGGGGTTAGGCGCAGAAGCATGGACTGTCAGTCCGTTTGGAAAGCTATACGGATGATGAGAGGATGATCCGTGGTGGTTTTATGTCACCCCCCACTGCACACGTCAACACCCTTATGTACGCATCATGTCATGCCCCTCCCATCGCTTTAGAGTGACGGACTGCAGTGAACCTCGATCTGAGCTGCCAACTCGACGGCAGATCAGCGAAGCGCCCTGAAATGTCCGGGTCAAAGTGATGGACATACTAGTTTGATGCTGGTTTTGTACCTGAGCTTCAGCTTGGCCTGATGAGGATGAGGAGGAGAAGAGTCTCTGAAACGTCCGTCTGACAGATGCCAGGCTGCGCTTGTCTGAGGACGTGATATGGCAACGCATGTAAGAGGAGAGAGGAAGTGACGTGTGGATGGGTGGACGTGTGTGAATGAGCAGCGGGATGACGTGCTACCTGAGCCCGTGTGGTTGCTGGGCGACTCCTGAGGTTTTGGGGATGGCACCGGTCCGTTACACTCTTCATGGGCTGGCGCCGTCTGTAGGAAAAACACGACTGTTAAACGAGTCCTACATCTTTCATGTTAATCCACAAGCTTTACTGCAATTGCTTGTTTCTTCCACCTTGTCTGCATCCTCCTCTCCAGCCTCCTCATCGACGAAGGTGAAGGACTCCCAGCTCACTTTGGAGCTCTGACCTCTTTCAAAGACCCGCCTCTCTGGCGAGAGCCACCAATCAAAGACAGCCTGAAGTTCTGTCCGCTCAATGGAGCCCAGAAGTATCATAGATTCTGCAGGAAGAATTGTTCAACATTTTGGTGGAAATGCATATTTCACATCTTTCTGTTGGACCAATGAGAAGCTGCAGTTTAGCTTAGCTTAGCAGGAGAGCCATGATTTCTATTTATATCTTTATACTTAGGTTTGATACCCTTCTTCTGATTGCAGCTTCAGACGTACCAAAGAGGCACAAATGTAGAACGGATATGAATGAATCGCTCAACCTTTAGAGTCGACCAGAGGTATGGTTTTCAAAGATGTGGTCTCCAGCATGCGATTCAGTTCCCGATAGGTGGACTGAGACGACAGAAACTTCACTCTGCGCACCATGATGTCCTCCACAAATATGTTGTACTTGCTGTGAATGCAGAGAAACTAAAATAGAAACTGTTTGTCTTTTCATGTGTCTGAGAATCAAACACAATGTATTTATTTATTTGTACTTTACCTGACGTGCCCGAGGGCCAGCTCAGGCAGGTAGGGCAGCTTCTTCACCTGGATGATGGAGTCGTAGAGCGAAGGCTGCAGGCCTTGGGCCACCATGTTTGCCAGGATGACTGCCACCATCATGGGCAGGATGTGGGAGATTTGACCGGTCAGCTCAAAGCAAATTACTGCAGTGGAGACCGTGTGTGTGACAGCTCCCGTCATCGCTGCCGCACCTACAGAAGAGAAGGGGGGGAATGTGGTATGAGGGGGGGAAGAGTTTCCCCTCCAGCTGATGTGTCTGTTGATGAAAATGGCCCAATAACATTGTGAAATTTACTTTTGACAATGTAGTAAAATAGATTTATTAAAGGAAGATATTAATACTGTTTTAAGTCCTGGGGATGCAGAAATTAAAGAGTAAATGATTTAGTTTATTTTCTATTCCCATCACGTGAAGGGTCTTATTTCACTCTTATGGTGAGTTATTGCAGTAAGTGACAGATTTCCATGCCCTGTCTTCCCGTGATTCCGTCATTAACCCTCTTCCTGTTCCAGACTCCCTCCTTCCAGTTATCCCCCGCCTCTGTAATTGCCTCTCTGCCCTGATTGTCTTCACCTGATTGCCCCATCGCTTAGTGTATTTATTTTGTGTGCCCATACGCTCATGTGCCGGGGTGTGACGTTCTCGAGTGCCAGGGTTTTTCTGGTGTGTGTATTCTGGTTTTGCTCTGTGTTGTTTGCCCCTCTTTTTATCTACCATTTAACCAAATCAATCTTCATTAAAGGCTCACGCTTTTCTTGCAGGGCTTGCCTGTTAGAGTCAAACATGTGTGTCCTACTTCCTGTAGGTTCATAACATTTTAAACTTTCTATTTAAGAGGGTGTTATTTATTCTTTTGTTACGTACATGTCCTCAGTAAATGTTAAGGTCTATGGGAACCTGCTCACACGACAGAGATTAGTAGACTGACCAATGACAGCGTAGCCTCCAGGCAGGATGCGGTAGACTATTCCATCAAACAGGATTCCATTTGGGAAAAGAGTGGCCATGATCTCTCCGACGAGGCGACCGAAAGCGGCTCCTTGAGGAGACAGATAAGGCATGCTGTTAAAGACAAATTGAACTGAAACTCAGCAGAGAATCCTGTGCTTGCATTACTAAATCCTCTTACCTAGTATGAACACCGGCATAAAGGCACCTGAGGGGATAGGCATCGTGGTGGAAACTGCTGACATCCAGAACTGCAGCATAAAAACAGGACAAAGGTAGACTCCTGGCCAATCCCAGAGGCTTGTCACGCCATGCACTTCAAGGTATCGTAGCCAGGGAGAAGGACAAGTACCTTCATGACGAAGAAGAGTAGGAGGATGACAAAGACGCTGACGTGTGGATGGAGCCATGCAGATGAGCGACCCAGGCCGGGCGGAGCAGGAGAGCCTGAGATTTTGGTCCAGGTGAAGTTATCAAATAGGGAGTTAATGCATTCCCTGGGCATCAGCTGCCAGAAGGGAAGGATGCACAAAGAACAATTTCAGGCAATTCACAACACTTACCAAGTAAAAGGTAGGATAGGAGATGCAAGGACCACTGGAATGACGAAAGCAACCACCAGTATGACAAACGTTCAAATAACTGCAACCCGTTGAAGTCAGAAATTGTACAGTGATCATCTAAATTGCATGATTTCTTTCATTATTTAAAAAAAAGAGTCACATTTGTGTTTGTTTATTCTCCGAGTCTCTCCGATAAATCCTGTGTGATCAAAATGCCTTCTTGAATAATATGTGACTTCTCGTTTGAGAAGTCACATATTTCTCGTTACAGTAAAAAAAACAAATCCAAGATTGGTAAAGCAAAATTCAATGTGCAAATGGATGGATCTCACCTTTTATTTACATGTAGATTAAAATGATTGCAGCCATTTGAGATCACACTGGTGTACTTTTTCCAAAAAACATGAATATTCATGAAGTCGTGACTAAAAGAAGTCGGAGAGAGAACGATTCAGACTAACCTCTCCGGCCATAAACTGCCCAAATCCAGGAGGAAATGTGAGGGTGGCGATGATCAGAGTCACTGCGCCTGGATATATCAACCGACTGGGCATACACGGACGTGCACACACAGACACACACACACAGTGGCATTAAGAGGAATTACAGCATATTCTCAGAAACAGATCAGTGATGCTTGTAACAGAAGTGATGTCTCGGTCCGAGTGCGCACCCCCTCCGCTGGTTGTATCATCTCCCCTCTAATGGTGAATGCAAGCGGCTCATTAGGCTAAGGCAGCAGAGCACGCTTGATGCTGTTGTGTGTGTGTGTGTGTGTGTGTGTGTGTGTGCTTGTTGTGCATTGGGATCTCACTGTTTGGTTAGGAAGCGTGTGAGCGCCGTCGGTCTTCTCATGAAAAGAACCACCTGTCTGTTCAAGTAGACGAAGAACGCCCCCAGAAAGCCACACGAGATCCTGCAACATGAGAAACAACTTGTTCTTGCAACTCGCCCTTCATGTGGTGGTGTGAGAAACCTCATGATAAATGCATGGACAAATTATGGAACTATATAGGGACAGACGCGGGCAGACGGATGGACAGAGAGGCAGGCAATGTGACTTCTTGTCCCTCCAGGAAGTTGCGATATCTTTTTATTTTCTGCATTGATTCGTGTAAACGTAACCAGTCTTCTCACATTCTGCAAGATCTCCCTGCACATTTGACCTGT
This sequence comes from Brachionichthys hirsutus, assembly GCF_040956055.1. Lineage (NCBI taxonomy): Eukaryota > Metazoa > Chordata > Actinopteri > Lophiiformes > Brachionichthyidae > Brachionichthys > Brachionichthys hirsutus. Next base: position 4,786,732 of record NC_090899.1, read on the forward strand.
CTTTGTAGTTTCGTCCACGTTTGGCTAAAAGTCAAAGGCCTCCCTGGTGAGACGGCAACTTCCTGGAGCGATCGAGTAAAGCAGCCAGAAGTGCAGATAGATACAGTTGAAAAAAGTACAAAATGCTTAATTGAAATTATTGATTCAAATAAAATGTTGTGATTATTGGTTGTTTTTCCTTTTCATTTATACTTATTGTTTAGAAGCATACTGACGATGACTATGTACATTTGACTCAAAACAACAATGATATAGTTTCCTATTCGTGTCGCATGTCATAACCTTGATTATTCAAGGTAAAAAAAAAAGAAGAAGTCCATAATAAAAAATAAGCAGTTGTCACACATATTTATCTCAAGTGAGCTCTACTTTAAAATGAGTGTTGCTACAAAGCATAGCGTCATATAAATAAACACGCAGGAACACTTTCTCTCCATTGAGTGATTTTACTTTCACTAAGTTAACCGCTGCCCTTGCTTGCAACCCAGCAGTGTGGTGTCGGCACTTTTACTGCTATAAATCTGAATATTTCCTCCATCGTCATCGATGACAGATCAAAAGCAAATAGAACGGAGACAAGGCGTATGATCGCACAAACACGAGCACCCATGAATATCATCACCCTATTATTGCAAACGCAGGCAGTTCTTGCAGGTCGAAGGGGAAATCCATCCGGAAGTTGGTTTTGAAGAGAGCCGTGATTGTGACTGAGAGAAGAAAGAAACACGACAAGTTATAAACATAAAGTAAAGAATCTTGAACTTGTTTGTTTCTCATCTCATTCCCTGAGGGAAGTATCAAATTCTTTTTCCAGACAGATGTCACATGTTCACCAGCCAGACTCAGCTGTTTAAACCGAGGTGCAGTGCAGGCAATGCACCGCGGCTTTATCAGAGCTTTTTGGCTGCAAGCTGTGTCTGAATACGACCTTTCAAAATTTGACCATTGCTTTCAAGATATTTTGGAGGATGAATGTTAGCTGCCTGGTTGAGTGAGATAGGATTTGTGGGTATTTTTTTAAAGGTGCTGGCGGGTTGTGATGATTCTGCAGGCGATGACTCATAACATTTCTAGTTTATCCGATGATGAATAGATTACTCAGTTTGTTAGGGATAAAGTCTCTAACATTGTTGTATTAAATTTTAAACGCATCGAAATGAAGCAGGCAGAGGCACGGATGCTTTCTCTCTAGCGCAGCCAAGACCGGGTGGTCTGGCGCGCTCCTCAAAACCAACTCTGTTCCGCTGACCGGAACATGTTTATTTATCACCTTCGTAGCTCCACCTCTTGACCCAGTGACATCACAATACTTTTAGGGGGGGGCAAACATCGCTGCCCACCAGATGGGACTGTTCTACACCTAACAGTTACATTACATTGAAAATTAGCATATTAACCCTATCATTCCCTCCTGTATTTTCATTGTAAACTGTAACATTCTTCTGGTTTCTACAAAACATTCAGTGTTAACTAAACATGCTTGAACTAAACTATCAGAAAACAATCACAGGACAAAATCAATACCTGAGTTATTACATTCAAGATCTGAGTTCTTACATTCTAGATCTGACCTGAATCAGGGAGGAAGGCGAAAAACCCGTAGTTTGCAGATTCCATCTTCATATAGCATACATCTTTCAAACGGGAAAATTCCTTCCACAATCCAGCTGCACCTGCGATTATCTTAACGACCCCCAATTCAGGCATTTTAACAATCCTCCTAATACAATGTCAAACATCTCATTCATCATCAACAAGGAAAACAAACATGAAAAAACATAAATTCAAATCTGTACAAAAACAAACAACATTCATTTCCACAATCTAAATGTTGCTGTCAAACCCTTTATTCACAAATCCTACGTTAGAGCATTACCGATGTTTCTCCTAGTTTGAATTACTTTAATATTTTACCAGCATTATCTTTTCTATACTGTAATTTGAAAACAGTGACATGATTATTTTATCTTTATTGCTCCAAGTTTTAACACATCTGGAACATTCTGAACTCTAAATTAAATTATTACAATGTCTATCTATGGATGGATAATCCTAACAATCTTTTACTGTCTTATTAACTCAACTTGTCACTATAATTTAGCTACTTTTACTTACTCTAATGCTATCAAAAGTCATATGCTTATACACTTTTACGTTGTTGTAGACTTATTACTTCTATTTTAGTATAATTGTTAACCTATCTTTCTATTAATTTTATGCTTATTGGAATATCAACAAATAGCAATTGTTTAGTTAAATTTAGTTTCTGAATTTAAATCTACATCCTGCTCATTAGTGTTATTTGATCTATTTTAGGATTCTAATTGCACCGTACGCTTCTCCACTTAATCATAAATTACTGACAGTTGCAATTAATATAGTATAACGATACCAGGTGTTAGTTAACTACTCCTATGAAACTCTCCTAATCTGCATAAATTACTTTATGACGTTCTTCTAGTCACACATCTGTAGACAAACATTCAAACAGATTACACTTGGAATATGCAAACTGTTCTCGGTGTTAAGTCAGTCTGGTTGTTGTCGTTCCTTGTCCATCAGCAAATCTTCTTGCAAGTGATTCAGCTTCACTGTCAGTGTTCTTGTCCTGCGTTACACTGTGAGGGTCTCTTCCTCACGGATCTTAAAATGAGTGTGATTCAATCTCTCACCACCTCTCTCTGATCAGACTTCCTGTCTGCATCTCTGGATCAGTTTGGCAAGAGACGTTTCCTCCTGCAGTGCAACGGATGGATTCAGGAAGAACTCTGGATGTTCACGTCTCGTTGGTGTCGTCAGCATGACCCTGAGTGGTCCTCCGTTCCTCGGTCCGGACCGTCTGCTGCTTCCCGATGGTTTCCATGAAGACGCCGACACCAAACACGCTCTGTAGATTCGCCCTCCTGTCGGGACAAAGAAAAACTTCGGCAGATCATTTGCTCTCTGGACATCGTTCAGAAAGAGTGTGCTTCATCTTTTCACTCAACGCTTCCTCTTCACCAAATCGATGTACCGCATCCATGGCTTTTAGTTTCTTCCGTGCATTGGCCAAACCTCATTTTAGTCTTCTCTACACTAGCCTAGCGCTCTGATATACCGTGACATCTGATCTGCCTGTTGTTTCACATCTTACCACCTGATTCACAAAATCATTACCGTTATAACTAGTTATTATGGCTACTGGAACAGGATTTAGTGATTCTACACATATATACAGCAAACAAAATTTTTTTTAGTATTATTTTTATTCTTCCAGAGTAATTATTGATTTAATTACTGCTGTGCAATCCCTCCTGTTTGAACTATGAAAGTATTCCATGGTTCAAACTCGCTTCCATTAGTAAATCTAGTCTACTCTATCAGCATTAGTCTAACTTGTTTAATACAATGTCTCAAAATAATTCCTACTCTTACATCACATTCACAACATATTATATACATCACTCAATTTGGGATGAAATAAGTTCAAAAGAGTTTTCATGTGCCTCTCACCCTATGCTTGTCTGAGATGCTCCTATTGAGGGTGCCATGCGTTGGCTGGAAGGTTCATCGCCTCCAGTCCGTCAGGCTTCTCCTCTGCTGTTGTCTGAGATGTTCCTTCGACCGTACAGCGCTTCCGTTGGCTGTCGTTTCTGCATCACAGCTTAGCAGTCTCTCCTGGTGTTCCTGGAGCTGCTATCTGCATTTGCAACTCAGAACAAAACACATTTCTTTATTGACACACGATAAAATCTTTGAACCTCTTCCTTCCTTCATTTCACGTTTCACTATTGAGAACCCATATGTTGGCAGAGTTTATCTGCTCCCAGTCCAGTCCGGGATCCTCCTGCTATGGTAGAAAAAGCATTAAATTTACATGTTATATTCACAAATGTCAAGTTTTCAATTCACATCTGAATTGATTCAAGTCTGTCTCTAGTCGTCTCATCTTCCTTCAGTCTGAAGTCAGTCTCTAACCTCCTTATCTGTCTTGTACCGTACAGTCAAAAGTCTCTTTTACAGTGCGTGTGTTTGTGCAATTACCTGTCCGCCGTTGAATCAGCATCCATTATTTTAGATTTTATTTAGATCCTGAGATTACCTTAGTTTTTAATCTAATTAAACTGTCTGTCTTTGATGACTCCCTGTGGCTCGCATTCCACAGAGTCATAAAAGTTGGGGGAATGATCTGGTACATCCCCGTTCCTGTGTTTAGCTGAGCAAATGGTGGGGGACGAGTAGCCTCAAACGTGTCTCAAGACTGAGCGGACTTGAGAGGGCCCGTCTCATTTCCACTCAGCCATAAAAAGACAGGCATTCAGTCAGTCGTCCTCCTTGAACCCACCATTTTGTGATTTTACCTCCACTATGCTGATCTGGGGTTTTGTTAAAAGGCATTAGATATTTTATTTTTATTTATTTTTAATTCTGTGCAAACACTTTGATCTTGTCTTGGTCACCATCCTGGCGTCGTGGCCTGCCTGTGGTCTCCATGCAGCGTCATCCGATGCCATGTGGCATGTCTTTGTCTCTTGTCTGTCTTCACCATCCAGCATTCCTTTGTCTCCTCTTTTTTCTTCTCCTCAGCTTCATCTTCTTACATCTCCTCCAACCTTCTTTGTCTTCCAAAACTTTCAAACAAAAGGGTGTCTCCAGAAAGATTTGCATATAAATGGCTGTAGAGACTTGGTTCTGTCATGCTAATTTGGAATTCACAAAGACTTTTTCTGCTTAAACCTCCATTTTGTAGTTGTCCTGGTCTCCATCTTGGAGGTGCCATGTGGTCTCCTTCTCCATGCTGCTTCTTTGTCTCTTCTGAAACGCTCAGAACAATCTTTACACATCATATTTCTTACGTTACATTTCCAACACTTACCACATTCTGGTTTCTTTTCCTCAACTTAGCTGTTCTTCCACACATTCTCAATACTTTCCGTATACTCACCAGTTCCTGCGTCTTCCTCCTGACGTTCTTCTCCACTCCATCCAAGCGACCTTCTCAATCCTTCTTAAATCTCCTCCATCATTAAACATCCTCTTGTACTTTAATTACCAAAACATCACCTTTTCCTTCTTCTCTGCTAGAAATAATCTATGTACAAACAATCTACCTTCCTAGATGTTTATCTTCAACTGGGAAAGTTATCCCCCTCTTGCACGAATGTTCAGTCGAGGCCTGCAGAACTCACTGAGACATTCTGCAATCCAAGCTATCCTGTTGCTCACGATTTTTATTTTAGTTTTTTATAGCATGCTATTTTATGTTACAGTTCCCCATGTGCTCCTCTGCTTAGAACCATTCAAGCGTCCATACATACATACATACACACGTTACTTGTCGTTACACTCATTGCCAAATATTCAATCCACTCTCCGGATCAGTTTTAGAAATCTGGGATTTCAAGGCAATCAAATAAAATGAGTCCTATTTTACAGTCTGCTCTTCAGACCAGTTTTAAGAATCACTAGGATTCCAAGGCAATCACGAACAAAATGAGTCCTATTTTACAGTCTACTCCTCAGACCAGTTTTAAGAATCACAAGGATTCTAAGGCAATCACAAACAAAATGAGTCCTATCTTACATTCGGTCTGCTACTCCAAACCAGTTTTAGAAATCTCACAGGGATTTCAGGGCAAACATAAATAACACGAGTCCCGTTTTAGTACTTCCTTCCACAGATAACGTTTAAGACGAAACCCGTCTACGTAACCGACAAGCACGCGATGCGCGCGACCTCCATTCTCACTCATTCACACACATAAACATCTTAAATCCTACTTACCTTCGTCCATCGATGCGTATTTCCCGCTGTTCTTCCGTCACACGGATCTCCGGTCGGACCGAAACGTGAACGGGGCCTTCTCCGAGGACCCGCTGCGCTGCCGACTCACCATCGCCATGCCTGCGCAAAAACCGCGTGCGTCCGCGTTCCTGCCGCACGTTCCGGACCGTGGATTCACGTGATATTGGATTCGCGGCTCGAAGGACCAATAAATGTTAGGGATAAAGTCTCTAACATTGTTGTATTAAATTTTAAACGCATCGAAATGAAGCAGGCAGAGGCACGGATGCTTTCTCTCTAGCGCAGCCAAGACCGGGTGGTCTGGCGCGCTCCTCAAAACCAACTCTGTTCCGCTGACCGGAACATGTTTATTTATCACCTTCGTAGCTCCACCTCTTGACCCAGTGACATCACAATACTTTTAGGGGGGGGCAAACATCGCTGCCCACCAGATGGGACTGTTCTACACCTAACAGTTACATTACATTGAAAATTAGCATATTAACCCTATCACAGTTGTCATATTCAGCCAATTTGTGTGTGTGATCTCACCAGCATCCTTGTTCCACACAGAGAGCACCCTGAATATGAAGGCACTGAACGTGGCGGCGAAATATCCCCGCCAGTAATTCCTCACAGCAAAGTAGGTAGACGTGACCTCAATGCTGAACAACACCCCTGGTGGTGAGAGACAGAGGTAGAGAGGTAGAAGGGGGGGGGGGGGGGGCATTAAAGTGGAGAGGAAAAAAGAGAGGGCGGTGAGAGACATAGAGAAACATGGAAGAGCGGCTGTGATTATAAACAACAGGAGAACTGCAGGGAGTAAAATTACATTCACACAACCAACCACACACACATGAATAGAAGATGTTTCATTCTTTGGGCTGGGTTTGTGTTGTCGGTTTGTTTGGTACATTATATCACATTGATAGACATTCAAGTATAAACTTTATCCGATGAAATATGAACAGACATTTTCACAAAACGGAAGTTAACCCCTTCATGTTTCTCATTTTGTCCGACTGACAATCTGTTCCGAGCTGTTGACTCATTCTTTGCCCCCGGAAGTCTAATGATGATGATGTCAAGTCTGACATACACAGTATAGTATATGTACTGAGTATAAGTACAGTGTGATCCAGTACAAATGGATGCATGCAGTAGTTGTGACTGTAAAAGTAGTGTGAGAGTTGCCCAGTACCTCCTAGTGGAGTGCCGAAACAGCATCCCACTCCCACGGCACAGCCGACAGTCAGAATATCTGTGTAACCGTAAGGGTTCTACTGACACAGGAAACAGAGGGAGAGGAAAAAACAAGAGGGAAACGAAGGGATGAGAGCGACAACGAGGGACGAAAGGTGTGACATGAAATAAAGATGGAGAGAAATAGAGCATAGACAGACAGAAGAGAGGGATGAAGAGAGAATAAAAGATCAAGGTGGAGAGGATGTAATGGGGAACCATTGGGAGAGAATTGACAGAAAGGGAGCAAAATGGAATAAAGTGAATAAATAATGCTCACTGAAGTATGGGGGGGGCAAAGAGGGAGGGGGGGTCACATCAAGAGATTATAAAGCAGAGGATGCACATGCCAATAAGAGGAATCAGACTTGGCGAGAGCAATCAAGCAATCAGGAAACAGTGGTCACATTATCCTTGGAGACAAATCCCTGCAGATACAATTAAGAGGAACAGACACAAAACACCTCCATTGATTATTCATGACCTCGAACTGTGAGGCTCTAAAATCACATTTTAGTCTTTTCTGATCTAGTTGCGTTGCATTGTTGTTTTAGAAGAATAAACTCTCTTTTTTCCGTGACTTTGAAGCTCACTACTTTAGAAAAAGCCTAGCAGCAAATTCTTTAAAAAAAAAAAAATAATTCATAGGTGAACGTTGCCAGGTAAGATTCAATGGAATAGTGTGTTCCAGTTCCTTCTGTCTCTCTCCAATTACCGTGGACTTTGGTTAAACTGCGTGGAGCTTCTTGACAAATGAGATGAGATCTTTGAGAACTGGCCGATCACAGACGCTTGACTACAGATCTGCGTTTCTGTGCTTGGACTCCAGAGGCTTCGGTGAATTGCAGCGATCCATTTCCTTTAGCTCTCGGCAGCCCGTGAAATGATTGTAAAACTTCTCTTTCCCATTTTAGAGGTGTTTTTGTGTTCCCATTCACGCTAAATAGCAATGCTGCCACTCAGTAAGAACGTTCTGCCGCTCTAAGGGAATAATCTCACCAACCTCCACCTAGTGTGTCGTCACATTCATACCCTCTACTCTAAGATTGATAGACAAAGTGGAACTAAATTCCCACTGGTTCTGTCTAGATATTTTGCATATAGACATGTGGATGTATTGAAACATATCATCTTATTCTCAGTGGGAAAATGAATAACTGTATTTGCCAAAACGCTCAACTGTGCCTTTAAAGTTGAACTGTGGGTTACAGGCTTAGCAGTACAGAGGGGTTAATCTGTATCTTTATATATTCCATTTTCTTTATCCCTTGTAATAGAGGACATTGGTCTGAGGTCAAATTTAACCTCCACATGACTGTGCCTTAGCCAATTAGAGAGAAGTATGAGGCGGGACTTGCCTCCCACTGGGGCTGCAAAACAGGTGGCCACTCCCACGGCACACGCACACACCAACAGGTCCTGGTTATGGGTGCCGTTCTGGTGTCAAGGTTAAAGGTGGAGACAAATAAGGAGGGAGGCGTAGGGACACAGACGAGCAGGGATGGGTGAGAATACCAAGAGGAGGTGGAGATAGAGCGGGAGGGAGACAGGGATTGGGGGGGGGGGGGGTGTCACTGTTAATACTCATGCCAGACATTACCATCACACTATTAATACAATGAGACAGAAACACAGATGCAGCGCGACGGGTCGAGCCAAAACGAAAGCACAAAGGAAACAGGAAGGGGCGATTGTGAGCGGAGGAGGAGAGAGATGGACGGGAGGTGACAATTTCAGAGTTCAATACACGGAGCTTTAAATTAATTTAAAGGATTCAAAACACTTAATACAATGTAGCCGGGTCATTAATTCAAGTCAAGTGGTGACAGAAAAGAGGGGACGCATGCTGCCTCTCGCTGGTGTCGCTAATCAAAGCTAAAATATTTTCACGGAATTTGTTTTGGGAAAGAAACCCCAAAAAGATCCTAACATGCTGGTGTTCAGCAGGTATAATCTTTATCATGTCGAACTTTCTTGGCATGCAGTATTTATTCTTTTATAATCATTACTCGTGCAAAGTCATAATGGACTATTTTAAAGTTGTAAAGATTGTAAAGCACTAATAAATATGTGCATTGGTTGTGTCAGTTAGCACCCTCGCAACAATTAACAAAGATTGTCATCCTTTGAGTCTTGTCACTAGCATAATTAGAAATTAATTAAATGCGATTTCCTCGACTTAAAATTTTTAACAATCCAATTTCAGTCCTTTGGGAACGCTGGAATTATAGCATAGACAACAAGAAAAAGAGAGTTATGATGAAAGTACGACATTTAAATGAATGAAATATTCAATGTTATTTCTGCTTTATTCCTATCATACTATTTTGAGGGTACGCTGACAATGAGGACGTGAGGGTTATGGGTCGGTTCTGGTCAAGGCCTCGGCTCACCTCATAGGCTCCAGAGAAGATGGACATGAATCGACTCAGCACCGCAGCACAGATACTGGCGATGTGAACAAATGGACCCTGAAGGCGACAGGAGGAGAACACGTAACATGCAATGTTTTCTACACAAACACCGATCACACAAACAGGGATCCTAAACGAGGGCGTGTTGGAACAGAACAGATCAATCAGTGCATAATTGCTGGAAGTGACAGTTGCACTGCTAATCAGGAAAATGAATGCACTCCTTTCCTGAGGATTCGAATAATTTGCTTCAATCCCACGAGAGAAGGGAAAAAGTTAACTGATCGAGTGGAGGAGGGACAATATATATATATATATATATATATATATATAATTTTAATGATACTAGATCAACTAGAAAAGCACTCAGAGAGCACAGACCTCGCTTCAGTCTCCCTAAATTGTTATTTATACCAAAAAACATTGTCCTACATTTATTTTAACGATATTTTTAGATTCCTTAACGCTGAAAACAAACCTTTAGTAATTGTATTCACATTGATATCATTATTAGTTTAGAGGTTATTCACAAAAAGCACACTTTCAGTAATGGTTGTCCACTACAAATTCCACAGTGTCTTGGTAAAGACCAGCAAAAACAGAATCTCCTTGGTGGAGTTAATGATGGATAAAGAGATGTAAAGGGGAGGCTCATTACTTCCTTGCCCACTGGCATCCCGCTGCCCAGGCCTGCAGTCAGTCCAATGACCTTGGCTATAAACGCTTTGAGGGTCAGATATTCCTTCAGCACTACGCCTCTCAGGATGGTTTTCAGCTCTGGGATGCCAGAACCTGTAGAACATATAGAGCAAAGGAGGACATGAGGGTCACTCTAATCCTAAATCAGGCATCACGAGGTGGAAAAAAAGAAAGAACAGATGCTGAGAGAGCCGATAGGTGATGGCGTGCTTACCGATCGCCTGTGGGGAAACGAGGTGGCAGAAGAGCGAGGCGAACATGACAAGGATCATGGGATAGGTAACCCAGGCGAGGTACTGAAATGCCACGTTCCCCTTAAGCTCCCCGTGTATCCACTTATACGCTGAAAAATGGAATACCGAAACAAATACAAAGAGAGAAGAAACATGACACAGAGCGGCGTCTGCAGAACAAGTACAGCCCACACAACATGGAATCCTGCGCCGAGTCATGATCCTCTTGACCTTGACCTGCGTTACCTTGGAGGCTCTTGGCGCTGGTATAGTCCATGCTCCAGCTGACCAGAGCCATAGTCAGCCCCAGAAGAACCAGGAATATCCAGTCCTCCCCCATCCTGGTCACTATGTACCGCCGCGCACGAGCTAAACAATCTGGAACAGAGACACAACTTTAATGACACAACTGGAACCCATTTATCTTTTAATTACTGAAGATCACATGGTGTTGGCATGGCGATGATGCTACAGTGATGGGAACTTCAAGTTGCCAGAGTATCCATGGCAACATACCATAAATAATATTTTGTATGGCTCAAGCTCAGTCATGCTGAAATCTACACTTCACATAGTCCAACTCGCTTGTGTCTGTTACTGGACTATCTTGTCTATATTATGGCAGTCAAAATCTCCGACCGCGGTATATAATAAACGCCATCTGTTAAAACGTTGTGGTGTGGAGGCACAAGGCTTTGGATTGTCATTCTGAATGAGCAACAGAATGACTGAAGTGATATCGGCAATTTTCCTACAGCCCCCAAAGAGCAAAAGCAAATATTAGCTAACACCTGTCTGAGCTTTATTGTACTCCGTGTGATGGGCACACTGACTCTGTGAAATCATTGGAGTAGCCTTAAACTGCATTGCATCATAAACCTGTGCCAGTTTTTTTATTATTTTTATAATACATCATATTCAAAAAAGGTAATATGTCTCATATAATGTTGTTTTCTGATAGATAAGAGGAATAAATCAAGTATGGGGCGTAATATTTATTCTCTCTGACTTGCTCTGGTGTAAAGCTGAAAATGTAGGCGTCTTTTTCAAGCTGGGGACATTTCCCTTCTACAATTATTACACATACATGTTAGACATTTGATCTGTGTGTTGTGTGTTTTTAGTCACATTAGATAAAAACATCTTATCTTTTAAAGGCAGACAAAAAGGAGAAAAAATATTTTTTTCTTCTGCAAGATGGTAAACGGTTTTGAAACAACCCTGATGGCAATAAAATAAACCACAAGATATCAAAAACAAAGATTTACCTTCTCAACTTGCCCGTTCTTTGCAATAACGTTAGAAATATGTGCCCTTGAATAGAATAATTGGTCACCTTGGCACTTGGAGTAGGGATGAGGCTTCTTGGTAGAAGAGACATGGCTGTGATGCGACTCCAAGGTCATAGGGTGATGATGAAGATGCCGCCGGCCGTGCCCTTTGCGGCCGGTGGCTGTGGCGTTTTCCTCCGCCTGTCTCCTCCATTGTCTCTCTGTCAGCAAACGGGCAGCCTCTCGTCGGGCACAGTTTCCCAGCTGCTCCCTGTACTCCCCGTACAGCTGCAACCAAAGGGAAACGCTGACATTTACTGGGGGGGGAAACAAAAACTCGGATGAATCATCTATTTGGGACCTTTGAGGATTGTAGGGAATGGAAACAAGACGTCAGATAAGTGGAGAAGGGGAAAGACGAGAGTTAAGAGAGGAAGAACTACTTCTGATAACTGAGACGTGGGAGAAGGATAAAACTAGATCCAGCACGAAGAGACTTAAGATAACGAGAAAGCGATGGGGGAATGTGCAGCGTGTGTAAGGGATACACACCAACCTGAATACCCTGGCAGACAGAAATAGAAAAAACGGACATAGAGATCGGAAAAACCCCTCCCTGAGAAGAGCCAGTGGCTGGAGAGGAGCCAGAGGAAGAGGTCCTGGAAGAGAGGGCATTCCACATCTTCCCCTTGTGACTAAGTGTGCACTTTACACCTGCAAAGCACATGTACACACACACACACACTTGGTAAGAAAACACGAAAGCCTGTAATCCCATGCGATCGGTTTGCACTGCTCTCATTAAAAATCTTGCAGATCCAGGTGCAGCAACAATGTGCAACTGAAACCTACAGATCACATGCATCCGACCACACGGTAAAGAAGAAGCTAAATCATGAGCAGAGCTGCCTGCCGTGCGTTTCGTCTCATGTTTACACAGGAAAGGAGAGCTGAGGCCCAGGACCAGAGGAACACAGCAAAATCTAGAGCAAATGATCCCTAATTATGTCCACAAAGTACATTACATAACTTTGGTCTTGGTCCTCCATAGACTTCAGGTTCTGAACGATAAATGTAGTTTTCAGTTCTATACAAATATATAAAAGAAGATGGCAACAGGTTATAAAAAGAAAAAAAAAGTCTTATCTTGTTAGGTAATGTGTGCAACATGAAATAAACTACCGTGTAGTTCAAATCAATTAAAAATAATTTAACAGGAATTTCATTTTGCCCACTACATTTGTCTAAATATCCTATTTGAGTGAATTTCATAGCAAAATAGCGCGTATTAAAAAACAAATAAGCCACTGGAACCATAACCATAAAGAGAAACTGACCATCAATCAAGTATAACAACAGACACACCAGTTACGGTGCTTAAAGTAAAAAGATACAGAAGAAGAGAGGACTGCGTCTTCGTCCGGTCCGTCCGTCTTTACCTGTTCCTCATCAGCTGTCTGCACCATGATGTGGCAGCCGTTGAAAAGTTGTCCATAAGTGTGTGAAAGTTACAGCGATGCCCTATTTGTCCCTGCGTTCCAAGGGAACAAGGCTCAACGCTGACACAAAGGTAAACACAAGGGTGAGCGATGGAAGCTGTAAAGTCACCTGGCCTGAATAAATCACAGCTTCCAGTGTCTCTCTCACGCTGTCAGAAGTTTCATACGACGACATTTCATTGCTATTCACCGTCACAAGGAAAGTAAACAATCCAATATTATTAGAATTCCCAAGAGATGAATGTGACGTTGTTTTGCCCAAACATCCACCCAAAGACAATATGAAATAGAGAGCAGCAGGTTATTGATGTTTTTTTATGTTTCATATTGTGTGTTAAAATTAAACATTAACATTAAAATTTTGCAATAAATGCATGTTTAATTAATTTATACGATATAAAGCACAGAACCCAGGGAATGGTACTCACTAAATGATGTCATCATGATGCTGTTGCATCAATTGGATAAAGTACGCCAAATTAAGTATTGCTATCTAGTAATGCTGTAGTAGAAGTAGAATCTAATTCTTTGACCCTGGAAGCAGTTTTATCTTCATTTTTTTGAGCAATCTGATCTGCATCTATTCTTCTGCTCTCATCTTACACAGATGCATGAAATCCATTTGAATGATTCTGAATCTGCATGAACTCTGTTGCATATTGATGTCTCTATATCTCTGTTCCTGTTCTACGAGTCAATACATATTGACCTGCTCATTTATATTGGAATCACTTAAATCCACATAAAAATCTGAATAGACCTGCTGTTAATTTATTCCCAGGAAAATATTCCTTCGCCTACTGCGTTGCCTCTTCTCCTGAACTTTCCTCTCTCTACGACAAATAAAAGTAGTTTTTCTTTCTTTCCTGAGCTCGACTGTAAGAACTTAAGCCTCTAATGTTGTGCATTTTGCATCCTAATAGATGAAGAAAGTGTAAAATGTAAACTCTCTTGGCTTAACACAGATAGCACATGTTAAATTATGCCGGTGAGCTTTCATGGGCTTTATTCGTGGATCTGCACTTTATGAGCCGCCTGAAACAAGGCGAAGCTACTGACCCCCCCCCCCCCCCCCCCCCCCAAAAAAAACGTAATAAAATAAAATGAAGAGGCAGCAAGCAGCAAAAACAGAGAGAAACCAACAGAGGCAGAGAGAGAGAGGAGAGAGAGAGAGAGAGAGAGCGAAAACGCTCCACTCACAGTGAGTGCTGTGAATAGATGCTGAGGTTGAAGGGCAGTGTGACATTGAGAGTTAATTAAAAAAATAATAGCACATTCCGCTATCCCTCATGAGTCACAGCACTGCATATTCATATCTGTGTGTCATTGAGTCGGTGCTTTTGCATGCCAAATTTGTGTGTGTGCATCTATCAGTAGGCTAGAAGTGTGTGTGTGTATTGAGGCCTTAAAACAATATAGTCTTGTTCCACAGCACAAGGTTAATGATAAAATCTGACCCTCTTGCTGACAGATAGATCAGGAGATAACACTCTCTCTCTCTCACACACACACACGCACACACACACACACACAAACACACACCCTCCCAAGCAAGACACACACACATTCAAGTCACCATACAAATACACTAATTAACCAGTACAATAAAATCACCATGCCTGGTCTGAGCACTGTTCAAGGCAGCAGGTTCTAATTAAGGCTTGACTGCAGAGCAGGAAGTGATCAAGTAAAGCAAACTGTAAACGTCCTGTGTTACATATGAGCCAACTGTATATAATATATATATATATATATATATATATATATATATATATATAAACTGTATATATATGATCTGTATAACAGGAAGAAAGAAAGAAACGACCTGCTGTGGAGGCCTGTTCCTGTGAAGCTGCCTTGCAACTAATAAATACATGAACAAAAATTACAATTAAAATAAATAGAGGAGTGCAATTGATATTTGAGCCACAAATGCAACAAAACATCGACACAACTTGAAGATAACCTTGAATCCTTGAATCCTTACCAGAAACTGATCTATATTCAAAACGGTTTCAAAGGTGTTGATTCGCTCCCTCATCCTCTCAGCTGTTCCTCCTGCTGCTGCTTGTCGAGTGTCTTTAGTGTGCTGAAGACCCAGTCCCTCTCTAGATATCTCACATCTGTCCTTCAGACAGACTGTACCTGCTACCTGCTTGAAAGGTGAGGTTGGTGCGGCACGCACACACACACACACACACACACACAGAGGTTAACACAGCCACTTGAGGCTCGACAATAAATTGTCAGCAGCTCTTAATTCAGAGGGGTTGATTCTCAGTCAGGAGGTTATTAAAATAATACCCGTTGATGGAGTAGAAACCGTAACCATATTAACTTTGTGTGGGATAATACTGAAGTGTACTTTAAGTGCCTTCAGCATAGATGACATGCTTTGATAAATCCCAACTGTGCTCTGGCTCTGCTGCTTTTCTTTTTGCACACAAATGACTATGTGAATGCTCACATTTGATGAGAAAGATGAGTTTTAATCCTGAGTTTTCTCATGTCGAGTCGTTTTGGCAGATCCCACCAGCATTCTGTTCTCTGAAGGAAGAGATAGGTGCACAATGTGAGGAGATCAATTGTTAGAACCTTGCACCCGAGACATAATAAACACCATGATGATGATTACCCATCACAGGTAAGAAATTATAACTAACTGCTTTATCTCAGATTTAATGCAGAATACCGACTGCTGATCATACAGAATATTCCAATCTCTCTAGATTATTACCTGCATCTGGATCAAATTTGGGTAAAGTGGTGGAACATTGGGAGCTGTCCTTTATTTTGATTGGTCTATTTATTTTTTACACCTGTAAGTTTTTATGGAGTTTTCCTTCACCTGGTGTTTGGGTCTAAGCGTCGAGTTCATACCAGGTCGCGGGTCGTGCTGGAGCCTATCCCAGCAGTCAACGGGCGAGAGGCGGGGTACACCCTGGACAAGCCGCCAGTTCAGACAGACAATCATTCACACACACACACACACACACACATGGGTTCTTCTGTTGGTGGGCGGACGCCGGGGAGAACCCACGCAGACACGGGGAGAACACGCGAAGGCTGGAGAATCGGCTTCAAACCTGTGAGGCAACAGTGCTTACCACAAAATAATTTCGACTTCTGAGATATTTCACTGATTTGATAAATATTAAAACACATTTATTAGGCTATTGTGAGCCTCAAACCCAGACAGCATTTACTGGTGCCCACATGCTTTATCTTAAAATAAAATAAGGGTACAATAAAATGCTAGGATAACGTTTTTATGGTAGCACCTTAATATTGAAACGTTTTAACGGTTACACTTTGCCGTTTTAGACAGGAAAGCACAGATGCAGACCAGGTTTCGGCTTTTCTCTTCTCACTTTTACCATCTCACCTCTGACTAAACTTGTGTGTGCAGCCGTTCACCTTTCTCCCTCACTCTTCTTGCCATTCAACCCCCACCCCTGAGATGAAACCTTACTCGTGGATAAAAATAGCAGCAGTGTGACCCAATGTTCACCGACACACATCTCCACACCTCTACCTCTCTCTCTCACACGGTTTGTCTCTCTTTCGGCCCATCTCTCCCAGGAGGCCCGTTGTACAGACAGATGGGAGGGCTTAACCTTTACGCAAAAAACAATGACAGGCTATTGACACTATCTGACAATGTCAACACGGGATTTCATCTTGTCACTAATGATGTAACTTGTAATAGTTTAATCATCAAACTATTGCCACCGCTGTAATTAAATAGGCACGCCAAGCGACTGCAATATCATATGAAATTTAATGGCTTAATCGTCTACAACCCCGTCATTCCAGTCCGAGACATTTGGGAGGTGAACATTATCCCTTTTAGTAGCCTGTCGCATCTGACACTTATGAGATCTATTTCACTGCTGTTGACATTTTCTCAAATCAAGGCTTGTCTCCTCACACAACCTGCTTTTCAACCATATCCCTCAAATACATTGAGAATTCTATCAACGCATGCACACACACACAGCTACCTGTTCGTGTCACCCTGCTGAGGGCGTCTGTTACTGTACAAGCCCACAGAGGGTGCATCCTCTTAGTTAAGGTCAAGGGTCAGCAACAGCTGTGTGACTTGGAAGTAATGAACTCAACCAGACAAACCGAGAGTAAGCAATAATGTGTTGATTTGCAGGAATCAAGACGGCTAAAATATAATATTTTAACACTATGGAAATGTCCATTGTAAGGTAAAAAAAATGGAGTGAACGAACATGTTGAATTCTCAAGCAGAAAGCTTATTAGCAACGATTTAGAATAGTTTGTGGGGAAAAAAAGGCAATTAGAGGCACTGGTAAATGTACATTTAGTGGATTACAATTACTTTTCATCCATGCACGGGGGCTCACTTCTCTACAGGCTATAAACACAGAACTTCAATAATGAGTAATTGGATAGAGTAAATGGATATTTTCATGCAAGACAGCCTTCTGATTAGTATTTTAATTACTGCAAAATTAATTTGAGTTTTCAGGGAAACTAACCAAAAAAAACTAGGAAGGAAATCACAATCAAAAAATAAATTGTTCTATTAGGATTTTTCCTAATTTGTTCTACTTCTTTATTTTATTTAACTATCTAAATAAAAAGTTTAAAAATATATACATTTTTATATATCAATAGATAATTTAATTTATTTACTTATTTATGCAATCACATTTAATTATGCAACCTTGACAAGTATTAAGAAATAGAAAATGATTTAATAAAGTTAAACTTTTAAGCACATTTAAAAGGATATTATATTTCAGTGTGACGCTGGTCCTTAAAGAAAAATATAGCTCTTTAAATAAAATCTAGCATCTAAATCTGTTTCAGTTTATAACAAGTGCTGCCCAGTTTAAAACCAAACAATTAGGAACCTCATAACACAGACGCCGTTTGTACCCCCACAGCATCAGCGCATTTAGCCAGCTAAAGCATCGACCTGAAAATACACACTACTGCATCCCGCTGCTTAACAATAAACAAATCAGGATGATCTATTAACAGCTCTATGCATAAACTCCTCCAATCCTCCAAGGCTCTGGTTTCCTCTCTCGCAGCGTTCACACCTGGGCGATGTGAAACTCCACAGAGACATTACGCCCGTAAATAGTGTGGTTAATTGAGATTCCTGCTTTATATCTGAGCAGCGGGAAGCCCAAGGGTTGCTACGACAGCAGGGCTACTCCACTGTCACCTTATAAGAGACGGAAAATATACTGAAACGCCTCAGTTTCTCCCGTATCCAGCGCTCTCTTATAGTTCACAAATCTTTTGGGTTTAAAACCGAGGGGTGAGAACGACCGTTGGATGGTGTGCGCCATTTTAAAAGGAGGTGTGATTGGATGGAGACAGCGAGAAGAGGATGGCAGATCTGCAAGGAGGAATGGAACCATCGCTCTGCATCAGCATTTAAACACACGAACCAGAGGATACGGTGACATGACTTCATCTCAACACGTGCGTCTCAACCTGTCCGCTCAGGTTTCCGATATAAAGGTATTTATATCTACCAAAAAACCCAATGACTTAACAAGACTTCCTTTTGAGGAGCAGTACATTAAAGGCACAACTAGTCATTGGGGTTAATAACATAAAACAAATGTGCTCATTGTACGAGATCTTTCATAGTAACTTACAACATGTTTCCATGGAAACAACACAAAACAATGTTTATAAAAATGGAAGGCACAAATATGTATTATGTTTGATATGTGTGTCGAGTTTGGTGAAGCAGATCTGTGTCGTTTGCCATGAAAACGAGCACGTTTCAAACTGGTTTCCATGGAAATAACAAAAAGTAAACATTTGTAGAGCATTCAAAATACTCAAAGGAACAACTGCTTATGTGTTCAGTTTGGTGAACTTAGTATCAATAGTTTGTAATACAAAAAAAATTAATTACGGCTGAACAAATGGACAGACCAACCAATGGCTGTGTATCCCTCCATCATTTTACCAGCAAGGGATGATAAACTTTACATTAAGTTACACAAATCTTCTTCAAGGAGCAAAGAGAAGAGAAGACGCATCCATCAGGGAACAAAAGGCAAAAGATGAACTCAAACGACCGGGTGTGGGAGCGAAGGAAGGAAGGCGATGAAAGACGGGGAAGGACGGCTGCGACTGACAAACAGGCAGGTGGGTAGACGGAGGGGTGAAGCAGAGCGCAGCGATAGAAGGGACAGCAGCAGGTAAAAGACTTGGCAGAGACCTACCAGGGTCTGTTGGTACCTCAGAGCCTTCCTTTGCGACGCATCTGCAGCCATTGACACGCTGTCACTGATCCAGAAATAACCACGCCGGACACCCCAGCATTTCCAATGGTGTGGGCAACACCATACACACACAAACACACACACACACACACACACACACACACACACTCTTTTATATGTGCACACTTCTCAGCAGGTTAAAGACACACGCAAACGTCCCACTTTCCTACCAGCTCAGTGTCCAAAACACAATCATTACAGACAGAAACGTCACAAAAGACAGAGGACTTCGTTCCCAAAATGTCTCCAGATGGTCCAAAGGCTGCGAGCCGTCCAGCTCCACTGCAGACCTGACAGACGCACAGACGGAAATCAGACAGGCGGACAAAGCAGAGCAAAGCCATGCCTGACGAGGCAGTGAAGGACGCAGCACTTTCCTTTATTAGAACTGCAGACACCTAATAACACACGCGCACACACACACACACACACACACACACACACATACGTTGCCCTTAGCAGCACACTCCCTGCCAGCCCTCCATTAGGTGTGTGTGTGTGTGTTTTGATGGACTGTTCTTGTTTGGACGGAGGGGTGGGGGTTACAAGGGCACCCCCGTAGGGCTGCCCCTGCAACGTGAGCAGGAAGGCGCACATGACACCCCTATGACAGGTTGCACCTATTCAGCCAATGATGCGAGGCAATCCCCGGAACGCTCACATGCTATGGTGGTCCTCTCTAAGGGACAAAAAAACAAAACAAAGCGTCCTATCGCTGTTACTGACGCCTGCCCTAAAACCTGCCTTCAGGACCCTGGAGAGCAGGATCAAATCATTTTCATGTTCCTTAAACTCTCCCGCGGCTTCATTCATCCAGATCTAATACAGGAACTTTGTGCGTTCCGAACATTAACTACCTGAAAAGCTCGGAGGCCGAAGCCGAACTGCATTCCTGGACAGACATCCCAATCAGACAAGATAAACATCCCAAACTCCTCCTCTTGTTCCTTTTGTCATGCCGAGAGATGATACAGGCAGCCATTATGACCACCACAATGACACACACTGATCCCCCTAAAACCCGCCCCTGCTTTGTGGTCCACACGCCAGCGCATAACAGCGTAATCTCACCGCTACACCAGAGGCCAACGAGAAATGTGTTATTCGGACCGCCGGCGTGTGTGTGTGTGTGTGTGTGTGTGTATGTGCGTCAAGGGAGAATGACTGTGGACAGCTGGCCGGGCCTCTATCTGATACACCAAGAACATTATCACTGGGCGGCGGGCAGAGTGAGAGATACGCTGGACGCTGGTCCCAGTCGCAGCGGAATAGAGGCAAGCCAGTTACACTACACCTGAGCACGGAGAGGCCAGGCCCCACACCGGGAGCAACATGCACAAACACAGCAAACAAGGAGGATCTGACAAAATCGGTGCAGGGGAGTCGCACTCACTGCAAGATTCACGATAAACCCAGCAGGACAGCAGAAAGGGGATCCGCTCGCATGCGCACGCGCACGGCTGCAAGAAGGCAACAAAAGCTCGTTTTGTTTGAACAGCATAGCCAGTTTATTGAATCGACCCTTTGGCAGTCACTGATGTTGACAGAAATAAAATATCCCCCCCCCCCCCCGCCCCCAAACTGCACCTCAGAGTTTGGCAGCTATTATAACCTTCAGAGCCTTCACCCTGAAGGAAAGCTGCAGCACTCCGGCGTTTTAGATTCTACTTCCCCCAACCGAAGACCAAAGGAAAGCAAGTGAGCACCTCCCAGACCGGTGTAAATCTAGCTGAACACTTCCTACACAGCATCTTCATTTACCTACGATCAACAATCAACACTGTTCCGTCACACGTTCCGTTTCCCTTGCAACACTGCCGGTCAGAGACTTTCTGGGAGACGCGTTGATTTATCTTTCTGAAGCAGCACAATATACTGGAGAAGCTCCACTTTCATAACTTCACCAGAGCAACACATGGCACAGGATGCTGTAGAAAATTGCATATCGTTTATGGAAGATGTAAAACATATATGTTTTAGCTGTACTGTATCCTATACAGTAAAATACCACAAATATTTTAGGGCGGGGGGGGGGGGCTGCGAATTAAATTTGCAACTCCCACCTAAGGAAAAGTGCTATGAGCCGAGTTTACCGAAAGGTCAAAGTTCATACATGAGGTGTATGACCCTATAAGTAGCACCACATCCCCGGACAGTCCACTACGCTGGCAGGGACAGATATACAGACACAAAGTCATAAGTTCTTAAACTCTTGGTTTTGTGATTTAAAAAATGTTTTAAAAAATGCAACAAATGTTTTGTTCTGAAGTTGAACTGTAGGAATTGTTTTCCCTCATCAACAAAACTTCTAAAATAAAAATCTGTAAAGACTTTATCATTTAATCCTCTTTCTTACTGACTAAGAGCTTTGAAGAGAAAGACAATCTTATGCATTTGTCTTTGCTGCGCTGCCCCCTAGCGGCCAACGCAATAAAAACAAGAAATGGTCATGATTCATCAAGATGATACGCACATAGAGAATAGAGAATAGATCTAAAAGTCCTTCTAAAAACAATTTCATATAAAATAAAGCCACAAAAATAGATCTCTGTACAAAAGACATTGTCATAAGAGAGCGAAACCTCAAAGTCGCTATAAAGAAAGAACAAAAAAATAAAAATCTGGAATAAAAAGGTTAAACTCCTGACACAGATACATGAGGAAATGACATGCAAACACATTGGCCATTTAAGAATACATGCTGATTAGCATTAGCTATTTCCTTATTCATTTTCATTATTAAAGTTTGCATGAACTTGTATGCGAATGTCTAAGTCTGAGGAGATAGAATTTACACATTAAAAGATATATGAATATAGCCTCTGTTTGGATATTAAGTTTGAACAGGGAATGTGTGTGTGTGTGTGTGTGTGTGTGGCAGTGATTAGCACTGAACAAATAGTTGCCTTTCAATAAGAGACTTGAATTCAGGGAATGGTTTGTGTGTGTTAACAGAGGCTCGAGTCAACCTGTGAGAACTGCAGGTCATTCACATAAAGCTTCAGCTCAGTTTTGTCTCAGTCCTGATATTTTTCCTACACAAAGCATACGTCTGGTTGTGGGTGGGGTTAGGGCGATTGATTAGGCCCTCATAATGGTTTCAGTTTGTGTGGGTGTTTAAAAAAAAAGGCCATGACCTGTTCATCGCTTGCGTGTGTGCATATCTGCATATCAATACGGGGCCTGGTACTTGGGGAAAAGGAAAAGGTCTTTGCACAATGAGCTGGTGAACTCTGACATCTCTTTGCAGCAATGGTAGGCGGTGCCAGGAGCATTAGCCTCCCGCTTCTTAATACTACAGTTGACCTAAACAAAGAGAGGGAGAGATATATTACAGTCATGTCTTCATGAATTTAACGCAATAAGAAATGAATAGAATGAAGTCGACTGTGAATGCAGCGCGTGAATCACCTGCACTAGAATGTCTGCAAGGTGTGTGTCCCTGGCGTGAAGACGGAGCGCGGTGTTAAGTTCCTGGATAAACCAGGATCCTTTCCTGGTGTTCCGCATGGCTGCTGTGCCTAGATGGAAAAAGAGATGGACCGATAAAGGTTTTCTACAGAAGGAGGATGAAGGTTTTTAAATAGTTTAAATGCAAAACTGTGAGAACGATAGTAAAGAGTTGGTCCAAATGCACAAAAAAGGGGGCGGGCCTAGCTGAAAATTAACCTCCTTAACCAGCATGCACCTGACACCTGCAGTCTTTGAGATAGATTTAACATAGCATCACTATAAGATCACGACGAATAAAACATGAGGTGACGTCTCCATTCAGAATGCGATTGAGGATAAGAACATTTCCAACACGGTGGATGAAATTCAAAAGGTAACCTAAAAATCAGAAACGTTGTGTTGCTCCATTCAGATATAAGCAGATTCTCACGCTTGAATAGTTACACCAGCAACAAATGCCCCGGTGCACATACTGCAATGCTCTGAGTAATTATTTCAGACACGCTGGACACATTACTGATAGAAATAAATAAAAACATCCCTTCTGCTGCATTTCTGGGCACACAAGCAGCCTTTCATTTGCAAATCCACCAAAGAATAGCAAAAAGACAAACTTACAACTTGTCTGACCTTTGAGAGATGCAAAGCCACAGATCATGTCTGACCGTTGGGGAAGTTTATTTCTGGGCCTTCCATCTCCCCCTCCATTTCTGGAGTCTGTATCACCCTCGCCTTCCCTCCCAGCATCCCGCTGCTCGCAGCTCGGCGAGCAGGTCCTCGCCGGCCCATCGATCTGTTCCACTCCACAGTCCATCTCATCTGGAAGACAAAATGGTTTGAAACTAAGCTCAACCTGGTGCAGAAACAGAGATGAAGATTTCTGTCCGACTGCAAATGAAAAGGAATAAGAATTCAGAATGTTCCCAACGGATTAATGAAGTTATTAGACTGCGTGTCGGTGACGATACGGGGCAGCAGACAGCGTTACCTCCTCTGCATGCCTGTATGAAAAACATCTTTGGCTTGTTCTGTAGCAGGGGGCAGTGTGAGTTGTCAAAGGCCTCAAACACCCAGTCGAGCTGAAAGGGAATCGACATACATGTTAAACAATCATCTTCGCCGCTGAATGGCATCTTCACATCGATACTACGAATCAAACGCACCTGCAGTAGCTCCCCATCTGTGCCGTATATCGCTCCTTCTACGCCATGGGAGAGTAGACACACCACACAGCTGTCCACTGCCCGGTGGCCTGGCAGCTGGCAGAAGTTCTCAATACACTTCCTTATACTCTACGAAGACATCAGGAATCAAAAACGATTGCCGTTAACAGAGATGAGCGCCACAAATGAGTGGTTCAACATCAGAAGGGTGTACTTCTCCTCTACAACTTTACTCTTTTAATTAAATAAGATGATTTCAGGTTCAAATGGAGGCCTGTAAATACAAGGTGGACGAGCACGTGTGTGTGTGTGTGCGTGGATCACCTGAGCGCTGAGGTCTCTGTGGACGGTCACCACGTAGTCGAGCTCTGTGAAGACCTTCCTGAGGACCTCGTCATCCACCTCGCCTCCTTTCCTTGGGCCAAGGTCAGGGGCAGCACAAGGGTCAAAGGTCACGTTGCTAATCACTAAAGCAAAGCCACGTGGTGACGAAATCATTCTGTAGGACTGGAGAGTTGGAAGCAACGCAGAAAAGTAAAGATGAAGATACGGATCAATGAGTCAAAACAACTTTCGTTACTTAACACAATATATAGTCACTACATTTTATACATCTTTAAATTCTATATTGACTCCTATCAGGGTCGGCGCTGAAGACAAGCATTTCTCTAAAGGCCAAAATAAATTGTAAATATTACCTGCTGGCAGTCGGAGTGGGAGAGGTAAAAATCCAGAGAGCACGGGAGCACAGGAGTGTTGATGGGACTGTCTGAATCCAAACTAAACTCCATGGATTCTGCCACACACACACACACACACACACACACAGAGAGACTTAAATATCAAGCTTTCGCATTATTTCGTATTCCGGCCAGCATTTATGTGAGAGCAACCTTTGTCGATAACAGTGAGTCATACTTGAGGTGCGGCTCCTGTCGGTCCAGGCAGCGGCTAAATAATGTGACAAACTGCACTCCCACACTCATCTCAGTGATGCAATTAAACAATAAACACTAAACTCACTCGGGCTGCTGAAGGTTCATTCAATTACCCCACTGCTCAAACTGGACAACAGATAAATAACTCCCCTGACAGTGCCCACTTGTCTCCACGGAAACCAAATAATATTGACAACAAGAGAAACCTATATCATTCTGTAATGCCTCTCACCGTGCATCCTTGCTCTTTTGGCAGCATGTCCTTCTTGGGTGGGAAGTTGAAATGAGGAGCTCCCAAACCTCTGAAAGTCAGAGTTGTGCATGACGTGTTAAAGACAATAGATAAATAACGTATGACAATAGCATTTTGCCTGTAGTGGGAATATGACAGCGTGAATCATAACTATTTCGCTGCTTGGCAAAAGGTTTGTGCTTCTCGCATCTCTCTTATCTTTCAACTGAACTATTCCTCTTCTCTCCGTCCTTTTATCCTTTTTCTTTCAGTCTTACTCTCTGACTCTTGCTAACCGTCAAACTGATGAGTCTCACATGCAGCTACCTGAGGTGAGGTGATGAGGATGGTAGCAGATGTAAATTAGAGCTTCTGTCGAGCTGGCATTCATGAAACCGCCTCACAATCACATACTCGCAGATTAAACGGTCTCGATGCATCATCTTTTATTCTAAAATGCGAACAGAGAGAATGGCTTCGATGATGCTGGCTTAGGGGTCCGAAGCACTCGGCTTACCTCTCTATCTAGCTGCCCTACCCCTCCCTCTGCCTCCTCTTCAGGTTGAATGGTCTGCGAGCGGAAAACAGGCCGAGATCAGCGATTGATCTGGTCTGTGTAATGCTGATGTTTGTACAAGTTCACACTCGCCTCTACATATGTCCCTTTTCCGTCTTTTTCTGATGATTGGATGAGAAGGTCGCACAAATGTTGCTGTTCGGTTTCTTTCAGAGCTGAACAGAAGCTGCTAAAAGCTCTGGGCCCACGCTTCGGTAAGAGCAGCAGCAATCTCCAGCTTCGCTTCTGAGATGTTGCCTCAGCCTAAGGAATGGAATTGATCAGACAAGCTCATTAATAAAGGCGAAATATAATTTAAATGCAAGTGAGAGTTCACTGCTGTTAAACAACAATAATAACAACATAAATTCGTAGCTGAAGCTGCCCTGAATCAGTTTGGTGTCAAATACACCAGAAAACTGACATTAGCGAAATGCAGTTTTTCTTTAATAAACGGCAAAGTGCTAATGATGCTAATGTAATTCAAGATTTTGGAGGTAGCCTTTCATGGCAAGGCTTTTCCTTTTAGGATTTCCTCTTTCTTGATAGAAGAATCCATCTTACCTTCCCAACCCTTTCTAGCGCCTGAGGAAGTAAAACAGCTCCAGAACACTACTGTACTAATCCACCATCATGCCTCAATTACTTCAAGTATTCCTATGCAAACTGGATATTGCAAACCTAATCCTAATAAAGTATGGGAGTTTAATAAATTTTGCTTCCGACTGTTTACTCATTCTTGAAAATCAGATTCTTTATCACACGTTCTCCTTTAAAAAGGCATCGATATGATCAGTGTCCACGTACTATGATGCTCTCTGCCATGTTCTCTGTTAGGATGTCGTCTGCCTGCAGCGACTGAATGAGCAGCTCGTCCACCACCAGCTGTTTGCAGAGGATAGCAGATTGCCTCCGAAGAGCCCGACTGTCCCGCAGCAGCATGCCGCACTCCAGCATTTTTGCTTCGACAGCCTGAGGCACAAAGACAGGAAACAGGACGCATTTGTGCGTTTGGGGTTTACGTCAACCAAAAAAACATAACGAAGTGACTGACAGTCTTACTACAGCACATGCCGTCCACGTCCACGAGATCATATCCGCATACACTCCTCTATTGCGAGGCTTGTCGGTGTCACTACGTAGTTATAAATGCACGTTATAACTTAAACCAGTCACTGTCATTAAAAAAAAGAATTCATGAATATAAATATTTTTGCAACCCACTACAGCAAAATCATCGGCGCTAGCTAAACAATACAAAAATAATGCCACTATTGCGTTTCCGAAGGCAATAACTGAATGTTCAGCTTCATGTTATGATGTTAAACAAACGTCACGATGAAAGAGTCTTAAATTAAATTAAGTATTCACTGCAGCTAAACATTGGCAGCTAACAAATCAAGCTATCGATGCTAAAAAAAAAAAGCTAACTAGCTCCCTGTCATTGCCCTTTTTTCTTTCACGTCGGTCAGCGAAATATAATTACATTTAAACCTACTTATTAGAGCGCCTTTGTTTCTGCAACAAAATACCGAACTGCTCAAAAAACTATTAAAAAAATGTCGACTTGTGTCACACTACCACGTAAACTAAAAGCATCTTGTTTTGTCGAGACAAACTTCCGCGGGGTAGCCGCTGTAGTACGTAATAATTAACACGGGGTGTAGCTGAACTCATCGCTGTGGTGGATTTTGACCAATGAGAGACAAACAATATTTGACTGGCGTTTTAAGTCACCAATCACCGTGGCTGTTTTCAGACGAACGTCCAATAAGAAACTACCGCAAAGACGGATGGTCCAAGTCTCAACAGCGTTTTGAATTTTGAATGTGTTTATATACTGAAAGGACGCTAAAGTGGCACCACATTTATAGATATTTACTAATTTCTGCTCTTTTACAGTTTTCATACAAAGTTACACTGTCAGGCTGCAGTGCAAGATATAAATAGGAACAGAATACAACGAGTACTCACAGGAGGACTTTCTCCACCTCTAACAAAAGGCTTGTTTTAGGTGTAACAAGTGATTTATTTTTACATTAGACACCATTTAATGTCCGGGTCGCGAATCATGCTGAAGGCTATCCCAGCAGTCAACGGGCAAAAGGCGGTCTACACCCTGGACAAGCCGCCAGTTCATCACAGGGCCACACAAAGACAAGCAATCATTCACAGCCATGGACAATTTATTAATTTATTCCTCTCTCTCTCTCTCTCTCTTTCTCTCTCTCTGCCTTTACCTATCCTGAGGCCTTCACCCTCCCCTGTCGTCTTTTTTCTCACTCTCACTGTGGGTGCTCTCAATAATTAATGATCCTCCCTGACTCAAAGGGTAACAGGTCCTGGAGAAAATGTCTCATCCTTTTCTTTACCTTATTTACAAGCCTATCTTTAAGTTCAGTCAGTCTAGGAAACCACCACAAGTGTAAAATTCATGAGCGGGGATGAAGTAGCTTGACCGTGCCGGGTCTGCAGTTTGCAGTAGATGTTGCATCTGTGACCGTGAGTGGGTTAATGCTGCCTGTCTGGCTGACAGCAGGACAGAGGAAGGAAAGGGAAGCTTAAATGAGTGAGAGGCAGGCAGGGGGGCAGAGAGAAGGAGGAGTGACAGAATGATACAGTGAATTAATTCAACCGTAGCCAGCCCTGATTGCAAACAGGCATGTGCAAACATTCAGAGTGACACCAAAGCCATGGAGAGAGACAAGAGGAATGACTTGTCTTCCTCTCGCAAGAGAAGTTTTACTTTTGGGGCATACGGAAGGTGAGTAAAAACAATGCTTGACTCATTTTATGACTGATATTTCCACTAAATGTCAATCGAGCCGCTCCATACACTGAACAAATGACTCTATTTTTAGAGACTCGTAATTCGGTCTATGATTCGTGTTGATTTCACTTCTTTGTTTACAGTGTGGACAGATTCACATGTGGGGATGAGACCAGGTCAGGTTTTATTTACAATTTCATGACAGCAGCTGTATTAGCGGTCGAGCGGTGTTGTATAAAGTAACAGCTGAGTGAGACGGGATGTTGTCTTCTTGTTTACATGAACCTGTTGCTGCAGAACTGAATCTGCAGAGAGCAACATACTGGACATCCTGGACTCTCCTGACAGTGAGAGGAAGCCGTTCCTCTCTGCCAGCAGCAGCAGCCAGAGGGTGATATCAGCGTCATATTCAGCTTCCATAGAATTAAATATAATAGATTTAAAAAAAATCTTATGTCTGAGAAGTCCAGTGTGTCATCTTCCTCCCCGTGTGTGTCTCCTTCCCTTTCTCCTCGTCTGCAATTTCTGCCTAACTTGCGCTGCCTGTTGTTCATCTCAGGACACCGAGCTGTTTGAAATCATTGAAAAGCTGCAGGTGAGTTAAAGCAGGATTGATCTTGTGCACTGTGTCGTGTGTGAGCAGCACAAGTTTCTCATCGTCAGTGCTCCCTCTTGTTCATCAGGGCAGCAGGATCGATGAGCAGAGGTGTGAATTCCCTCTTCCTCTGAAGGTTAGTCTTAAATCTGAGAATCCATGTCTGGATTTGTGTGTGTGCTTTTGCACTGGCCATTCTATGAATACAATGATGATCGTTTCCATGGAAATGGCAGGCCCTTGTAATTACCCTGCCTAATACTAATTTGCCTTTTTTTAGTCTCAGTTTTCAACATTAGGCGGAGATCTGCCGCTCGTCCTTCCTTCAAAGTTAGGAGGCTACTGGATAGACCCCCCTCTGGAGAAACCTGTAGATGTGAGTCCCACTTCTTCCCACTATGGCTTTGATCCAGAGAGTTATGACATCATGGAGAGAGATAAAGAGGCCAAAATCTACCATGAGTTCTTTCGCTCACGAGTGAGTGGAACTGATGTTAAATTTCAAAGAATATCAGATCTTTCCATGACTGGTATTGTAGTGCCATCTTTTTTCTCTTTAGTACCATCACTCGTTCACAGCAGTGGATCCATCTCTTGGGCCTCTGGTTCTCTCTGTGTGTTTGGAGGATGAGGAGAACAAGCTACGGGTGATACTACGGTTGTATATTTTTAACGGAATCCCCAATCAAACAAAACAAATATTGATTTATAACAAAAAATATTTCTCTCTATCCTTACTTATGAATGGGCCTATGTGGAGATCATGCCCTATGCCTAGAGCTATTTGCATTTTGCACACCAGTGTAGTTAAACTTTTGCTTTCAGTCAGGCTTTTGGGATATAAAAAAATCAACAAGGTAGATGCAATAATTCAATTTGACAGTATTTGAATGTTGTCATTATCAATTAGTACCTATCAATGAGTGTTTCGGCAGCACGTCCACTGACCGCCTTCCCTTTCTTACAGGATGAAGGAATGCTCTCTGCATGGAGTTTTCTCAGTCTCTCTTTTCCCAAACATTCCATCTGCTGTTGAATTAGCAAAGGTATCAAACTACTTTATCTATTTGATGAATTATTAAAATCTGATACAAGATAAAAGTGGCATTGTCATACTGTAAGAATATTCTTACATTCCTATATGATACAGGAGTACTATTTAAAAAAAGATGGTCAATTCTATGTTTCTCAGTGTTTTTGATTTATTAATTACATTTCTGCATTATTTTTATTGATGTATTTATTATTATTATTATTATTTTAAACAGTTATAGGTGACAAAAATGGAGCTCATTTAATTTATTTAATCTCATTTCTGTTAGTAAGCTCAAGTCATCCCTTTTTACAAACTGATTTAATGTTTTAATATGTACAATTTGTATGAAAAGAAAATGTGCAATGTAACTAATATTAAACATAAATATAATGGTTCCCTTGAATGCCTCGCTGATATCTGTGCAATCTCATGTTCTCACTAGATGCTTTGTGACAGAGTGACTGTCTCAAATTTTGATGTGGTCTGCTACCTCAAGGTAATTCACCAAAACCAGCAGGGACTGAAAAAAGAAGACCCTCTCCTTTCAGAAAAACCTTCTCAAACTTCTCTTCCATTCATTCCTCAGGCGCCTGAACTCATAACAGCATTTGATGAACACAGAGTCTCTCCAAATTTCAAGTTTGGCATTTTGTGGCAAAAGGATGGGCAGGTAAATAAATGTGCTTTAATTAAGCAGGAAAAAATTCCTGCAGTAAAAATGAAAGCGGGCACTATATTACAACCACTCCTCCAATAACATCCGTGTCTCTAGTTCACCGAGGAGGACATACTTAGTAACAATGAGGAAACTGAAGAGTTTAAAGAGTTCCTTTCTATTCTGGGAGACACCATTCAACTGCAAGGCTTTACCGGGTAAAGCGCATAATTGTTGTCTGTTTCATTGTTTACTGGCACATGCAATGTTTAAAATGATTTTTAAACTCCCTATCACCTTCTCACAGGTTCAGAGGAGGGCTGGATGTCTGTCATGGTCAAACAGGAAATGAGGCAGTCTTCACTTCCTTTCAAGGGAGACAAATCATGTTCCACGTTGCGACTAAACTGCCTTTTACAGACGGTGACCCACAGCAGGTTAGTTATTGTTTCATCTTCCACTCACCGATTGGAAAACACTTTTTCTTGAACACATTTTGACACACTTTTTTTTAATCTCCACCACACAGTTACAAAGAAAAAGACATATTGGTAACGACATTGTAGCGTTGGTCTACCAGGAGGGTCGACCCCCTTTCCTGTCTGATGTTGTCAAGTCTCACTTTCTCCACTGTTTCCTGGTGGTCCGGCGGATTCAGACAGGAGAGGAGAAAGGTGAAACTTCATACCAGGTGAGTGAAGCGACTGGCAGGTTAACTGCCAAAAGGCATCAACAACTCAAAATGTTATGTGTAATGCTGGAATGTTGATTCTTATATCTTCCGATATTGCTATTTTAGAGTTAAAATAAACAAAAATGTCTGCTGATATTGATTGAGTTATTGGTACAAACATACAGACCTGTGATCAGCTAATGCCAGCCAATCATTTCAGAGAGGCTATTTATCTTTCACACTGTTTACAGGTGTCTGTCACAGCCAGAGAGGATGTCCCTCCCTTTGGTCCGGCCCTTCCTGATCCTCCCATCTTTGCAGAGGTACACAACAATTTCAAGCGCTACCCCATGACCCTTGCCTTGATTTGATGCTCTGCCCCCATAAACTTTATTACGCCTCCTTTGAGCAACATGAATCACTTTACATTCAAAGTCATATTGAGCTGCTTCATGCCTTGGTTTCCCCTGTCTTGTATTTCAGCGTTCACTCCTGAGAGACTTCCTTCTGACCAAACTCATCAATGCGGAGATTTCCTGCTATAAGGCTCAACAGTTCAGCAGACTAGAGGTAGTGGTGAAAAGGGCTCATTTTATATACAAGTGAATATCCGGGCTTGTGCTCTGATTTCTCCCCGCTCGGGTGCGTTTGTCCCTTCTCTCTTACAAAGCTGCGCACTCGTTCATCACTCCTAGAGAGCTTGCAGGCTGAACTCTCCACCCGTTCCCAGTGCATGATGGGACATCCATCGCTGTCTGGCGTCTCATCTTCTGAAGGTGCTCGTGGGGCATCTGAGGGGAGTGGAGGATTCATTGAAAACTTTAAGGTATTGTTTTGGCTTCCATCATATTAACTGTTGATTTTACTATTTTCTTTTCATTTTTTTTTATTGAATCTCTGTCATTAGAGAGCCATAAGAGTGCGAAGCCATTCCTTTGAAAGTCTTGGGGTACCCAGAAAGATTGGTGGCAGTGCAGCACAAAAGTCTAAGGTAAAAACATTACCAAACATGTTTGACCAAATTAATCTTCACCGAAAAGGTTGAAACTAATACTTTTGTTTATAATTCCTTTAACAGACAGAAAAAGATGGAGACAGGTAATATTTATGCAATCTGTGAAAATGTATTTGTTCTATTTATCTAAGTTTTCAATAGAGATAATTGTTTTCTCTGCTTTACAGTGACAAATCGCCGGGACTTCTACCTGCACTCTCTGACAGTCTGTGCACAACTGAACTCAGGGATCAAGCAAGTCCTCAAGAAGTCACATAAAAGGAAATATATATTAAAATGTACTCATTAATATACTTATAGACATTTGCTAGCCTGTATGGTTACTTCTATATTATCCTGGTGGATGGTTCTTATGTAAATAGAATGTAAAGGTAAATGCGATTCCTGCAAATATAACTATTTTACCATCATGGAAGTAATGTTCTACATTAATGAAGATATTATTTGTGTTTCAGTGATTTGCTTAAAATATAAATCTGCCAGGAAAGGCTAACATTTTTGGACAGAGGGAAACCTTATGTTTGTAAGAAAACACTCAAGAGAAGAAGAAAAATGATATGGTGCCCTGCATAAGATGTAAATGTGCTGCAGACATTAAATAAGAAATCTGATTCCTTCCTGGGAAGTAGTTTGAGATTATATTTGATAACACTGGGGATACTAAACTGTGCTATGAAAATGACATGAACCCCCTAATTAATGTGACGCTATTTCATTATCAGTACAGTAGGTGGAGCCATTTTATACTTGGAATAGAAGAATGAAAGTAAGCGGTTGGTCCAAAAGAGAAGACAGCAAACTCTTTCCTACTGTTAGCCATTATATTTATAATAATATGATGAGGAAAGGCCAAACTAACTTAATTATGACGTGACGAAGCATAGTCAACGTCATCACGCGTCAAACCAATCACAAGCAGAGTAGGAAAGGTCATCGGAAGGTCATCGGAATCTCGACGTCAATATTATTTAATTTACTTCCGGGTTGCTTGTTTGTTTACCTCAGCGCGACCCGTAGCTACCCCACAAACTAAAAACTACATTTAATATAACAAGCCACCTTTTCAAGTTTATTATGTGGCGACACGTTTTTTAACATATATTTCTGTTAAATCATTTCTGCATTGATTTGAGCAAGCCATTTTATTTTTTTATTTTATGTCTACGTCAGATTTAGTTGAACTTCGGTCCACTTTGCTGCTTCTTGAGACGCGCTCCAGGTTTTTTTTCCCCCATTTACAACTAGAGCTTCAGAAAATAAACGTGACGCTGAACTGAAGAGATGTCGTCCCGGAAAGTGATTGAATTGTTCTACGATGTTGTTTCTCCGTACTCTTGGTTAGGCTTTGAGGTTTGTTCCTTCCTTATCGACACCCAGCTAAAAATAACAAACCAATGATCGGAATGAAAATGACGCAGCTTGTTTACACGGATGTGTTTCACAGATCATGTGCCGCTACAGACATGTTTGGAACATGGAGCTCAAACTGCGTCCTGCTTTTCTGGGCGGCATCATGCACGGATCAGGTACACAGACGAGTGGTGGAAAGCAACCACGCACATCTACACACGAGTGATTTTGAGGCATATCTGTATGCATTCTTCTGGGGTATTTCTATTGTCAGCTTCTTTATACTTGCTTTATATTTCCCTGCATTATAAATATTTTCCACATGTACCGGTAAACTAATTAAGAACATTTTGGATATTTTATGGGCATTGTTTGCACTGTTACATTTCATACACAATTTATCTTTCCTGATAGGCAACAAGCCCCCTGGTCTGGTTCCAAACAAATTCCTGTACATGACCAAGGACATAAACCGCTTAACAGAGTATTTTGGCGTTCCCCTGCAGGCTCCATCTGATCCCTTTGAGGTTATGTTCAACAAAGGTACTACAAACAGGATCCACCATGTAATGTATTGATTAGATCATGACTGGATCAAATCTGCTGAGCCTCTATTAACTTTCATTCCACCTCTTTCTGTTCATTGTGTAGATTATTCCTGGCTCCTTTTTTGTGTGGATTGTTTTCTATGTAAAGCAATTACATGCAATATATAAAAAAGGAGGGATTACATTTCATCTGTTCTATTTTCTTCTCCTATAGGCTCCTTGTCCGCAATGCGATTTATAACAGCAGTACAAGAGAGGGAGGAGGGTGGAGACAAGCTGGCGGAGCAGGTGTCACGGGCGCTGTGGAGAAGGATCTGGAGTGAGGACAAAGACATCACTGAACCTGCATCACTGTCCGAGGTTCTGATTTGTTCTGCATCCCAATGGTGTCCCGGATATAAAATGAAGGGTTGATATTGTCACCAGTATGTCCGTCCGAAATAATGTTTCTTAAGCGCATACGTTTATTTATGTGTTTGTTACAGGCAGCGGTGAAAGCAGGATTGTCTGTCAATGAGACTAAAGAATTACTGGAGCTGTCCACCTCAAAGCAGGTCAAAGACAAGCTGAAAAAAACAACGCAGGATGCACTTGATTATGGGGTCAGTGTTACGTGTTACTACGGCAGCAGGAAAGGTGCCCATTAAAAACAGGCCGTTTGGCGTGGGCTGATGCTCGGCCCCTTCTATTACTGCTTACAGTATTATCGAGAACTGGCTTATCCTAATATCTTCACCCTCGACTCCAATGTTATCGTTAAAACTGAAATTAGTTGACACCAATCTTTAGATTTAGGCATAATGTAAAATAGATTAGTCAATGTTTTTCTCTGTTATTCACTCACTGGTTTAACTCAAGCCTTGCGGGTCCACTGCTATACAGAGTTCTAATCACTTAGAACTATTGATAATGAAAGTGTCATAGGTTCAAATTGAACCTGTCTCAGTGTCACCAGTAACACCAAATGTTGAATGTGCAGATTGGATAAAGGCTTCTCGAGATATTCAAAGGACATGCAGACAGTGGAGGACTCCTTACTTTATAGTTAGGTGAACAAAATCTTTCCTACCCCTCTCCAGGCATTCGGCTTCCCCTTGATGGTGTGCCATTTAAATGGAAAGCCAGAGATCTTTTTTGGCAATGACAGATATGAGGTCATGGCCCACATCATTGGTGAGAAAACAAATTGCGAATGATGTAATTTCTCTGGCGTGTAAAGGTCTCAGTTTCTCATTTTGTTTTCTGTTACAGGAGAGAAGTGGCTGGGACCTCATCCTGATCAAGCATCGGCCAAACTGTGAGAACAACAAGCTGCCTTCGAATGCTGTTGTTGTTGCTCACCACTTTTGACTTTCTAATCATTTTGCCTAATTTTTCAAAAATGCACCTTTTCTGTTTTCTCAGAATCGGTTTAGTGCCATTGTCAATGAGGTGCAATCGTACAACATGTAACATAAGGGCTGCCTTCTGAATCAATGTAGGAGTTTCCAATAGATGCTCATAACAAGTAATGGTGTAAAAACTGTAACCTGTATTAAAATGAGAATGAATGCAGTAAAACACATCAGGATAAAGCGTATTATTGTTTCATCCTCCTGGCATATAATGCATGGTTTGTCGATTGGTTCCTCTCATCCATCCATCCACCTTCCATAGCTTATGGCAACAGTCTCATCAGGGATTTCCAGACTTCCCTGTCCCCAGACACCTCCTCCAGCTCTTCCAGGGGTTTGCGTTCCCAGGCCAGCCGAGAGACATAGTCTCTCCAGCGCGTCCTTGGTCTTTCCCAAAGCCTCCTCCTGTTGGGACATTCCCAGAACCCCTCCCCTGGGATGCATCTGAAATAAATGTGATTTATAGGCACGTTAAAGACATTTACAGCCTCTCATGGGCATCCTATTCCAACCACATAAAGAAAGAAAATCATGTAAGGCCCTGACTGTGTCTCCCTCTGACCCATTTCTTTGTTCAACATTACGTATATTTAGTTTCTTCTGATGAAGACATTTTAGAGTCTAAACCCAGTTGGAACGGAGGCTTTTCTGTTCATATTTAAATAAACGAAGGTGAGGTGAAATATGAGCCGAACTGTCCAGGTGTTATTGTCAGTATGTGAATGTCTTCGTGTTTGCTTAGTATTTGACCGCTGAGGTATTCAGGGTGTAACCCTCCTCTTTCCAAGTGTGAACTGATATATGTATCCTCTGTTTAACAGGCTAAACAGGATCTGGATGTAAGTGATCCTTAGCCAATCATCCATACATGTTTCACTAGGGCGTTTTCTTCACCTCATCTAACTGCTGATCCGCTTTTCAGATGGTTTTTTATTTTTATTTTATTATCATCTGTTAGAATTTCAGTACTATGGAATTTTATTCATTATTATTTTTATTTAGCTGTGCATAGCTTTCCCAAACATTGTTACACCTGTCCCAACAATATTCAAATTCAGAATAAACATATATTTACACTGCCACTAAAGTCGCGGGTGATGTAGGAACCATTCCATCCGTCAGTAATGTTTTGTTTTTTTCAGAACTTTATTCAACACCTTCTACATAGATATTGTTGGGAAAAATCTTTGGACACACATCAATCATGACATGAAGTGGGGCCTTTTGCTCTTAAATGTTTTTGATGCTTTGTTTTTTGTTTCCATGGTTACAATTGTTTCCAGTGCAGATCACACAACATGCTGCACACATCATCTAACTCAAGATGTGCCTTTTGTTGCTTAGGAATTTGTGTCTCTTATTTCGCTCTGAATTTTGTCTCAATGTTTCCATCTCCCATTTTATCAGATATGGACAAATTAAATTAACTTAATTAAAAGGAACAAAAATAGGTTATTTTCATTTGATCTAATCATGAAAATCTGTGAATAAACACAGTTATGTGGTCTTAAAATCATTGTTAATATTACATCAATAAATTAAAAAAGGTTTAAATCTATTGATGTGAAAAGAAGCAATCTAGTTCATCCCCTTAATGAATAATTTTTCAGCTCTTTATGAGTAATATTTGTTAAGACTTAAGACAAAACAAATCAGAGAAAGGATTTAAAGATAAAAATATGTAGAAATGTGTTTCTTTTCCATTGAATTTAGAAACCGAGCTTTACTTTTGAAACCAATGGAATTAAACTATCCAGACTATAAAAAATGTTAAACTACACCAACAGTAAATTAACATTCCTGCTCATATTTTATTAGAAAGCTCACAAAACAATAAACAATCAGGATGACTGTTTCACTTTCGATACTTTTATATATTTTGTGCAGAAAGCTCATGAAGGTTCTTCAGATTTGTTATAAAATTAGTTTATATGTATTCTTCCATTGTAATAATGTATTAATATGACACACACATATATATAATATAATTATATTATTATTATTATTATTTTTTTTCATTCCTTTCTGCATTGTCACCAAGGCTTGTTATACTAGTTCCTTTGCTACAAAAGCAATCAAGGCGCGGCAGTACCAGTTTCCCTAAACAAAGAAAGGAGAGGTTGGACCAAATGTGCGCTTCAGATAGTGAGCGAATCACCAAACAAACCCGAAGAGAGGCGGCCCAAGAATGGATGAACATGCACCTGACATCAGTGCGACACATCTCATCTTGAACTGAGGAGCCAGACAGGAAGGAGGAAGGAGGAAGCGGTGAACGCAAGAAAAGGGGATGAAGTATAGGTGAGGAGGGTGGAGTTAAAAAAGCCTCTGCGTGTAGATAAACAGAAAGCAGTGCATTGATCCCCTGAGCCTGACAAACCACCTGAGATAAATCATAAACAATGAAGCTCTGAAAGGCATCGCTGAACCCAGACTCCACATTCAGAGGAGAGGATGACTGGGAAGCGCCTGACTGCCTGAAGAGAGGAGAGGGGCTCGGACCTTTTCTTTGGGATATAAGACACGACTGAAGGGAGAAGAGGTAAGGCTTCTAAATGTGACATGTTTTCCATTACGCTGTCATTGCAGGCACGGATTATTACGGCCTCTCTGAGCTTCCTGTGAAGATGATGACGTCTTTGTGTGAGCTGAGCTGGTCTGTTTGGCCATTTGTGTTTGCCCTTTGGGTGCGTAGTTCAACAGGTGGCGTTAAAATGCAGATAAACAGGATGTTTCATGTGACGCATAAAGATCTTTCAGGGCTGACGTGTATTTGTTCCCGTACACTGTATTTAGAGCAACTATGAATTCAGACATGATCGAAATCTGTACTCTTTCTTATTTAGTTCACAGTTTCATGTTAGGAAAAATGGAGAAAGCAAAGCATCAACATGTTTCCTGCCTCTTCGCCGGTGTGTTAGCGTCTGAAGTTCTTGGTCTCAGTTACATGTTTGCTGAGACACCTTCTACAAGCGTCATGTTACTATTCACCCATTCAGCCCTACACACAAAACAGGTTTCATGCTGTCATTGATTCTCTTATTTTTATTCATGTGCACATTTCTGTTTGCCCACAACAACAAAATTTCAGTTCCTTTTTGTCAGCAGAAAGTGTCCTGAAACTACAGTCGTGTGTAAATACTAGAGTTTTATATTCGTCTCTGTGAAGAGTGTGTGAAAAATTGACCAAAAAGTTAATGGAACATCATGATAATCTGTTCTTTTGCATGTGATAGAATGTCTTCAGGCTCAAATCCAGGCTCCCAGTGCAGTCAGGGGGATTCTCTCTGTGGTAAGTTTTTAATCAGCAGAGGCAGAACTAAAGATGTTTATCCATTTAAATAATCTGGTCGTCCGTGTTCACTTGACACGGACGACTTGCTTCGTGATTACTCACGCCGTCTCGCTGAAGGATAAGGAATGTGTCTGATCCTGTTTGCAGAGATCCGGGTGTATGAGCAGGAGGTGATCATTGTGCCCACGTTGCTGCTGGCCAGCTTCCTGGTCACTCTGGTCTTCATCCTTCTGCTGCGCTACTGTCCAGAGAAAGTCGACCGCATTCGCCCAAAGTCCTCCAAGTCAGGCGTCAGGAGAGTGCTCCATGGCATCGACGGTAAGACCCTGGGATGGGCATACGTTTGATTGGATTTCAATGAATGGAATCAAATCACAGAGGTTGAATCGGAGTCTAATATAGAAAGTACTGGGTATGTTTCTCGTTCTTTGCATCACCGTGTTTTTTCTGCTTAATCATTTCCTATTCCTAAACACCATTAGGAATCTCCTTACGCAGATACTATCCTTATTTTCAGCACGCACTTCATTTTGTCTCTTTAGCCAAGTATAAAGCAGCCATGAAGGCTAACGCACCTATAAATATACACATCATTACTGGCCATTGTTATTATAGAATAATTAAGTCTGTTAAAAAAAATAAATTGTTTAGGAAATTGATTTGCACAAATGCAACATAAAATAACTCTAATAGTTTACATATATCTTGACTATAATTTAAATAATGTTTGTCTTTTTCTGGCTGTAAATTGTTGACTGCATTCATAGGATTTACTTTGTCACATTTTCCATAGATGTTAGTTCCATCGTTTTGCCCGTAGCACACGAACACATAGATCCTACGCTCATGTGAATCCCTGCATGGAATCTCAAAGGGTAATTATTCTCTTCCTCACTTCCTGTCCACAGCTCCGCCGGGCATCAATGTCCTGGAGCATGAAAGCATCGCTCTGGGTGTACCCAGTTCCTACTCCACCTTCAACCCCCCAAACAATTATCTATCCAAAAACCTCTCGGACTCTGTGGACACAGCGTCTTTCCTGCGCAGCCCACCACCACCACAGGCCTTCACGCCCACTTTCACCCCCATAGTTCAGCCCAGAGAGTTGCCCCGCCAGAGGCTACCCGAGTCCTTCAACCTGGTTTCCCCACTTACCACAGCTTTCTCCCTGCGCTCCACCCCTGTGTCCCTCTTCAGGGCACGTATGGAAAACAGGAATGTGGTTTTACGAGTCTTAAATGGTGAGAAACTTCAAATGAATGGACGTTTATAGCTGTTGAGTTGTGCTCCAGGCGACAAAGTTTCAGTATATCCACAATGATCCTTCAATGCTCACTGCTTCCGGCCCTTTGCAGACTCTGCTGATGACACAGAAAGACACAACTTCCTGGGATTTGCGTCCTTCCTGGCCGAGCTGGGACCACATCCCTTCCTGCCAGAGCTTCTCGGTGTGGTCTCACTTCGAGCTCCTCTGGTTACAATCATGGAGGAGCTGGAGAACAAAGACCTGCTCAGCTTCCTGTGGCGATGCAGACAGGTAGTCAATGCTGTATTTTCACAGGGCGTAGACTTAACCATGCATTAACACACTATAAACATTAGAGCTTATATTAAAAGCCCGATCAAATAAACCAGAAGAATATTGTGTCGTCCTCCAAAAGGAAAATAATGTATCCGGATGTTTGTTTTTCCCCAGGAAAACGTGAATCCTCCATGTGAGATTACTGAAAGACGAATATTTACCATGGCCAAGCAGGTGGCCTCTGCACTGGTTAGTAGAGATAGATAGTCATCCTCTTGGATTCAGCATCAATTCAGCTGTATTATTACTAGCATTGTGAGTTATTACCTCTGCCAAGGAGGTTACGTTAAAATATTCAGGAAGTGTTGGGAATGTCACTTTTACATTTTTTGTTAACATTGCAGTCACTGGAGCTTCAAAATGTGTTACTCATTATCTCAGTTGATTATTGACTGATGTTTTTGGAATTTTACACACCTCTTACTTACCACTGAATTTCCTCTGGATCGGCTCCAGAATGAGGTCAGGAAAAAAATGATTACATTTTAACATTGAAAACTACATTTATAGATTCAAAAATCAATCACTTTTACTTTTCATGGTTGGTGTATAAAGATACCAAAAACAATTTAGAACCTTTCAGTGATGATCCGGATCACCATGTGGACGGCGTAAATCTAAATGCGAGGGGAATGAGCAGCTTGGTGGAGGTCTGCGCTTCTCTAGTATTACAACTGCAATTTCTGTCACAATAGTCACAATCTGATTCTTGTTTTGCATCTCTTTTACTGTCATGTCAGCTTAAAGGAATGAACTGAAATCAGCTTAATGGGCATTTCTAATCCTCAGAAACCATTTTTTTGTTTCCATAATCAGGAGTTCATGCACAGCAAAGATCTTCTCCACGGAAACATTCGTGCCCACAGCGTGCTCATCACCAAGGATCTCACAGCCAAGCTTTGGGGCCTGCATGGAGTCCATGCAAGGAAAAATAAGGAAACCACCCAGAAGGATGATCCCAGCATGAAGAAGTGGCAGGCGCCAGAGATTTTAGCGAAGAGACCTGCTGGCCAGAGCAGCGACATGTGAGTTTCCTCCTAATTATCTTCTCTAAATATATTTAGAATTTACTGAACTGATGAATTAACATAGTGCATGTGTTCCTCTAGCTGGTCATTTGGCATCTTACTATATGAAATGGCGACAATGGGTAAGTAGAATGTTATCATTTGTCAACACGAGACATAAATAATGGCTAAGAAGTACAATATTTGATGCATGTTAACACAATAACACAATATTTGATGCATGTTAACACAATAACACAATATTTGAGGCATGTTAACACAATAACACAAAGCATGTTGTTATTGTGTTGAAATATATCTACAATGCTCAAGGGTTTTTTTTCTCACATCCCTCCTACATGACAAACCCTTCTCTCTCCAGGTGATGCCCCACTTGCAGAAATCCCAAGTAATGAACTTCTTCAGTTTCATCAAAGAGGGAAAAGTCTGAAAAAGCCTTCCAACTGTTCCAGCATGCTGTAAGTATCCGCTGCAATTCTCTGGAACTCACAGAACCCAACCTGAAGCAGTCCGTGTGTGTGTGTGAGGTGTGACACTCTCTTTTGTCTCTTCCTTAGTCACTCCGTCATTAAGGGTTGTTGTCAGTGGAAGGATCAAGATCGACTCTCTCTGGCTGAGCTGAGCCGCAAGCTCCTCTCAGGAGAGAAAAGTGCTTCGGACAAAGTCTTGAAGGCATCGGGGAATATCAACATCGAGCAATACCTGCAGGAGGCAGGATATGGGGAAATTAACAGCTACACTATTTTCTGAAAGCTTTCTATCATCAATGGAATGAATTGGACTGATGGGACCCCAAAACCAAACCGCTGTCTTTCAGGTGCAATAAAAAAAACTTACAAGTTCTATGTATGACAGGTCTGGGAAATGAAATCACTTAAAAGGTTTATTATGATCCTTGGATAAATGACTGTATGAATAAAGTAACTTTGGGACGCATTAAATTTTTTTTTCTTTCTAAAACCTAATCTATTTACTATATCTACATGTGTATAATCAGTTCCGTTGGGTGTTTACAACCATTTTGTTTTGGTGGTAAACAGCTGTAAACTTGATCATGTACAGCTGCTACATCATTATTACCGTCTACTATATGATGGTTTACAATTCTTGTTTAGAATATATGAAGAAAATAGATGGATTTCGGTGTAATATATTTTTTTATTTTATTTTGTGATTCCATATTCGGAAAAAATCGAGGAAATGAATGATCCATGAATGTAAATATTAAAGTTCAGCTCGTGTGTAGAGCTGAAACTGTTTAAATGTAATTTTTGTTTTCTTAGGTTCAATAACAGAACACGTATCAATGAACAGGTACTGTTTATTTGTAGTACTGTATACATGTACACTGTGGGACAACCACTGAGCCCTTGAGAGCAAAGCACCTCCTAAAAGTAGCAATTCTCTCATCATTAAAAGCTAAGACTATATATTTATGAAAAAATAACTTTGATCGCATTACAAAAACAAAAAAGGTATAAAACTATTTTTTTAATAACTGGTAAAATAAAAACAAACCAGGCTTTATGACTGTCCTTCGCTTGGTGTGATTGAAGCCAGGATGAATCTATGGTCAAATAATGCAGGTAGACTTTTAAATCATTTAAAAGAGGACAAATCATATAGCACTAAAATTAAAGCACCATTGGAAATACAGCAACAAGGCAACATGTTTCATCTTTTTTTTTTTTTTGCCTAACAGGTTAAACGTCCTAGCTAGCAGTTTAATAGGAGTACAAGTACAAAAGGCCTCTACTTACAGCGACAATGGAAACACTACTGACATGTATACTTAAGACATGCTCACCTCAAACACATAACAAGTATGCATACGTGTTTTTTTGCACATTCAAAGTCCAGAAAGTAAACTATCACTGATCCACCATCCTCGCTGTCCCCATTGAGATGACTCAGTGATGAATAGACCCAGGTAT
Source organism: Brachionichthys hirsutus (assembly GCF_040956055.1). NCBI lineage: Eukaryota > Metazoa > Chordata > Actinopteri > Lophiiformes > Brachionichthyidae > Brachionichthys > Brachionichthys hirsutus. Next base: position 4,830,361 of record NC_090899.1, read on the forward strand.
TGATTCAAGTGAGGAGTCATCAATGACAAAATGACCCTTGCTGTCCCTCTGTAGAAGCCGCCGCATCACTCGCGCAGGGTGTTGATGGAGGCACAGATCTTGAGGGCGGGACCCAGCTTGATATTCATGGTGGAGATGAGATGGTCTTCTCGCAGAAGCATCAGAGCCTGGCCGTCGATTTCCTGTGACAAAAACTGGGCGGCCAACTCTTCACAACCTGGACACACACACACACACACACACACACACACACACACACACACACACAAAATAAGATGTAGAAGAAAAGAAAACGCAGGACAAGGCTGAGAGCTATGAAACTGTTATGTGATCATCGAACACAAACCTTGAAGTGAAGAGATAAACCTGAAGACTTCTTCTACGCTCCACTGAGCAGGAGTTGCTGAGAGAAAGTTGGCCCCCTCTAGTGGGAGGCTGCCAGGGGCCGAGCTGTCAGACAGCGGGGCGCAGTGTCCGGCTCTGGAGCAGGAGTTTGAAGAGCCAGGGGACAGTGAAGGAGACTCGTCGTCCTCCTCTCCCTCCCCATCACTGGACACATCCTCCGAATGGCTGGACTCTGAGTGACACTACACCGAAACAGTGGAGGTTCAGTCCCAAAAGCAACGGCGACGCGTTGGAGATCAAGTACAAGATACATAAAGCAAAGGCAATTATTTATCTCCAAAGATGTAACTCGTTATTAGGACAGATCACAAGTACACATTTGTATTTTGAAAAAGGAGCATGTGGTCTCCAAGAACACCAATTCAACAGGAGTATGATATATTTGTACATTTTTGAGTATCAGCAGCCCCGTCCTTTAAACCATAACTCCTACCTTGACAGGCAGATGCCTGGTTGATACTTTATTAGAGGTGTTGTTAGAACTGCTCCTGCGAGAGGGTCCCCTTCGCCTAGCAGTGGTCTCAGTGGGTGCTGGGGGCGGAGCCTGGCCTGCAGCACTTCTTCCTCTGCTCGACTTGAAGTGTTGACTGCAGCTCACATTATACCTGCGGACCAAAGAGCACGTTCGCTACAATGGAGACATGCTCCAGTTGTTTTTTGCTAATCAGATCTAATCAGTCCTGCTACAGACTTTGTTGTGAAACGAATGGGAGTCGCTGGGTCTGACCCGCCCTTTCTGGAAAGAGCCTTAAGAGAACTTTCATTGTGATTCTGTGCTCTTCACTGACTTGACACTCTCAATACAGCATAACAAACATCATGTAAATATAAAACAAATCATACCTCTTAGCACAGGTATTGGTACAAAACCTCTTTGATCCTCTGAACTGGCTGGCGGGGGCAAGGCTTCCACAGTACTCACACTTTAACACTTAAAAGGAAAATAAAATAAGAAAAGTAATGCATTCAGGGAATGTTGACAACACACAGATTAGTAGCATCGAAAAAAAAAGAAAAAAAAAGAAGACATTTCCAATCACTTACATCCAGGTCCGTTCTCTGAGCGGCCAGCCAAGGCAAAATCTCTGTCTTTGAGGAGTCCAGCCACCTGTCACATAAATTATAATACAAGTCAACCAAACCAGTCAGGAAAGGTTTGATGAGGGACAGGGACATGTTTGATGTGACATCATTGTTGTCAGCAGAGGATACTCACAGGGAAGGGCTCAGCTCCTTCCTGGATTACAAAGCCCTCTATGAGGTGGGTGAGGACTTGAGGTTTGACCACTGCGTGAGGGACAGGCGGTCTGTCTTTGTCCCCAAGACCGATTCTTGACAAGGGCAGAGGCAAAGATAGGGTAGGAGGAGATGGGAAGGCAGCAGCTGCAGAAGGAGCTTGTGGTAATCAATGGAAAAATGGAAAAAAACAGCAAGATTTTTATGACACAAATAATACTGATAATAATATATGCTTGATTTAGAAACTGGAACTTTACATACCCAAATCCTTTGTCGGGGCCGGAGACAAAGGAGGAGCAGAATCTTTCATTGGTGCAGAGTCTGAAGCCTCTGTTACCATCTCATTTGGAGTATCGCTGTCCGATTTTCTCTTCAGAGAGCCAATGGTAGGCTTTATCTAATGTTATGTGGGGGGGGGGGGGGGGACAGCAGGGAAAAACTTCAGCAGTCCTTGTACGGTGATACTTATAATTACACCTAAATAAAAGCTTGACTGTGCACTGTAAATGATTGTAAGTGGTTGCTCTTACCATAGCACCGTTGCTGGAGACTGTGTTAAGATTCCCAGCAACTGTACTTTCCTGGCCTGTGCCGCTTCGTACCTGTGCCAGGGCCACAGCCTGTGTATTTCCTGCCGAGCCCTGCCTGGCTCCCACAAGCTGCACAGGGATGTGCGGTGTGTTGTTGCTGGGTGGCGCTGGAAGAATTGGAGGTGGGTGTCGAGGGGACATCTGCGCAGGTAAACGGTGTCCTTGAGCCGTCTTGGGCTGTATCGGCACAGGACCTTTGTCTGCATTGGTGCTGGCCTGTTGTAAGGGCTGCACTACCAGAGTCTGGGTGTTAACGTTGGCTTTTGTGGTCACGGATCCAATAGGGTAGCCCTGGGTGGTGGTCGGGACATTTGAGGTGGGCACCAGGATCATCGGGGCGGTGGATGAGGACAGGAGAAGCTGTGAGAGAGGAACTCCTGTGGAGGAGGTGGAGGATGGAGCGATAGACGCTGCGGGAGCGACGTTCATGGGAGCTTGGTTTCCAGTCTTTACAGCCATAGTGTTGGCTGTTGACTGCTGGGGAAAGTTCGTTTTGGTCATTTGTTGTTGCCGTTGTTGTTGCTGCTGCTGCTGACCAACAGGAAAACTGGCTCCATCTTTCCTCTCTGGAAGCTCAGACTTGACTGCAACCGGTCTGGGGGCACAGTGTAAGGCGAGATTCTGCACCTTTAACATTAAGAGAAGAGGTTTAAGTGTTAGTTTGTTTTAAATACTGTTTAGTATTGTGCTGAGCGTGTTTGTTAGAATCAAACAGCGCCCCCATGACAGCAATGTCTCTGAAATTCATGTATATACGTCCTCTGTAGTGGGCATTTTGTCCACTACAGAGGACGCATGTCAACGGGCTGGGTCTCAGGAGGATATTATTCATTAGCTTTCAAGTTATAGAAAGTTAATAGTCCTCAAACCTGATCATTGTCAGACTGGGCACTGGCAGGAGCAACTTCATGCTGCTGCTGCTGCTGCTGGTGCTGCTGTTGTTGTTGTTGTTGTGTCTGGGCAACTGTTGCTACGGTAGCAGTTGCCGTACCACCAGGCATGAAGATGAGCTGAGAGGCAAGGGGCGCTCTGAGAGAGCGGTTGACCTACACGAGGAGCAAATCATTATTCACAGCAAATAACTATATACATCAACTCCTGAACAAAGCCAAGCTCATTATTATCAACACTATTGGCAATCACTGTTAGGCTGAAAAATGTTAAATAAGTTTGAATTTTGTGTGTGTGTGGGGGGGGGGGGGGGGGGGGACTTTGTTCTTACAGATGTATAATGTCTGATTCTAGTTCTGAGTAGCACAAGCTACAAGCATAAAAAATATATAAGACTTCACAAGCAGAATATAGCGTCACGTTTGCTGACACAGAAAATGTAAGCATTTCTGGAGGTTGGTTACAAGCGTGATCGTTTTAACTCACCCTGAGATACATCTGTCCCTGTCCTGTAGAGTTTCCACCCAACAACACTGACTGATTGAGAGCTGCTGTTGTTGCAGACGCGGCTGGGCCATGAGGTCGGGGATTAGTCACGGTACCTCCTGTAGACGTGGTGCTTATGTTGACCTGCAAGTATGTTTAGTATTCAGTATTCAACAACTAGATTGATATTGTAATTCAAACAATAGTTAACATAAATACTTACAGTGGTGGGTGCCTGGGGCATGCTGTTACTCGGAGTATTGGACTGCCGACTTGCTGCAAGTGTGGCCTGGTTAACGGAGTGAAATGTGAAGGTTGGGTTGCTGGGCTCTTTCTTTTGTACTGCGTGGATTTTCACATCATAATTCTCGTTACCTGTTGCACCGCGGCCAGATTGTGGAGTTGAGCACTGCTGATCTGCTGCTGCAGCATGAGTTGCTGGAAGTACTGAGCTGCATTTGGTTGTCTTTGCAGCGCTTGGAGAGCCTTTACAAACGAACCCACACACAAATATAGTTTCAAGACAAATGCAAAAGTATTTGTATGTTATCATCTGTTTACAAATTGTTTTTCATCAAATGCCATTGCATGACACACACACCTGTACAGCCTGTCTCTCATACAGAGACATGTGCGCTATCTGCGGCGCCCGAGAGTTCCCACTCGTCTGAGGATTTCCATTGGTGGTGCCGGCGTTTTGGTCTTCACCTCCCTCCATGTTTGCCACTACAGAAACAGAAGCCATTATTAAAAAGAATGGTCATTTTTCTTTACACAATGAACATGAATAAAAATAATAATAAAATCCCATCAAACCAAATGTATCAAGTCAGCATTAGTAAGAATTCACCCTTAAAATGTTCAAGATTTGGATTGCTTTCAAAACACTTTTACACTCTTAATATGTAAACACAAAACACACACGTTAAGTACACTTTAATTTACCAGTGATTAACACAGTATAGCTAAATTAAACAATCCTAGCAAGCAGGAGCAGTTTCGGTACCTTCTCCAGCTAACTAGATGTCAAAATCAAAATCTTTGATCAAAGTCAACACAAGAACAACATGGAGGAAAGCTCAAGACAAGTCAAACAGCAGCTAGCCAATTGTGACCAACTACAATGGACTTGGCTAGTTAGCTAAGCTTTCGCTCATGCATAAAAAAAACACACATTAACATTTGAAAGTGGTACAAGAAAAAAGCCGAATATAAATGCTATAATTTCATAGACAATTGAGGAGGTCTTTACTTTAGTAGCAACACCAAAATAAAGTGTGTGGCGCTAGTTACGTATTAGCAACAAGGGCTAACTAACTAGCTGTACTAAGTGACCATTGCAGACAGAACGCTATAAACTGACTAGCTATATAATGTGCAAAAATACACTATTTAATGCTATTCGGTGTGCTTCTGTGATTACCTTCCTTTGTTATCTGCCCGCTCAACAACTCGATACAATTTAAAATAAGAGTTTGGCTTGGACTACAAACGAAGATACCCTGTCTCTTTTATTTTTTACCTCCAAACAAAACCCCTCCCCTACCGGGGCTTTTCTTCTTCCTTGGTGTTGGCAGTTATCAAACAATGTTAATAAACTATAGCGCCCCCTACTGTATTTGCACGTACACCCCCGAATTACTGTATACTGTATCTACCTTACACAGAATACAACAGTATTACTGTATATATTTCTACACACTACATTGAGTACATATTTCACTTGACATTTGCACTTGTTCAGAATAAAATTAGTGGCAAAGGCTTCCAATTGTGATTAAGGATTTTGGTCAATAAATTACACAAATAATTTGGAGTACATTTGTACAGCAAAAATAAAGTGTATTAAATTATTCCTATGATGTTTCTTTTATAGTTCAAGCCATTATTTTAACGTTTTTTTAAGTAAAATTTGCTGCTAGCCTTTTGGTTTATCAGGTATAACCGTTCTTTTTCCTGTAGCATTTACCAAGAAGTCAAAAACACTTCAACCATTATGTTAGCTTAAATATAAATTCATAAAATGTTTCATCCTTTCAATGTTTAAACATTGGTGATTGCACTTGGGTGTGTATGTAACCCGTCTGTGTTTGTTCCCTCTGCGTTGTGTTCTTGTTCTGCATCTGCTACATTTACTGATTTCACTATTAAAATGAGCATACACGAAGTTCCTTTATATTTTATTTTTCATGTAACCGTAATACAAAAGTTTCACGCCTTGAAATCACCCTTGAACCAGAAGCTGTTGCATTAATCTAGCAGGCGATGATATTCCTTTGCCAAGTCCTGTTCATTATAACCACTCACCAAACTTGGCAAAGGAATGTCAACTGAAACACAAAAAGAAAGTGATAGAAACACACACTGAAGGAAAAGCCTTCATAGCGTCAAAGGGTCATTTGTTTCACAACTTAAACTTAATATACATTTTTATTCAGTGTCAGAATTCCTGTCTCAATCCATCACGTTAATAATAAAAAAGAAAAACCTCATTAATGATATGCTCCGGGCTGTAACACCACCTTTGTAACCATATAGAAAATTAACAATTTTCATAGCTACTCTTTATTCCTACAGACGCGATGCAGCAGCTGAGAGATGGCCTAAATATCTGATCAGGGAAACGTACCATCTAGTCCTGCCTCGCAGCACAGCTGGTGTCCCAATTATGTAGTTTTGTAATTATGAATGCTGGATGTTACTCTGAATTTTGTTTTATGCACTATGGATTCCAATAATTTAGAAATAAATTATGAATAGGCTTGTTATAAATAGCTTGCTTTCTGATGTGTAGCAGCACTTACTAGCATCTACCGGTAGTCGCTGAACAGCCATTAAATTATACTTTTATTTTAAATAGATACAAAATGTGTAGGCTAAGAACATAAATTTGATATAAACTTTCAGCTGGTTAGCAACAACGGTCTAGTTGGTAATAAGCTGGAGATGACCCTGGATGTCAAAGCTTTACTGGAATGTTAAAGGAGAATATTCAACAAAATATTAAATTCAATGGTGTTTTTGCAGCAATTTCTATTTGTGAAAAGAAGCTGTAAGGCCCATCACAGTGTTTTAAATTAATCATTTACATTCTCATGTAACAAATCAGATTTCCAAAGAGTTTGATGAAAGCAAAATGAGACAAAGAAACTTCTGAAATCTGTCAGTACAAAACAAAAACAGGACAAACAACTTGCTGCACTCTGCGCCGACCATCATTACTTACGCAGAGAATATACCAATATCTTAAGTTTTATTTATGCATAAATCTCACCTCTTAAAACTTCCTTTGATGACATAGTTCCGCATTATTCTCTGTTTTCAATTTGTAAGTCTGAATAAATCATTCACTATTTTTTGACATCAAATGCATAGGGAGAAGTGAGTTAACCATCAGCCCTATCTATAACCTGCCTTCACAAGGTCATCGCACAACAGTTGCCAGGCAACAGGGCAGGTTCTAACCTAAATCAGCACAAGAAAAACAAGACTTGTGTCTAACAGCAACTTCACAAAACATGTGAAAGAAGAAACTGTGTCACACAGTGAAACCTTCCGTGCATTTTCCAACATGCTGAGGTCACATCGGTAGTAAGTGGTCATCCCTCTCATCTGGCTCTTCTTCTAAAGGCTCTGTAACGACTCCTCTGTATGGTGAGGCTTCGTCACGATTCCCTGCCCGGCACACAAAGTCACATCCATCCTGTGTCGGGTGGGGATAGCAGAGTCAACCAAACGGACACGGTGAAAAAGATAAATGCTAAATGATCAGAACAAGTATTCTTTAACAAATTCATGAACCAAATATTTTGGATTCCATTATTCGACTGCTCTTACCGCCAACCGGTTTCCAACCTCCACCCAGAAAGCATAGTTTGGGAACTGCTCCATTCCTTTGGCTCCGACAATGAATCGCTGGTATAAGAAGCCTCCAATGAGGTAAAGAATGAATAGACTGAAGACACTGAAAGAACAGATGGGCTTATGTTCACTGACCGAACATCATGACATTCACTACGTTGACGTTTTATTTTGTATTATTACACACATGATGAGTATTATGGAGCCGGTGCCGAGCTGAGACTGAACAACTGGGCATACTCCACTGCAGTCCAGCTCAAACAGGTAGAAGCAGTCCTGCTCCCTCTCCCTGTCCTCCAGCACCACCTCCAGTCGGCCCTGGGATTGGGATGGAGACAGAAAGAGCTCATGACCGGGGGAAATGGATAAAAGGCGAGAGCGCACAAGATGACAAGTCACACAGGAAACACGTGCTCAAACCTACGATCGCATTATGAGCGCAGTGCAAATTCACATCAGCCAAACGCATCCGACGTCATCCCGAGAAACGAATGAACACCACACAGATCGCACGCAAATTACAGATTACTCAGTTACATGAACGGGGATTTTCCTTCTCAAAAAAACAAAACTGCTTAAGAACAAAAACCCCACAACATAACGGACCAAATCTTGTGTCACCTCTCATACCATAAACAAGTGTGCAGTATTCGTGGATGTTACTCAAAGACACTCGTTGATTGCCTGGTCGCCACAGCAGAATAACCCAAATAAATACAGCCCATTGCATTTATAATAAATAAATAAAAAGTGGTATTTTGGGATGAACACACATCGTCACATTTAAATGTTCAAATCTACTCTTACCACATCTATGTCCCTGTTGCAAGAGATCATAATAATGGCTTTCCTCTTCTCCTTGGAACAGTGTCCATCGTATGTGTCACCATTTCTGTAAATCAACATCACCCAGTCACCTAGAAAAAGACAATGGTTAAAATTTACACAACATGCAAACGTTTGAGATTATTAGGTTTTTCAGGCACTTACTTCCTCCAATGGCCTGTGTTGAATTATACATGCCAATCACCGTTGGCTTAGTTTCCTTTTTCTTGCTGTCCACCTGAATAACTCCAGCTCCTGCAACACCCCCGGCATCCCCACACAACTGAAATGTGTAAGAGTAGCTATCGTCTCCAATCTTGACCTCGGATGTAAAGCTGCCAACAAGAAAAAAAAAAAAAATCCACAAAATAAATAACAAGACATTGTCAAAAAACAACATTTGTCATGTTGTTGTGGCTACGCTGCATACCAAAAGAAGACATGTACGGTATATGGCATGTCATTTCTTACTTCTTATGGGCAAGTGACTCGAGTCGATTGAGGACATTCAGTTCTGATTTAGACTCGGAGAACAGTTTGCAGTTCTTGGTGCCGTTGGCAGTGAACACCCCTCTCCCACACAGGACAAGCTGAATAGCAAGGGTCCACACCAAGATGGACTCCACTCCGTGTCTGTTGGCCATCTAGCAAAAAAGATGGATATTTCATTTATCGACACAAATGATTTTCAAGCATATTTACTACTCATTTGAAATCGGGGTTAGACAAGATACACACAAGGGATTCAAAATTGTTCCACAATAAAATGTCTGCACATCACGGAGTCAGACGAAAAAGGACAGACTGCTTATAGCAGGTCAAACATGTGGAACGACTGAGAATCAGGATAAACATTTCTCCATGTTTCATCTCAAACAAATTCTGACATTCCCCTCTAAAGAAGAGGAATAGGTCTGTACAAGACAGAATATTTACACATATTATGTGAAGCAAAATAACTGGGTTTTAGAATGCCGTCACCTTACGTGCTGTGAAATATTAATGGACATCTTTCACTATTTTATCTTAACATTTCTTCAAATTCAAATGCATTTTGAATCAATACGCTAAACCATTTTGATCGAGCACTGATTAAATTCACTAACCTTTCTGATTTAATCTTTAGTACCTTCTATAGAATACACTGCACTAATCTACTACATAGTCCAAGAGCACGAAGGGACCTGTGAGCAACTTCATTTCCTGCTTACTACCTGCAAATTCAGTGGCATTAATATAAATTACTAATCACTTTGTCCAATTCTTGTAAATCAGGTCAACTGCCACTTGGTAATGCCTTTGGAGAATTGTGCAACCACGTTTTCAAGCGTTGTGTACTTGCAAAATATCTACTCAAGAGGCAAAAAGTTTTCATCAGGAAACAGATGGGTGGATATTACCCCTCTAAAAATGTAACAGTAACATTAGTCTACATCATGCACGTACCTTCGCGGCTTCTTCTACTGTAAATGAGTTGGAAAAGCTTTTTGTTAGTTAGATTAACACACAAACTGACAGGACTTTGACGTTTAGCTAGTTGGCGATGAAAGTGAGCTTCCTCGCGCTAACTCCGCTTCCTGTTTTACTCAACGTACAAACATGTTCTATAAGGCAGAAAGAAAATATTAAATTATCATGTACGCTGGAGTTTTGAATCAACTATAGCAGCAAGTATTCCTGCCGTGGATAATAAACGCGTTTTCCCACAAAGCGTGTAAAGTGGCTAACCAAGAAACTAACAAGCTACAAGACAGTAGCGAATTGCGGAAGTGAAAACAAACGCACACGTGACCTCCCGGAAGAAGCGCGACCAATGAGCAGGAGCTGAATTCCCACGCGCCCGCGTCAGCTGACGCGTCAGCTGAGGTTTAACATAACTGCGTTTGAAATGTTATCTACCCCTGTTACGTCTATTATTTCATCATTTAATGCACTTTCAAATTAGGAAAGACTCTTTCTATACAATATCGCTGAATTTAAACACGAAAGATTTTAATAATAATAATTGCATGGGAAAACATATTCTCTGTTTTAAATCTGTTGTACGTAATAATTTTATAAAACTGATACTTATTTGATTTTGTGGAAAAGTTGTCTGTTAGGAATTGAATGTTAAGCTGGTGCATATTAAACCTTATGAAACAGAGTAATCAATCGATCAATCAAATCTTTATCGGCCTGAGGGCATCAAAGCAAACTTGGAGCACAGGATGTGGTCATTTTGGGAAATGATTATTTTGCCTTTATTGACCACCTGTTTCTTTCATTAAGATCGCAGATCTCTCTGCTGAACTCCGATTATTTTGGAGCAGATTTTAACTAAGTTATATAAACTGTTTTTTTGTCAAACCAACAAACAAAAGAATCAAGAATCTTAAGTACAAGACAGCTTTTGCAAAGTGTTTGATTGATCAATTTAATCTAAAACTGTCTCATCTACTAATCATGACATGGCTTGAAAACTTCAGACAGAACAGTTTAAAGTGAGTAGATTAAAGTTGATGAGTTCACTCAGTGAATTTAGGCACTGTGTTTTATCTACTCAAGAATGCACTGTCTTACTTGGTCATATTAAATAGAGAACTCTTGTTCATGTGGACAAAACCATTCAAAGGTATTTTTGGGGGGGATTTACTTTGCAACCTTTGGATATCACCACGCTTGCTGTACTTGTACTCTAACATTCTATCTAATAAATATATTCATCATCATCACCCCCCTTGGGTTCCTCCTCTTCGATTATTATTATTAAATATTGCTTTTTAAACAACGTGGTGAGTTTTCATTTCTTGTTTCATTCCTCCAAAACTATTGGAGGGGGAATTTGGGAAGAAGTTGTAGGCCTCAGTGATCTTTAACCTGTGCGCTCTTACTCTCCCCTCCCCCAACTCTCCATTGTGATGCGTCACAGCCTTTCGCTTACCTGGCTGTTTCTGTTGCGCAGACACACCCAGTTACTCCATATCAACCAATCAGTGAACCGAACAGAGTCACAGAGGAGGTGTTACTTCCTGTCTTTTTGCAAGAGAGAGGAATGGGGCTGGAGAGGGCAGTGAGTTTTGTTTGTCCACTCAGGTAAGCTAAGAAGGACTGAGCGGTAGGCAGACATTGATTTAGATTTGTTTGAGATGTCTCTGATCAGCAACAGCGACTGAGACAGCGAGAAGGAGGAGGGGAAAGAGAAGTGCCAATCTGTTGAGACTTGTTTGGGAATTTCAGGAAGCACAGGGGGAGGTGGGGAAATGCCGAGAGAGAGAGGGGGGCAGGTAGAAGAAGAAAAAAAGCAAGGAGAACTCAGGCGTAAACATTAGGGGGTTTCTCAATAGTTGACATTTTGAGAGGGAAACAATAAGGGTTGATTTAGTGGGAGAAAAGGAGGGCATTTGTTACCTGGGCAATTTTAGAACAGGAATTAATTCTTGCTGTGCTACCCCATGCATTTGAGGTGAGCTGCTCTGGGGAGGGGGGAGAGACCACAGATCTCCCCAGGATTCAAAGTTCAGGTGAGCTCCTTTGCCATTAAATAAATATATATATATATATTAAGGTAAAGTGCCCTGTAAATGGTAAATTTCTCTGGACACAGATTTAGTTGACGCTTGTCTGTGGTGAACATGTTACATGCCGTGTCTATGTGTCACAGGCCTTGCTTGCTGAACGAAGCCTTTTGGTATGTGGCGCTTTGCAGGTTTGTGCTGCATTCTTAGAGAACTGCACGAGGGGGTCACCTTTTATTTGACCTGGCTGCATATTCCCTAGTCTGTAATGTACATTTACCAGACACCCTTGTTTGTTTTCAAGTGTTTCATAACGTTCAGCTCCAAGTTGCAGTTATTAGACTTTATTGCAAAACATCAGAACAGCATACCGACCTGAACACAGGATTTTGAATGGCTGCCACTTCGGAGATAGAGAGATAGCATTCATGGTCTTTGTCAGTTGACCTGCAGATAAATGATTTGTCCGTTAAAATAACTTAACTATCAATGTTTAATTCCTTAACTGACTTGTGGGGCCTTAATGTCTTTTAGGTTTTGTAAATGATGTTATAATGGGGACCAAAAAACCCAGCAGCACCCTCTACAGCAACAACAAAACATCTGACCGCAAGCTTCAGCCAGGCGGAAGAGTTTCTCGAGATCCAAGTCCGAGGCCGGCGGCTGCGCAGTCGGAGCGGGAGAGAGATGGAAGCCGAGAGGAAGACAGGAGGAGAGAGAGGGATGCAGAGAAAATGAAGGACAAGACAAGATACAGAGATATGGACCCACGGGAAAGATACTATGAAAGAGAACGCGCTCCTGTACCCAGGCCGAGAGAGGGGGGGAGAGAGAGGAGGCAAGAAGATGGCCAGAGCAAAAATGGGAGGCCGTTGTCAAATGTGGAGAGAGAGAGTGAGAGAGAAGAAGCAGTAAGGGGGACGAGAAAAGGGGACACATTTCCCAGAATGAGAAGAGGCAGTGGAGAACACGGCAAAAGGATGACTACCGCAGAGCTAGAAGGAGAGGAAGGTGACAGGAGGCAGAGAGAGAGAACAAAACGACTCCAGACAGATGGGTGGCAGAGAGAGAGGGAAGCAGATGAGCTCAGAAGCAGGGCAAAGGAAGAGGGACGAAACCCTGGACGAAGACCCGCAGAAGACGACAAATCACGACAGAAGGAAAGGTATCTGGAGTCTGGTGCTGGTTTCCAAGACAGGAGAAGAGAACTTGATTCTTGGGATAGACGAGAGAGGGATGGAGATAGAAAGAGAGGAAATCCAAGAAATGACATGGGAAGAAGAGAGGCCAGGATTTCGTCTCCACACAGAAGACATGAGAGGGACAATGACACAGATAGGAAGGAGAGGGAAAAAGCTCAACGAAAAGAGGGATGGCGGAACTCCAGAAGCGAAGGAGATAGTGAAGAGAGAGAAATGTGCAGGGAGAGAGACAGGGACAGACGGAGGGAGGAGTCATATCAACACAGCCAGAGTGAGGGGGAGAACACAGTTAAAACAAAGGGAGAGAAAGAGAGAGATTGGCAAGGGTACAGGGCAGAGGACAGGCAGAGATACCGAGACGGGGAAAGAGAAGGTGATCAATCCAGACGGAGGGGAGCGGAGAAAGATAGGGCGAGGTACAGAGAGTGTGACAGGAGAGCACCAAGGGAGGCGGAAGAGGAAGATAGATGTAAGGAAAGTATAAGAGACATGAACGACGACAGCAGAGAGGACGAAAGATTCAGAGAGTATAAGCAGAGGAGGTGGAAGGAACTCAATGAGAGAGCGCCAGATCCTAAATGGCAGGATTCAACAGACAGAAGCAGTAGATCCCTGAATGAGAACGTGCCAAGGGTGCCACGAGGCCAGAGCAGTGGAGAATGGAGCAATCCTGAAAGTGACAAAGATGTAGAAGAGCGTATAAATTCAAAGACGGCTGTTGAAAGAAGTAAAAATGAGAAAATAAGATGTGATAGAGAGGCAGTAGAGACGACAGGCAGCAGAGCAGAGCCGAGAAGGATGTGGTTGGAGCCACAGAGGGGCAAGACTAGTAAAGGGGAATTTGTCGACAGAGAAAGATATGTAAGAGAGAGGAGTAAGGAGTCGCAGGATGATGGGCAGACATTAAAAGAGCAACCATGTGGCCGATACTTGGACCACGGCAGTGCACAGAATGAAGGGAGACACAAGTACAGGGGGGACTTAGAATGGCAGACAGGGGGTGTAAATGTAGATGGAGAAGAGATGGGTGAAGTCAGCAAAGAGGTGGATAAGGGAGGGAAGGGACATCGGTCTGACAGTGATGGAAGGATAGCGGGACACTGGCAGAGGGAGGCAGAGGGGGAGAACGTGACCGATAACACAGAGGAGAGTGACAGAGAGGAAGAAGGTGGCAGCGATTACTGGATCCGCTCTGAGAGCGATGGAGGAAGTGAAACGGAGGCGACGCAAGACAGACACAGAATGCTGTCAGGAGAGGACGGTTTTGTGACTGTGTCCAGTGGCGGAGATGAAGGGGATGAGAGAGGGGAGGAGGATGAAGAGGAAGAATTTGAGGACTGTCAAGAGTTCTTGGACCTGGGTTATGAAGGCCCCTCAGCGTCTTCTTTAAAGGAGAATGAGAGAGAAGATGGTAAACAGGAGTTGGTTGATAAAGATGAGCATGGTAAGGAAAAACAGCCAAAGTACATCTTCTGTGTGATTGGGCAGACGTTGCCCAAGGCAACATCCGGCGAGAAGTCACTGTCACAAGTTGATCAAGTTCAGGAAGTGGAAAGTGACAACCCAGTTTTGAAAAGTCATCGTCATTACAGTCAAGACGACACGCAGAAAGCTCAGGATGACCGGCATGCGACACTGACTAGAAATGAAGACCCGATCATCAACGACCCAGACAAAGAGGACAAGAGCGAGTTAAATATACCGAGGGAGGAAAGGGCCGAAGCAACGGAGGTGGATATCAGATGCAGAGTGTTGCCAGAGCCTGAAACCACAAAGACTGAGGAGGGAATGAAGCAAGAAAAGGAGCACCCATACGCTGAAATCGGGCAGATCAACAGAGACTCACTGACTGACAGACTCCTCATAGAATGGAGAGAGAGAAATAAAGAAACAGGAAGAGAAAGGGATCAACCTTCTCCACTGAGTAATTCCTTTGACAACAAGCAAATCCAACCCCTCTTGGATGTCATTAACTCTGGAGCAATGAGCCCAGAAGAGATGGAGGCTATTCGCATCCGATTGAGTGGGGCTTGGAGTATGTCAGAGGAGCCCAAGCGACATTCCCAAGCCCCCCACCTCAAATGGGCCAAAGACGTTGTACGTGAGATTCTAGGGCGTTCAGAGGACCAGACTTTGGATGAGTCTGATGCAGAGGTGCTTGGAGAGAAGGGGGTCAACCGGCCTGAGACAGCGATCAGGGATGAAAAGCGACACGCGGGTGCTGAGGAGACTGGAGAAATGTCCGTTTTTAAGACAGGACTGGGCGGACAGCACTCAGAGCCACAGCTGGAGGAAGGACTGAGAGGTATGGGGCACAACCAAGCTGGCATGCATGTTGACCAGTTCACAGCTATGCATGGTGACACGCCTACACATGCTCATGCTGACACACTGATAGACACAGACGAGAAGGATCACACGATGGACAAAGAGCCCGAGTCCTCTAGTCAAGTTCATTTAGAAAAAGCTGATTTGGGCGCGGAAACGAGTGAGGAGGCAGGTGATGAAGCTGAATTGTCAGAAATACAAAGAGAGGCAAGGAGAGAGAAGGAAGTGGAGATGTACTTATCTGTGAGCAACACACTTTACAAGCCCAACAGCTGCCCAATTCTTAATTACGAAACTGAGTCTGGCCCCCATATTCCCTCAACCGATGATGAGGAGCAGGAGCTGGAAGAGCAAGAGGGTGAAGGTGCAAGAGAAATTCAGGGAGAGGAGGCTGAAGAGGCTTTTGTTGCAGAGGAGTTCGGAAGGATGAGGGAAGGAGAGGTGACGGATGAGACGGGCGGCAGGCAGGTATTGACGGAAGAGAAGAAAGTAAAAGAAAAGCTTCTCACAAGCTGCAGTTTCCGAGATTTGGGTCCCGAGGCCCGGTTACGAAGAAGGGGAATCCGTAAAACCACTGAAAGAAGAAATGGAGAGAGAGAGGAGGAGGAAGAAGAAGAAGGTGTTGGAAGGGACCGCAGGACCAGAATATTCTCTGTAACAGGTAACGAGCATGATGCGCTGCCACGCTGGTGTCTGTGCTGAGCTGTCAGAAACCCTCAAATGACTTCTTGCTTGGATTTCATTGTTGATTTCTGTCTAGTTTCTTTTGAGATCTCCGAATCGGCTTGACGTGTTTCGGAGTCAAACTTTAGATGAGTAAATTACAGATAATTTGTCTTGTCATTTCCTCGGTTTCTTTTTCATCGTTTTGCCATTACGTCAAACATAGAATCCCCCCGACATCCTAGACATTACCGGCGCAGACATGAACACGATCGCATTGACTTTATCTGCAAACTGCGTCATAGTGTTGTGGTTCCAGAAGGTGGGCGGAGACGAGCAGAGGTGGAGAAAGCAAGTGGAAACCAGACCTGGCAGCTTAAAGGCTGGGCTTTTTTTTTTTTTCTCTCATGCTGTGAGACACAAAACTAGAAGCAGAGACATTCAGATCTTATTTTATGCAGTGTTTCTAAGTTGAGAGCTATCTCATTTATCGTTTTTATATATTTATTTAAACCGCTTTCTATTTTTGTTTCATTTAAACTGTTCTCTGTTGCTCAAAGCGACTCAATCCAAACGCAGTGCACTGGTATGCTGTTATATAGTTCTTCCAAAAATACATACTTTTTCCTTCCAGATGACGAGGATGATAAGTGCAAAAGCTGGGGCGAAGTAGAGCTGAGGTGAGTGGAACTTTCACACGCACATATTTGCCGGTGATGTATACATACAGTAGTAGTAGTAGTGGTACAGTATGTATTTGAGTGATCTTCCCTGAAAACTGTCGAGGTTTAGCACTGTTTCTCTTTGTTTTCTGGAGGGTTACGGTGTTTTACATTTTCTTTTATCTATTTTAGTTGAATGTGAATTTGGCCGTTTCAGTCATTATTTTACTGTTTTTGACAAATTGTCTTTCTTTACACTTCAGGAATGTTTTGGACACAATTGAAAAACGGAAAAGGAACTCGAGGTTCTTCAGTGAGTATTTCTGTTCACCTTTTAATTATGATGCCTGTTTTCAGAATGTGTACTTTTTTTTTTAAACATATTTTCTTGGTGTGAATCTTGCTGGATGGATTGCTAGAAAATTCCATGTCACACAGTTCAGCACATAACTTTTTATTTGTTGATGGGGGGGAAAGGATGACATATTTGGGTGTTTCCCTTGTATGTGGGATTCTTCCCTCCGTGATCTAAGACCTACGGACTTTCCAAAATGAAAGGAAATATGTTTAATTTTCCTCATTCCATTTAAAGATGATCTTGTAAACAACCTTGGCGGAGTGTGTTTAACGTATGATCCGCATGGATCGGACAGGAAATGGGGCGGGGTGTGTGAGTGCGTGCTTGCGTAAGCGACAGGTTTCTACAAGCATTCGGAGCTGCTAACCGAATAGCACCCCCTCTTTAACTTTGCATTCCAACAAGTTTGTTGAAGGAATGTCAAATACAAGCAAGTCTCCTCTGCTAACATGTTTCCCGTCTGTTTCTCTTCTTTCTTTTGCTTTTCCTGTACCTCCCTTCTCTCCTCTGCCATCTCTCTTTGCCTTTTGCGCCTCCTTTCTCTCTCCCAGATGCCGCGCAGCTCTACCAGCAGTACAGCGAGGCCGCTCAGAACTTCGAGATCCTGCGCCAAGCTCGTTCCGATGCCATCTCGCTGTCCGAGGACGTTACCCGATCGCCTGCCCCTTCACCTCCTCCTGCTCGCAGACCCCTTCCTCCCCTTCCAACTATCCAGCACCCCCACTCCTTGTCCCACACAGGTTCTGTCACCAGTGTCCAAAGCTTGCCTCTCCCTGAGCCCCCCAAGAGGGAAGGCAGGCCTCCCTCTCCACGTCTATCAGTCTCTCTCACACAGTCTTCCACGCTGTGGCGGGACCTGCCGGGGGTCAGGCACAGTACTGAGCTGGAGGTTCTCACAGAGGATCAGAGGCGATTGCAGGAGGTAATTATTGAGGTTCAGTAACTGAAGTGCAAAACATTTCACTCTGAGTGAGCTTTTTTTTTTTTTTAAACCATCCAAAGCCATTAATTTACATGAAACTTTAAGGATTTTATGGCAGAATATTCCAACCTCAGTGAAAGTTTAAATAATTCTCCTGTTTATTCAATCCCGTGTGGTGATCTTACTTTTTCATCTGTATTGTTTAGCAGAATCATGCAAACAGCGGCTCAGCTCACTCTTTTCTTTCAGCTGAACTTTTTTAATGAGCATCCAACTGATTTTCTGTAATGTAAAACAGATCAAATGCAGTTTTAGTGATTCACCTCCTCCTGGGTGATTATTTACCGCTTCACTGTTTTAGATTTCTTTTCACAGCATCGGCTTCTTTGTACTGGGAAATGCCGTGATTTATATGAATCAGTATTTCAGTGCAATTACGTCACACTTCAAACCAATAAAATCACATGAAATGTTCCAACTTGCCACATCTCAGAGTTACCCAGTTATTAATCCACCTTATTTATTTTTTCTCAGAAGTGTGTCTTGCGTAATCGTCTATTTCTCTGGAAACTACGGTCTTTCCTTGTAAACACTGTCTGCTGGGATACGTATTGTGAAATCTTCCCTCTTACTCATGATCTTGTAAATTCCCCGGCCTGTAGACAGTTGCCGAGCCTTCACTTAGTTGCTAGATGTTTCCGTGCAGATCTTCCTTATCTAGTTTCTCTTTTAATGCGTTTCTTATTTAACCCTTCGCTTTTTGCTCTTCCAGGTGAGATTTGAGGTGGTGACCTCAGAGGCCTCCTACTGCCGTAGCTTGGACATAGTTGTTGAACACTTTGTGAAATCCAAACAGCTAGGGGCCTTATTGACGACTCAGGACAGGAGCTGGCTCTTTTCCCGGCTGGCGGACGTTCGAGCCATCAGCCACAGGTCAGAAATGTTACACGTGATTTAGCGTTAATCCTCTGAATGAGACTAAATGTTATCTTTAACATCTGACGTGAGATACTCACAAAGTGGTTATCATAGCCGTTTGCCTTACAAATCTGTGGAAGGGAAATGTACGAGAGATTTTGTTGTGGGTTTTGTGCAGTTTCTTATCAAAACTGGAGGAGCGGGTGGAAACGGACGTCATATCCTTCACCATGTGCGATATCATTGCCCGACACTGCCCGCGCTTCAAAATGGTTTACGTGCCCTACCTCACCAATCAGTCGTACCAAGACGCCACCTACCAAAGACTAATGTAAGCCGTTCAGTTGCACTTTTGTGTTTTCTCCGATACATCTCTTTTATTGGGACATTTCGTAATAGAGCCAGCAAGAAGCGCGTGCCACATTCTCTCGCTGAAACCCTCAGCTTCTCTTAAATCTAAACATTGAAACTCTTTCTTTCTGTTAGGAATGAGAATCAAGGGTTCAGACGGATTGTGGAAAAGTTAGAGAGGAGTCCAGTTTGCCAGAGGCTTCCTCTTCGTTCCTTCCTTGTCCTTCCTTTCCAGAGGATAACAAGAATTAAGCTGCTTGTCCAGGTGTGTGTGTGTGTGTGTGTGTGTGAGTGGGTGGGTGTGGTGGCAAACGACAAATTACAACAATGACATTTTTAATCCTGTTCCTTCTATCTCAGTTAAATATAGTCAAACTATTTATTTCCAGAACATCGTGAAGAGAACATCTCCTGGTACTGCTGAGGCGACTCAGGCCATTAAAGCTTTGAAACTCCTGGAGAAGGTAGCTGCATCTGTTTTCTCTGTATGTGTGTGTGTGTGTGTGTGTGTGTGTGTGTGTGTGTGTGTATATATACACGTCTCCTTGGTGACACAAGTCTCTTTCATTGCTTTTCTCTCAGCTGATTCAAGAGAGCAACGACAGCATCACACAGATGAAGAGCATCGAGTCTCTGGTCTGCCTCAGTGCTAAAGTGGACTTTGAATGCAGAGTAAGTGAAGACGATAAAGAACGAACATCACGAGGATTGTATTGTAATGATGTGATAGCATGTTGTCATTTTAAGAATATTTATTGTATCAGGACATTGATTTCAGCTATCAATTTCAGCACTGAGTAAATTTCCCAGTGATCTCTAGGAATTTTATTGTAGAGACTACAAAACCTTGTAAATGGCGCTTGAATTTGATCAAATGTTAAAGATTATAACGTGCTAACATCCTTCTGGTCTTTGTTTCTTCTCTGTGTGTTGCACAGACTCTTCCTCTGATCAGTCAGTCTCGGAGGCTGGTGAGAGAGGGGCCAGTCACCGAACTGATGGACTTCTCCCGAAAAGAGACGGAAAGGAATATTTATTTGCACCTATTCAATGACTACTTGCTCCTTTCACTACAAAAAGAGTAAGTCAACAAGCATTTAATGCTAGAATAATCCATTCCAGCTGTGCTCATCCTTATGATCGTCTACATCCGGCTTTCCTTCATCTGCAGTCTCTTTTCCTCGCCTTAATCTCCTCATTTCTTTCTCGTCGTTCCAGAGGAGGAAGGTTCACGGTCATTGACCATTCTCCTGTATCAGAACTGCGAGTGGAGAACTGCCGTGTTAAACTCCACTCCCTCCAGAAGAACCTGTTCCGACTGCACATGTCCCACAGAGCCCCGCTGCTACGGACTGACACACAGTAAGACACGGGGATGAGGACATGAGAAAGCCTTTGTTGCCTGAAACACATTACAGAAGATAAAAACCATCTCCCCCCCCCCCCAGGAGTGATAAGCTACGATGGATATCTGCTCTTTCTCGGCCACATCCTGAAATAGATTTTTCTGCTGCACAAGGTAAAGACTGTTTTTTTGGTCTAAAATCTTTGCATCTTTTACTCTACCTCTAAATTAATATTGCATAATCCATCCTTACCCACAGATTTAATGAATGCAAATGAGGTGGAAAAAATAGTATTGTGGGATGTTTCCCCAAAACAGGGATACAATTTGGTGAAACTGGATTTGTGGTTAATTGTTACATTTTGTATGTACGCATTAAGGCTAACATGAAATGAGGGAGAATATTTAGAAAAGAAGAATAGAGCTGATGGAATAAATTCACATACTATAGTGGAAATATTAGCGGCTTAATAATGAAAGAGCATTGCATTATTTGCAATGTTGACCTATTGTTTTTTTGGCAGTGGCTCTGACCTCTCTTCTTTTTTTACACAGATTTTACACAGATGCAGTGTATCCGAGCATTTGTTGCCCAGCAGCCCGATGAGCTGTCATTAGAAAAAGCGGATATTATTCTTGTTCACCAAAAAAGCAGTGACCGTAAGACTACCGCGTTACCTGTCCTATCATTCCTTTACAGAAATTGCTCTCACACATTCATTTCTTTGGTGACAGAATTGACCTGAGCCTAGAATTATCACGCAATGCCATCAGATGCTTTATCTTGGACTCTTACATCTTTCCAGATTGGGTAGAGGGGACCAGAGTTTCTGACCGGCATCGTGGATGGGTGACCAATTCCCATTTGGAAACCATAACCAACTCCAGAGTCCGGCAACGCAACCTGGCGGATGCCCTCAAGCTGACGACGGCCACAGCTGCTGTGTGATCCGAATGTACATACAGTGGGACAAAGAGGGAACATACTGGATGCACCGAGAAGAACGAGACTCAGCCCACCTGCTTTAAACCATTAACAAGAGTTTTATGGACCTCAAGTACTATGATGTAAAGCTGCTCACAGACATGCAGCAACTGACATGCTGGAGGAACGCATTTTTTACCTGTTTCACTCGGTCAAACAATGTATTGTCATAAAGTGTCTGAACTGCTGAGGACCTCCTAAAAGACATTAAGGACTATGCGACTCCATTAACTGAAATCTACGGTACATTACAGGCATGGCGTGTGATAAAAGGCATCAATAACCGGTGTGTCGAAAGGAGGCTTTAAAGGGAAATCACATTCCCAGATCATTTTGGGGGGGGGGGGAAAATAATGTTGAACAAAATCTTTGAGTTGAGTGACCGATTAATGCCTATTGATGAATTGACCCCAGCATGTGCAGGAGAGGTGTCGCAAATCATGCCTAAATGTACGAGTTAATTCAAAGATGCGCAGACCTTACACACCGAGTACGATTTGTGCTGGTAGAATAAAATTATTCATGCCTTGGCCTTAGTGAATTGTGGTTTATTTCCTTTAGCATAGAACTTCTCTTGCTCTTTCATGGATATTATTGCGACAAAGGTTCACGGCGAGCCTTTACTTTGAGCTCTACGTTTGTAAACACAAGCGACTGCGTCTGCGTCTGCGTGACTTGTTGACAGAACAGCGCAGTCCCCACGTCACGCACGTCGCCTGTCTGACTCGTAGCCCTGACGCTGCGTCATCATGTCCTGATATACCGAGAACTGCCGTTGGTTACATGAACCATCACTCAAACGAGAAGGGGCGGTAACCATTTAAGATCGACATCAGTCCTCAACCAATGACTGCAGTCGCAGCCCTGCCTCTCCCCCCCGCCTCTGTTGTTCACGAATATCTTTGTCTGTGATTGGTCAGATATACGGTGGGCGGGTGCTGCAAGTGTTTGTTGTTTTCGTTCAGCAGACAAGTCGACATCTTTGACACTGTTATGTTTGTGTTTTGAGTTAATAATTTCAACCCCGACTTTTCTTTTTGAGAAATTTGACGACACAAGGATTACTGGAGGGTACACAGTTTTGTTCTGCTGCGTGGAATTTTGTTGTTGTTGTAATTTTCGAAGGTACGTGGACACTAAGATCTTGTCAACGTTAGATGTAGCTGTTGTCACGCTCATAGTCAAGAAGAACCACGAACAGCTGGTGTTAGAACAGTCAGTAAAGCCACTCTTTGCATATTATATAGTTGTACAGGATTTCCAGGTGACGGCCAATGGGTTAAAGATAGTGTTTATTTTTTGTGGTTGTATCTGGATATGGAAGCTAGCTCGAGAAAGGGCGACGTGTCTTTTACCCTCTCCACTGTGGATCCAGAAACTCGTGATTACAACAATCCATACAAAAAGCCACGATGATGATGATGATGTGTTGTTTAGCAGGGTGTTATTAATTGCATTCCTGTCACAGCTTTTGGTCACTGACTGAGATCTACATCTCAAACAACCAGACTGGATTGTTTTGGGACCATTTTGTTTTTGTTTTTGTTTTACTTTGGATTATATTGGGGTTGTAAATAATTAGCATTTTCGTTTCTAAATAGTTTTTTCTCTTTACATATGTTACTTTTAGTTAAAAAAAAAAATCCCCTTCAAAATGTTTTTTATTTTATTTACATTGAAATATAATAAAAGTGAAGAGTTGAATACTGATTCTTTACTACAGTTGGCTAATAAAGATTACATGTGTTAGTTCTTTCAAAGAAATGATTTAAAAAGTACAGTATATCATCCATTGGATGGCAAAAGCTTATAATAGTAAAAATGCTATAAAGCAGTTTTAAGCAGTAATTTGTTAAAATCATCTGTTTAATCAATTCAGCAATTTGAATTCATAATCTTTCCATACCACCACCCAGAAATTGGCATCTACAAAATATTTGACGAAAAGATGACTCAGCCGTGACTCTAAATCCATGAAGTCATCTGGTGTCGATTCTCCTTTGTCTTCTTCGTAAATAATGCCATTGTGAGTGAATTCACGTCTTCTGGTCTTGTTTGGTTCCTTGTGTTGCCTCCAGATGGGCAGTCAGTACCAGCGCTCAGTCGCACTGGAGGTGAGGCGAGCAGAGGGAGAGAGAGTTCGAGCCAAACACCCTGACAAGATACCGGTGAGTGGAGCTCTGGTGATTTACTATTACTGATAGTTAATTCACCATGACAACAAGTTATGAAAACATACCTTTTTCTAAAGCCATTTTGATCTATGAGTTTCTAAACCTATTTAAACTATGAATTTACTGATTTTTAATTTTAGGCACATGAACTCATTCTTTCTCTGTGGCGATGACTGATTATTAATTTTTTTTTTTTAAACAGATCATTGTGGAGAGGGCTTTGAGGTCACGGGCCCCTGAACTGGACAAGAAGAAATACCTAGTGCCCTCAGATTTAACAGGTGAAATTCACAAACTTGTGATCTCCTCAGTATTCTAAGAAGAATATTCCAAAAAAAGATGAATAAAAACAAATCTGAGAATAGAAGAAAAGCGATTTAAACAGTTCAATTTACTAATTAGTGTTTCACTTCAGCCAAAACCCTTTCAGTCATTGTTCTGTTGTTTCTTTTTTGATTTGAGTTAATCATGTCTGAGTTAAGATACTGACTGAAATACAATGACTACTAAAACTGCAGTTTTATGATGGTTGTTATAGCACAACCACTTTATTCTTATGTTTTTTAATCTTTTGTTTTGGAACAACAATTTGTAAACTGTATTCTTTCTTTGAAAACATATACTTGTATACCAGGAATAATGATTATAATAATATAGAAAGGTCATCCTCTAGCCCTGTTCCCTGGCAGTTCCATCCTCAGCATCCTTCTACCGATATAGTCCCCGTCTCTCCTCTGGACATGTCCAAACCACCAAAGTCTGTCCTCTCTGACCTTGTCTCCAAAACGTCTAACCTTCACTGTCCCTCTTATTGTCTCATTTCTAATCCTCTCCAACCTGCTCACTCCCAAGGAGAACCTCAGCATCTTCATCTCCTCCACTTCTAGCTCCGCCTCCAGTCTTTTCCTCAGAGCCACTGTCTCTAAGCCGTCCATCATAGCTGTCCTCACCACTGTCTCTAAGCCGTCCATCATAGCTGTCCTCACCACTGTCTCTAAGCCGTCCATCATGGCTGTCCTCACCACTGTCTCTAAGCCGTCCATCATGGCTGTCCTCACCACTGTCTTGTAGACCTTTCCCTTCATCCTATCACTCTTGTTGACCCGAGGTACCTGAAGTCCTCTAACTTCTTTACGTCTACTCCTGGTAACTTCACTGTTCCCCCTGGGACCTTCTCAGTTACACACACATACTCTGTTTTACTCCTGCTCACCTTCATTCCTCTCTTTTCTAGAGCAGACCTTCACTTCTCTAGATTCTCCTCTACCTGCCCTCTGCTCTCACTGCAGATCACAATGTCATCTGCAAACATCATATTCCTAGGGGCTTCCTGTCTCACCTCATCTGTTAGTCTATCCATCACCATGGCAAACAAAAGGGCTCAGAGCTGATCCCTGGTGCATCCCACCTCTACACTAACCTTGAACCTTGAACCATGGGAACCTAAATCCCGTGAGGAGCTCCTCATGCAAAATGAAACTTAGTGTGACTCCTGCTGACCATCTTACTTTCTTTTCGCTCCGTTGATTTTTTAGTGGGCCAGTTGTGCTTCCTCATTCGCCAGCGTGTGTCTTTGAGACCAGAAGAGGCGCTCTTCTTCTTCGTCAACAATTCCCTTCCCCCGTCCAGCTCCCCTCTTTCTGCTGTATATGAGGTAACCTCAGCCCTCCACCCATGTTCACAGGTGGACACACACACACACAAGTATAAATTTATCTATGACACTATTGCCCACTTTCAAAGCATTTTGTCTTTCCTGCCTTAGTACATCAGACCCAGTCAACCTAAATAGATGTGCTTAGATGGCAATGTTACTTCTCTTTTCTTGATCCCAAACTTTCCTTCCAGTAACTCATGAACATTTAAATAAATAAATGCAAACTCGGTCGCTGAACATTACTGTTTGAGCAAGAAGTTATAGAGTCTGGATCCTCAGACTCTATAACTCAACACTCATCATGCTGAATTATGCTTTACTCTGTTTTGTTAGGAGCACCACGAAGAGGACTTGTTTCTCTACATGACTTACAGTAATGAGAGCGTGTACGGCGCCTGAGGGAGGAGGAAAGACTCAAAACGACAGAGATGCAGAAGAATTGAGAAGAGACAAAGTCAGACTGCCTGAAGAAAAAGGATTCAAAGTGTTTTGTAGAGTTTGTCAAGGCTGAGGGATCTGCTACATTTACGTTAGTCTATTTTTTGGGTTTAGCGAAAACATTTGAGTGCTTCAAAATATCTTTACTTGGTGAAAGGGGAAGGATGAAAAGAAAGAAAGAATGCTTTGCAAATGGAGGCTGACAAACTGTTGTGGAGGGCGCGCCTGTTGTCTTTCTCAGTCTGGTGTGGTATTTAAAGCAAAAAGTATTTTTTTGTAAGTTAATATCATAAACCTTTGTGGAAAATAAAGATGAAAATGCAAACATTTCTGATTCCGTCTTTTGATAGGAACATTTTTATGTGTGTGTGCTTTCATCTGCTACATCTGTGAGTTTATATTTTTATGAAAAAGTCATAAAGAGTTAATCAACGGTCAGCATGTTGAGATGATGAGATACAAGCAGGTTTGCTGTAGTCATGTGGTTTAGGGGAGGACAGAGATGAGGAATCTCAATGAGGAAGTGACTTGACTCCAGAGGAGGATCACACTCACTGGACACTTGCATAGGAAACATTTATTTTGTAATCAGCAGTTCCATCCATTTGCATATCAAAAGTTACTTCCTATAGACTTCAGATCAAAACGAAAGTGAAGCAGGAGAAGAGCCATGGAGATGCATGCGATCGCCACAAAGGAAGAAAGAAAAAATAAAGCTGTGGAAGAAAGTGGACTTCTGGAAGAGGCCAAAATTAAAGGTACATAAAATAAAATTGTATCAGAAAAGGCTGATGATAAGTGTGAAAAACACATCCTTCTACTGTGATCACAAAAATTTGGTGTGTCGTTAGACAGAAATGCTTTAAAAGATTGTGCTCAAAGAAGATGTTTATCTTTATATTGTTCTTTTTAAAATTTGGAAGACCATTCCAGATGTTGATGTTTCTGTTGAAATATGTCTGTCTGTATTTTTGTCCAGCTTTAGAGGAAGCAGAACCAGACAACTATTGCAAGTTACGAAGTCCGTGTGAGGATATCTATTCAGAAACTCTGTACGACACTCCGGTTAAAAGAAAAGCAGGTACGGTTTGGTGTAAAATGTGTGTTTTGTGTACAACTGGAATGTTGACATGACATTTCAGAAAGTCTTACAGCTTGTCCGACTCCATCTGTGAATCAAGTTAGAACTGCATCATATTTCACTGGATATTTGGATGAATAAAATTGACTTTTTTGTACATACAAGTTCGGCAACAACTGGAGACCATTTGATCATTGATACATTTCAATATTTTCCGTACATTGCCGTATTTGCATGTTTTCTGTAAACATGGGAGAAAAATAAGTTTGGTTATTCTAGTAACCAAACTCTCATCTCCACTATTAATGAATGAAAGCTGAAAATATGGAGCTCAGCATGTCACAGTAGAAACCGTGGGTGTATTCAATGAAGCCGCTGATTTCTTCATTCCATTTAGATACAGTACTTCACTTTCAGAGCGATTACATATTACATCATAAAGACTGACTGAATTGAATTGAACAGATCTACTATTGCCAATCTATAAATGTTTGTTAGGCTCACTGTTCTTCTTCTTATTGGGACAAGCTGAAGTTCCTGGTATTAAAAAAAAACATGAACTTTGTATATAACATAACTTAAATTTGTTTGGTTTGCAGCAGCTATAAAAGAACGTGATATTTTTGAAGCTCAAATGGAAATAAGAATGACTTGTGTCATGAGCAAGGTCGTGTTTGATGACCCACTAAGTCCTAATCAGTCTGCATCTGACTTGAGTTTTTGTCTCTGATATGAGTTTAACACGCTTTTCTGAAACATCCACAAGAGCGTCTATCTGATGTTTTGGAGTCTCTTGACATACTTAATCGGTCTCTCCCATACACATCACATTCCTGCAGAAAGACACAACCCCCCAAAAAAAGATCTGAGGAACAGGTCGAGCACTGTGCTCCTTCGTAATTCAGCAAATGTCCCGTTGCTAGGGTGACAAGAAAAGGGAGGGCATATATTTAAGCAGCACTCTTGCAGGCAGACAGAGCAGGACAAGCTCAAAAGCTCCATCACAAAAAATGTTTTCACCATGTATATAAAATTTTGTCACCGCTCTGCTCGGGATGAAAAAGCGAAAATCAGCATAAATCTGTCAGCTGAGTAAAAGTTGTCTGTTGAGCTGGAGGGAGAAAACGGTAGGTCAAGACATTCCTTTAGTCTTGATGGCGGTTTGTGGAGCGCTCGCTGTATTTCCTCACTCACATTCAGCTGATGTCTTTATCCTCAGGCAAACAGACTGAGGGCAAGACGCGTCTGTACCGTGCTGCATGCATATCCCTCACAATACTGTGCCTGGTCCTGCTGCTGATTATCATTATCCTCTATGTGCTAAGTGAGTATACCTGCAGCCATGGATCTGAGTAGTTATAAAGCATTGCAGTTCTTCCACAAGCAGTTCAGAAAGACGAAATCGGTATCATGTCGCCTTTCTGCTCTTGTGTTGTTTGCAATCGGCAGCTCGATTTCCTTACAGCTTTGCTGCAGCCTTTAGGCATTATTCTTCTCCCTTACAGTTCCTCCCACTGTACTCTAATTTGTAGTCCAACCTGGATCCACAGTCTGCCCAGGGAGAGTGGAAACTGCAGCAGAAGACACAAAGCTTGACTTGCCGCCTACTTGCAGCCCAGAAGAGTGCCGGGCTCATTTCCCCATCCCTACATCCCAACGTGAGTGTGAAGCCTGGTGACAGTTTTGTCTAGAAAGACTTAGACACCCGCAAAGCAAATGGTGCACTCTCAATAACTGTGTTTTATTCATATAAGTGCTGCTTTAATTTTTTCCTGGTCTCAGAGGAGGCTGAATTAGAGTTAGGGTTAGGCTTATTTAAATCGGCATCCAGTTGATCCAGTCTAATAGTATCCTCTTCATTTGAGATTGCTATGTGGTCACACACAGATACACATACATTAACATTAATTACAGCAGTAAAGAAAAAAAGATTCTATAATCTTAAATCTGCTTAATGAAACTTCAATGTTGGAGGACATTTGAAGCATGTTTTATTTATTATGCTTCATCATCTACTTTTGCACTCGAGTCCATATTTTGCAGATTGACAAAAAAGTAGGCTTCCTTGATGAAGAATTCAATAGATTGATCCTTCTCTGTTTCCAGGCTGGCAGTGTGAGCATTGCCCTGACGGATGGCTGAAGTTTGGCCAATGGTGTTTCTTCCTTTCCACCTTCAGGCTGAGCTGGGATGAGAGCTGGAGGAACTGCAGCACTAAAGGAGGATCTCTGGCTGTTATCGGCAGCAGAACAGTTCAGGTGGATCCGATGGGACTTCATTGGCCTGGCGTTTCTCATGCGCTTAATAAAATGGTACAAAGTTGCAACCGTATTTGACCGAAATGACAATGGTTCTCTGTCTTGTAGGACTTCCTGACTAACAAGGGGTCAGTGAATTACTGGACCGGTCTGAGACGGAACGGAGACATGTGGACCTGGCCTGGCAACATTGTGCTTAAAACAAGGTGATTTATGGTTCGAGTTAAATTGGGTGTCAGTTTAACGTATTTGTCGAAAAGTATTCTGGATTGGACACTGATACAATTCAATGCAGGCCAACAGCACAGCCCTGCCATAAATAAAGTCTTACATAATCTTTAGCTTTTGGTGACATGCGTATAAACTGAGGTGGATACTTGACTGCATCAGTTTCTTGCCTTTGGGAAATCAACTCTAAAACACCTGAATGGATCATTCCACAGGTAAATACTTTAGCTATAGCAGCACACTGTTTGGAGTCAAGACTGAAGCATCATCTCTGCCCTCTATAAAACTTGTCATTAAATCTTCTTTTTTTTTTTTTTTTACACGTATGTTCTAAGAGGCTTTACTTGTGCTGTAATGATCAGTATTCTTTTAACTTGTTTGCAGTTATTGGGCAGACGCTCCATTAAATGGTGATTGCGTGATCCTCAGAGGTGGAAACTCACCTGAGAAGAACTGGATCAGAGCTCCCTGCCAAGCCTACACATACTTCATCTGTCAGCTGCAGCTGTAACAGCATCGGCCCTGTCTTTAAATAGACTAATAATCAACAAGCAAAGACGCTTCAACATTCTATCTAATTAATATATTCATCATCATCAATCATATATCTCTTACTATTTCAATCAGTAGAAACTCACTAAGGCGACCTATCTTCCTAGGTAATAGTGTTAAATCAAAAATAACTTTCTTTTTTACTACATTTTTTTTGTAGTACTGTTTTTGCTGAAATTAATTGTAATACTTCAGGTATGGCCATAAACTATAATCATGGCATCTTGATATTATACGCTGTGTGGTTCTTTACTGCTGTACGACAAATAAAAGCCAGTTAAACTGTTTCGGCAAGTTTTTATTATCATATAAAAATGTTCACGCGGCTTTCTTTATAAGTTGTACATCAATGTTTTTGCTAGCTTAGCATATATCATCGCTATACCTATTTTTCATATTGCTAAAACAAATGACACACTCTATAGCATAATACTGCAGGAGTAATTGCACCGTTGACTACAGGTATAGATTAAGCAAGCTGAGTCCCCATCTAACATCTCATCATCATTGTGTGTTCTGGACTTTGAGATGACGGAAGGTTTCAATTCCCTTCAGGTACTGAGCAAATTGTTTCTCACACATATTGTATGTCCTGGTCCTCCGTCAGCTCCTCCTGACCCATCTCCAAACCCAAAGCGCTGTGGCGAATCATCTGCCACCCAGTCAGAGACCTCCTGTTGTTAAAAACTCCTCTGTTTTTGGGTCTGAGCTCGGGGGTCCCTGAGATCGACTCCTTCATCGCGTCGAGCTTCTCTTCTTTTTCGTCATCTTTGGAGAAAGCTTTGATGTAGCGCCTCATCTTTTGAAACATCGGGTCATTTCTGTCCTCGACTCTGCAGAGGTAACAGAGAAAATGACTAGTATCAAATGATAAAAAAAATTACTCTCACTATAAAAAGCATTATTGCAAAGTTGAAAGGGGTCCTTCTTTATTTTCCTTTCCTGAAGGATAAACCAAGACGTCTCGATGTTTGAACGTAAGTGGGGAGTGGGGGGGTCAAACTACGGAGAAGTTTGAATCTAAATGTTCTTCCTGGTTTGCTGGTTTATTGTTATTATTCATCTAAAGATGCTATTGAATTAAAATGAAAGTATTGAACAAACCAACATGTTACCAACATCTGTTGAAAGTACAACCTAAGAAATATATTTTATGAGGAAAATATCGATGTGTTCTAGACTTATTTTAACCGCTGTATATTTCTCACATTCAGTAATGAATATTTGCCATTATAGAAAACTTCCCTGGGGGGGTCACTGACGGATGAATCTGAAGTAACTGGACTCCCACTTAGGATCTGAAGATATTTAACCTCTCGTCCAAGAAACCTCTTCATTCAAACTTCAAGGATTTCCATTCTACTCCCCACTCCATCATAAAATCCTCCGTTTCTGCTCCTGTGCTCTTTGTGTCACCTGAGATACCAGTTCTCCCGCAGACCATAGTTGAGGCCACACACCCCAAGTCGAGGCCACAGGCAGCGGGGCAGCCTCCTCTCCAGCATCAAAGTTGTAGCTACCACCTGAACACAACCATTTCACAGTGACCATGGGAAAAGATGAGACATGTCTTCAAGACCATGTATATTATACCTGAGTCCTCCAGAGCTCGTCTCTCTCCTGGGCCACTCTCCAGTGGGTGTCACTCATCATGGCTATCAGTAGATTTAGCAGAAGGATGTACGAGACCACCGAGAAGGCGCAGTGCAGCACATGGACGATCGGGGGCGTAGCGACAGTGTGGTCCACGGGCAGATCGATCAGCCCCACGCTGAGCTCGAACTGGGAGAAGAGGGTGATGGGAAAGGAGCGATACGAAGGAATGGACTCCGGCTCCTGGGTCATATAGACCATCCACAGGGCTGGTAAAGACAAACGCGAGAGTAACAGCAAGTCGGAATCCACTCATTTCTCATTTTACGAGCTGCAGAGGGTTTCAAGATGTGTTTGCTCATAACCACCCAGAATATACTCACAGGTGGAAAAACCGATGAGCACAATGAAACTCAGCCACATAAACTTTGTCAGGTCTCCAAATATGATCTAGACAGAAATGAGAAACATGTCACTGACAGTCCCGCAAACGCAAACCACAGACGCCAAGAGAACAATGCATGCATCTACCACGAGAAAGACATCGAGACAGGTGTGTGTCGGAGGAGCTACAGGTGGAGCATGACTCAGGACAACCGAGCTGAATCCTGTACCTTCTGTATCATGATGACATAAGGGCCCAGCATTTCAAAACCTCGGGCGAAGAACATCACGTTGCTCCAGCCAAGGACTAAGCACAGCGCCATCACCACAGCTTCCCCCTGCACCTCGCTGGCTCTGAACACGCACAGCAGCACCACCAAGCAGGCGTAGCTGATGCTGCTTGAAAACACCACAGCGATTAGGACATATGTCAGAACTCTCGTCTTCATGTTGCTGCGCATAAACGCCTCTGTTCTGCTGCTCACAGAATAACATGGAAGGGGCCTCCCAGTGCTGTCTGTCCAAAGTAGCGCTTTGCCCCCACCCTCAGTATATCAGGGATCTGTTGGGGGAGGGGGGGGGGGGGGGGGGGGTTAATAGTGATAAATGCTCTACAGGTGGGAAGATGAGGCAGCTTCTTAATATTTACCTCCAGCAACAGGATGATCAAAGCTCCCAGGACACTAATGATCTCGCCTGCCAGTCGTAGGTTGTCCTCATATGTCACATAACTTTCCTGAGGGAGGAAATGCAGGTCTATTATTATTAAAAGTACATTAAAAAAACATGCACTTCTTGAATGCAACAGAGCCCACATTTATAACTTTAACTTACATCAAGAGTTTTCTGAACTCGGATGGTTTTGTCCATGTCTGACTTTGTGTAGTTCTCCGGCGCGTCCTTCAGGGGGCGATATGCACAGCACAGTGTGAAGGTTCCAATATAAAGAAGGTAAAATACCAACAGCAGCCTGATGCCAGAGAGAGAGAGAGAGAGAGAGAGAGAGAGAGAACAACACTTGTTAAATGAGGCTGAACGGAGAACAGTTCCGGTGCTTTACTTCAGATCCTGGTGTCACTTTACCTGAAGTAATGTTTTCCATACAGGTTCCACTTCAGACTCACCAGCTGCCTCACCGGGGTCACTTCAAGTATCCCTCTGGCCTGAAATCCAAATTATAATTATGTCCAGTCTCTTTTCATCACAACACCAAGTATGATGTGAATGAATAATGCACAATGTGAAGCGTCTTTGGGTGCCTAGAAAAGCACTATATAAAACCAACGCATTATTATTATTAACACAGACATTCTAATTGTAATTATATTGCACCTCTCTCTGTGGACTGCCCACGATGAGCTCCAGCACTGACGTGCTGTCGGCCCATGAATCGATCTCCGTCAGGTCGTAGAGGTAAGAGGTCAAAGGTCCCAGACTCCACTGGACTAAACGCCTTTTATTAACTAAATGCTGGAATGCCTGAGAGAGACGGAGGGGATCACAGCAGTGAGGATCAAATTAGTGAAATAATCTGCCCCACCCCATCACCCACCCACCGCCACCTGGCTGCACTCACAACGATGTTTCCCTCTTTGGCAGCGAGTTTAAAAGGTGTAAGGCCTCGGGAGTTGGCCACCATGTCGAGTGGAACTGACTGGTCGAGCTCGGCATCACGTGCCATTATCAGGTCAATGGCCTGACATGCAATTGTCTTGTTGGGTTGCAGTACCAAAATGTGAAGCACCGTGTTACCTATAGCGAAGAGGGAATATACAATGAAGGAGATGACGTAAGAGACCGGTGTTAAAATGAATTTTAATATCACGCTGATGCAAAGTTGTCTGAGGAGAGGAAGTTTCATACCACGGTAATCCTGGACCCTGGTGCTGGCCCCCGCGTCCATTACCATGGAAATAATGTCCTCATTCCCGGCACATGCAGCAAAAGAAAGGACGTGCTCACCTGCTCAACAGAAACACATTTAAAAAAGCCAAATATTCGTCACAAAACACAAAAGAATCCACATTTAATGAGCAAATGCACTGGTGGTGAAATGAGGAGCTATCTGGGTTCACTGTAGCCATGGTGACAAGATAATGTCATTTTTACCAGTATGATTATGGTTTGAGAAAACTGTGAGCTATCTGAACTAACTAATGAACCAGCCAACTAACTAACTATTTGAATACTTTTCTTACTTTTGTGATCAAAACATTTATCGGAGCCTCGACTTTGGGGCTGCTGTGTAAACAAATGTTAAATAATAAATGCACGGCTTCTGATCAACCATGGCTTAAATCAATTATTTATAGCTAAATTCTCCCAGTTCCATTTCAAGCTCTGCCCAGTCTGGTAATGAATGAGGATAACGATTATTTACATGGTTGAAGATGCAATAATATAGTCCCTCATCCCTTCTTACCATAATACACGAGTCCTCCTATTCTTTTCTTGAAGTACAGCCCAGTGACTCGAGGTGTAGCCACGTCACCACCGCGACCAATCAGATGATGAACCAGATTGATGTTCTGATTCACCACGGCGATGTGGAGAGGAGTCACGCCTGAGACAGATAAAGGACATCAGTGAATGAGCTGCTTTTAACGGGACGGGTTTCACCTGCTGTGTAAGTCAGACAAGTAAAGCTCATGTTGCTAACAGTGTGAGTTTAGCTGTATGGCGTATAAATTAATATCCAGCACTTCTTTATATGTAAAAGTACAATATGACATTATTAATATACTCCATTACAAGCTTTTTATTTCTAACTTCATGGATAATGGCCATTTTTGCACAAAAAAAAGAAAGAATGGCATCCCCATAAGATGCGCCACACATCACAGTCTGATCTGCAGCCCAGTAATAAAATATAACTCAAAACTATATTTTAAAATGTTCAGCACAAGAGCCCACTATTAGTGAAATGTAATTTTTCGTGACTAAACATCAAACCAAAAATGAAACCGATGTGATTCCAGCTTTTCCTGGGACTGTTGTGTTTATGTGCAACGACACAACATTCAGAATTGTAATAACTGCATTTTATGAAAGTTTTAGTTAGTGAATCCATATATTACACATACGTGCATACACACACACACACACACAACTTTATCAATTTAATTAAAAACAAACGTATGTCTGTGTCACGCACAAACCTTGGAAGAGCTCGGAGGTCATGGGTTCGTTTATAAGTTCCGGGGCTCCGTCCATCAGAGCTACAGCAGCTTCCAGGTTATCATTCATCACTGCTACGTGAAGCGCCGTCTCACCAAGGCCACCTGAGTGAAGGGAGCACAATGTCATAGCTGAGAACGGCACTGAACAGATTAATACACTTGTATTAAATGAAATTAAGATGAAATAAAAATTAGCCTTACCTCGCTCAAAGATGTTAGTGGATGCACAACTTAGGAGCTTCTTGATGCAGTCTGCATTGTTCCTCTTAGCCGCATAGAATAGGGGAATGTCATTTATGCTGAGTGGAAAAAACGAGTTGCTTTAATGCATCTTAGCTTTGCTTCTGTATGCATCATTTATGTATACAGTATTTTTACTGATGAAAAAGGGGGACTAGAGTAGTTTTTTTTATTTCTTACTGTTTGGTGTAGAACAGAAATGTCTCATCCAACATCTCGTTCCATCCTTTCTTATTTTGAAGGCGAAACCTCAGCTGGCTCCACCAATGGTTGAGCTCGCTCGGAGCGGATCTGGCACGAGACGGCGACATTTACACCTGGTGTGATGTCCATGTAGAAAAGGGACGGATTAAGGTTTATTAAACACAATAAAGAAAATATATACATTGAATTTTGATTACTTTTAAAACATTTAAAACATTTAAACATAAATGAACCTATAGAGTCAATAACCCCCCCCCTAAAATAAAATACCAAAAATAAAATCAAACTTACCCTTAAATTACAAAAATGCCACTTCTTCACTGTTGTCGATCCACAGTCATAACAGTCGGTCGAAAGAGACGACACCTAAATATGTCCCTGTGGAGAAGTGAACTCTTTATGGCATTGCCATTATATATGACCCAGGCATGAGGGAGGAGACACATGGAGGCACTGAGAATGAATGGGTGGAGAGGGAGGATGACCAGTGTACAGGTGAGACAGAGAGAGCGAGGCTTTAATGAGCTGGTCGGATTTCACCGCAGGCCGAGAGTCCCAAAGAGAAAGTTTGGCTTTAAGATTCAACTCACAGGTGGACCGGGAAATCCTTTATCATGCTGAGTTTAGTTTACTGTCACCACCTTAGAAATCAAGTGACCATGGTCCAGTCCTTAATCCTTGTATATGTCCATCATGCCATCACCATGCACGTCTGCTTTCAATGAACTGCTGCCAATCAGTGACCATTCAGGATCATCACGACAGGCAGCACATTGCAGCTATTGTTTCAAGTGAATCTGAGTAAAAGCACTTTGCGGGTTCAGACATAAATGCGAAACCAATGTTCAAATTGAATTTCTGATCTATTACAAATTGCTTCAGGTGTAAGTGGAATCATTCGGAGGAGTAAACACATGATCTATGATTTTCCGGCATGCTGCATCTCGTACATGCACGCACACTGAGGTAATTTCACTCTCAATGATATTCCACACTGAGCACCATTGATGTGTCAACAGGCATGATCACAAACACGGTAATTGCCACATTACAAAGAACATAATGATCATTTTTGAGGTTGGCAACATCATGTCACTTTCCTCTGAGGGTGAGCTGCGTTTAGTTTTACCTTGTGTGGCATTATCAATTTTTTTTATTTTTCCAGGAGAGATCATGTAAAAAAACAAAAACTGATCCAGAATCTCAGACTTTATTTCCACATTTGTGTAGTATTTGTAAACTGCTGAATCAGTCAACTTTTACAACCTCTTTGGTTAGGTTGGATGCAGTGTGGAGGTGTTTTGTTGTGCCTTTTATAGGTCATGACTAACAGGCTGGTCAGTCGCATGGATCAGCAGGCCTTAGTCAAACTCCTAATGGCTGCCGACGTGGTCGTCTTCGTAGCGCGGGGATAATAGCTGTTTACCAGATGGAGAGCAGCACCTTTAAGCAGCGTCATAAAGACCAGTGGTTTCCACTCTGTTAATGTCTTTATAAAGAAACAATAACACCATAAAAACACGATTCTGTGGCTTGTGCCTTCTGTTTCTGGACACGCACACCAACACTCTGGTAAGCAGAGTCGAGAAACCGTAGCAAACAATTATTACAGATGTCTGTCGTACAGTTATTACGCCTGACCAACGCTCTAAAGCAAGCAAAGGGAGTTAACCTGTTGAGGGACATGAACGATGAATACCTAAATGAAAATCATCAAGAGGTTCGAGCTGAAGTCAACAAATCGCTCTTTCTAATGATTCTCTCAGGTTTGTGTTCACATCTGTCTCTCCTTTTGATGTCAGCGTGAGACTAAATGGGATTCTGTGAGGCAATTTTAAATTTTAGAATGTATTTCTATATGATTTCATAAAAATATATATAAAAAAAAATCCCCTAATTTTGCTTTACGTTCCTTAAAAGTTGTTTGGTAAAAATAATATATCCGTCTTACCAAGTATTTTTAATATTTGTAAGAAGGGCACACAAGAAATGTTTGCCTTGTTTTCCAAGACACTAAATCCCTAATATCTTTAATAATATATAGCTTAAATGAAAAACCCTTGACCTTTCACCTTGACCCTATACAACTAAAATGTTACTGTAGTATGATGGAGCAGAAAATAACTGCGTACCATCAGACCTGCAGGATCACACTGGGCTGTGTGTAAGCGGTCGCGCTATCAGGACGGATCTGTTGTGATATCAGCAACGGAGGGACGTGGGAAACGGGTGTGTGCCGCTCTCAGCAGATCCAAACTCAGATTCAAGGCAAACCTGCTGATGTACTCACTCTTTTGAGCGTGAAGGTGATATTAATACATCTCGGACATATAAGCATCTATAATGAAGCCAAATGTATGAATTTGACCATCATTTGGAGTTAAAATATCCTCTTTTTTTTGGATGTGTTTGCTGGTCTGTTAGTTTTCACTTTTCAGGGGAGTGAATCTTCAAGATAATGAGAACTACAAGCCATGCACAGCTGCGATATATCTCCTGAGCATTTTCCGAGGAACTATTCTTTCTCCACCTTCTGTGCTGTGAAACGCGATGTCAGAACGGCCTGAACCTTTTCTTTGTCTATAACTTTTCAGCTAGAGACATTACCAGATCAATAAATTTAATATGATCAATATATGACCTGTAAAAAGATATTCAGCAGTCAGTGTATTATGTTCATTCCTGATGGGCAATGTTATAATAACATTATAACTACTAAATATTAGCCACTGCTATTTTTTGCACGTTAAATAAAATAAATAATTAAATACAAGATGCATAAATACCTTTGTGTGCCACTTTTTTTTACATTTATATCACATGCATTTGTTCCCAAATGCTTTCCATTTATGGTTGGATTGCAGTTCAGTTTTAATCGGATCGATAACTCAATCTAAAATAAGAAGGAATGCAACATTTTAAATAAAATCATTTATTTTACAAATTTGCACAATTATGGAGTAGTGGTGAACACTCATACATGTAAACACAGCTAATGACGCGTGTAGCCCGACACACACACACACACACACACAGCATCATGTACAGCATAGACCTGATGTACACACACACACACACACACACATAGGTACAACCTCACAAAGCATTTTACCTCCTTCCTTCAAGTGTAAATCAGATCAGGCCGTTTCCATCGTTCCCTTTTCACACATTCGCAGCACCTCCATGACTCAGTGTTCTGACTCGTGCAATCAAACACAAAGAGGTGAATTCTGAAGGTGGGTACTCTCCAGTTCTGTCCTGCGCACAGACGGACGTTTGTGTTCACAGCTCAGGTGTAGCATCACAGCACTGTTGTCACCGAGGGAGTGAGAGTGAGCTGTACAAACAGGGTTGCTCTCAAACCCCGAATAGGCCTTTAAAAGAGGGAGAAATATGGCTTGAAGTTAAAGCATATTCTGCTTTATGTAATGGCAATAACAGATCTAACCTATGGGTCAGATGTCTTGATTTTGGACTTGTGTTTTGTTGGACACACTAGACAATACCTTATAAGGCAAACGAGAGGCTGTGAACGTAGGTAGTGTGCTCTAATTTATGCCAACAGGCTTTATCATTTGGCAATTTAGGTAGAGAAAACATGAGAAAAAAAGTTTTGATTGTTCTCACGCAACTCTTTGTGTGGAGAAATCTCCAGGACTGTTCTGCCACAAAAAAAACAACAACAAAAAGTTTTTTCTTGGTGAGAATATAATTTTTTTTTAAGAAGGAACAGGAGTTGACGGGAAAGTGAGAGAGGTAGGGTTGCAGCTGGGTGACGAGCAAAGGCAAACAACACTAAAGTGAAATCTTGTGAAAAACATTGAGGAAGTCCTCATCCTCATCATCATCATCAGCTCCCACTCTCACTTTGATCTGAACTGCAGCTCCCATAGTGCATCTCTCCTCCGATGTTTGTCTTGAGCGACAGTCAGAAAATCCGATCCCCCTTTTTCCCCCCGTTGAAGTGTCAGGTTGATCAGAATACACACTCAAAGAAATACACAACTGTACGCCGATTCTCTCTCCGCTTTGCCTTGAAGTGTGCTCCACTGACACGAATGTCACACAAACCAGGCACGACGAGCAGAGACGTGAAAGCCACAGGAAGACCCTGCTGCAGGTTTGTAGGTGGATGTCACACCTCCACCTGCCCCTGCATCAGGTGGGCCCTGAGCTGCTGGGCTGCATTGAAGATCTTCCTCTGGTGCCCCAGCAGGTTCACCCCGAGGTTCTGGACATCACTGAGGGAGAGAGGAGGAACGAGGACTTACGCCATGAACGAACTTACAATCCCCAAAATATCTGATCACAGAACCCTGAATAATCACAGTGTCGTCAAGCTAACAGTGAAAAATCAATAGCTACAACGATAGATTAAGAAATGCACCACTCTATACTCACTCCA